>NC_135501.1:32062160-32365190 GCF_052857255.1 Amblyomma americanum | reverse complement strand
GCCTTGGAATTTCTCAAGTCATATCTTTCAAACAGAAAACAATGCGTTGCTATAAATAACAATTTTTTTTCTCTAATGAACTTGAATGCAGGCGTTCCTCAGGGCAGCATATTGGGGCCACAGCTTTTTAACATGCATATAAATGATATAGGAAATATAGCCGAGAAATCACAACTTATTGTTTATGCCGATGACACAAGTATTTTTGTTCAGTCAGATAATCCCAGTGATTTGTGCAATAACGTAAATTTGACACTACAAAACTTATACGAATGGAGCAATAGAAATTCCCTGCAGATCAACAGTCCAAAAACCAAAGCTGTGTTATTTACACCCTATCAAAAGCCAATTATCTACAACTTTAACATTCATATCGGCAATAATCCTATTGAAGTGGCTTCAGAAGCAAAGAAACTTGGTGTGACATTTCACCAGCACTTATCATGGAACTCACACGTGCAGCATATATTAACCCATTTTGCCAAAATATCAGGAGTACTCTGGAGGCTTCGTTATATTTTACCACTGAAATTTAAGCTATTAATATATAACGCGTTGTTCTATGCTCAACTAAATTACTGCGGACTTGTATGGGGCACAACATCAAAAGAAAACATAAATAAGATTTTTTCTCTGCACAAGAAAGCCCTTCGTCACGTAGTCAACATTCCAAGTGAAAGCCCATTACATAATACTTATTATGAATACAAAATTATACCCTTTCCAGTATTATATGACTTTAACCTGTCGATGAGATATAAACATAGCTTAAAAACTAATAACAATGCATTTTTGTCTTTATGTAGTTTAAAAAGCCTTCCTGACAGGGGGTATGTATTTTGGAATAAAGGAACATGGCACGTGCCATTCACTAGACTAACACACGGGCTAGATAGCGTCGAAAATTGCCTTCCGATACTATTGAGCAAATTATTAATGATGGAAATCGACCTGCAAACAGCCACTAAATGTAATATAAAACTTCATTTCATCAACCAGTTTCATGGCGTTTAACAGTGTCAACCATCTTCATAACCAAAAACAGAGCTTTTGTAACACGTCATTTCATCCCAGAGTACTGTAGTTGTGTGTATTTGTTTTTACTATTTCTTTTCCCTTATATTCAGGCGAGTTTGTTTATTAACATTATCATTTTTCAGGTCTGCTATCACGCGAGTGTTTGTTGCATTTTTGTTGTATTTTTTATATTGTAACAAGACTGCATTTGTAACATTATTCATTTCCTGCGCGAAAATCGCATGTGCTGTGAATTTTTCTCTTATAAACATTCAACATTTCATGCATAACTGCTGCACAAACTGCCATGTAAAGGGGGTGGGGACCCAGTCAAGCTTGCCTTAGAGCAGCTTTTTGTCCCCACTCCCTGCATTTTTATTTGTACTAAAAATGCAAAATAAAGATTGATTGATTGAAATAGGGGCCCAAATGTGCAGGCTCCAGCAGTCAACCACCGGCCGAGCGCTCCTCCGAAGGCTGGACTACTTAAGTGAAGAAGTGGAAGATAGGGTTGCGGGCATACCTGAAAACATTAGCCAAACACTCAGGGTGTGCCCAATCCCTCACAACATGGGCCCTAATCTGCACGCAGGGAGAAGGGCTGCGAGAGCAGAGTATGTAGAAAAGCACTTAGCTGGAAAAACAAATGTAGTATACACAGATGCGGCTTTGCATCGATGGAACAGAAACACGAAGGAACACCGAGTAGTATCGGTGGTGGTGAACCATCAAGGGGACCTAGTCACCAGTATATCACAGAGCGGCTGCAGAGTATCCGAGGAGGAAGAAGCTGCGGTTGCGCTAGCAGTAGCTGAAGGATACCGCAGAAATAAATCGCTCACAATAATCACTGACTCCAAAGAAGCATGCAGGATCAGCAAGGGAGCGCTACGCATCATCCTCCAGGCGGGACCCCCGTACAAAGAAATTCAGCACAAAATGTTCTGCGTGCCGGGGCACACCGGGGTGACTGGGAATCAGAGGGCCGACGATCTAGCTCGCGAGCTTATCAACCGAGCAGATACATCAAGTGATCCTGAGCCCACCACAACGGTGGAACCATCGTACGTGGAAATCCTAAATCACTACAGAGGACAGAGGATAGCGTATCCTCCACCGCACCAGCTATTAACGCAATATCAGGCAGTCGGTTGGCATAGACTGCAAAAAGGAAGCTTTCATAACTTACACATACTTTACAAAATGTTTCCGAACCAGTACGCGGACACATGCAAGTGGTGTGCAGCCACCCCCACTTTATACCATATTACATGGGAGTGTAAAAACAATTATTTTTTCCATAAACTAAAAGATCCCAATGCGGAACAGTGGGAGAGCCTGCTCACCAGCAGCTTGCTGGCGGTACAAAAAGGACTGATCCAGCATGCGTATTAGGTAGCAAGACTCAGTGGGGCCTTGGAATAAGGGCACCACCCCTGGAAGACTCGGAACTTCAACATGAAGACACCCGGGTCCCGCTGAATTGACAAATTTTTGACGCCAATAAAGTTTTTTCCGTCTATCTCTCTCTCCAGTTAATCTGTGGCTTAAAGAAAATCAGTTATAGAGCAGGAGGAAACGCAACCATGCCGCTGGTGGGATCCGAACCCACGATCTCCGAATATCGCGTCCAGTGCTCTACCCAATGAGCTACGCCGACGGCTGTCCCATATGCTGCTATCGTGGGTATTTGTGTTTTCCGTGTAAGTGAACCTTGAGGGTGTTCACCAGCGCCGCCCTCGTCCATAGCAGCGGACGTAGCACGTCCTGTATTACCGCGAGTGTGACGTGGAACGTCATATAACGGCGATGGCAGAAACTGTGCCAGAACCCTCTTCAGCAATCTATGTCATCAAGACTGCCGGAACCGAGACCCTCGTTAAGCTGTTACCGTACAAGACAAAGCAAATGAGGGGCTCTACTGACAAATATATGAAGGAAGCCAGCAGTCACCGAATCCAATGTGCATAGGGGAATGTTTCTATTTTTAATTTCTTTAAAATTTGTACTGCTTATCAATAGGAGAATATTACATCCCTTAATCTGTGGCTTAAAGGGAACATCCTTCGACCTTTGGGACACTAATTTCTCGAGAAGCAATATTACATCGCTATCCACTTTATTCACGTGTACATGGTCATATATATAATGTCGCGTGCCTTCGTAGAGCATCGACCGGAGAATAAGATCAACGGGTGGAGGACAGATAGGTAAAAAGGAAGAGGAATGGCAGAAAGACGATTGTATGTGTTGTAGGCAGCAGCCACTGCAGTGGCTAGGCCATCTGTTTGGCGTGGCTTGGAGTGGCTGCGCTGCTGCGCGCTCGCGCCAGGCTCGCGGCGACTGGCATGCGTCTGGGGCTCGAGCCGGCATTCGCCTCGCTGGAATAAAGCTGTCTGGTTGGCGTCTCAACTGTCCTGCTTTCCTCAGCTCTAAAGTAGGCTTCGTCGTGGTCCTGCTTCGATCGATCTCTCTGTAAATAAACCCCCGTGCGTGCTCAGCACGTAAGAGTTTTAGTGGAGGTGCTGGGTGTCGACCGCGGAGCGTTCCATCTATCGAAGTAGCCGTAGACTCGCTGGCTTACCACCTATGCCATAGGACATGACTGAAGGCGACAGTAACGAGCAACCAGAACTATCCTACAACTGCCCACATTATCGAGAGCCCCGGACATTTTGGAAAACCTGAGGAGGGTGTTGACTAGTGGCTGATAGGCTACGAAAAAGTGAGCAAATATAATCGCTGAACGCTGCTACTAAACTGGCTAATGTTGCGTTCCTCCTTGCCGCCACTGCCTTTGGCTGGTTTTACAATCATGGGGATTCACTATGTACATAGGCTACTTTTACAAGCGAGATCAAGAAAAATTTTGGGGACAAATTGGCAGAAAAGATGCGTGCAGAACAGACATTGCTTCGCTGGGCGCAAGTACCCGGAGAGACTTGCACAGCCTACATCGAAGCTATCTTAAAGCTGTGCAAGCTAATGAATTCTAGTATGCTTGAAAAAGACAGTCGGCCACCTCCTAAAAGGAATAGCCGAATACGCTTATAATTTCCTGAGTAGCAAAGAGATACTACGCACCACCACCGACGTTAAAACACATTTTAGAACATTTGAAGCTCTCAGGCTGCGTCGAATCATGCACTCCTAAATTCAGAAGACTGGCCAATGTCACCTTTGTAGCCAGTGTTGAAGCTTGTCCTCCACATTCTACGGCCGATATGATAGGAGAAATTGTGCGCGAGGAATTGTCTAGATCCACGGACACCTTATGCCATGCAGAATATCTGCGGCATAGTTGTGCACCGCGGGCAGATGTCGCCGCCCTGTTCACTCCGTGGACCTAACCTAGCGGCGCTTCGCAAATGGACGATCGGAAGAACTATGCCCACCAGCCGACAGGAATGAGGCCCGCATACCCAGAAGACGTGTTTCGTCAGCAGCGAGAGCCCGGCTACAACCAACGCCGCGACTTTGTTCACCAGGCCTCTTCTGGCGATCACTGGCGCTCTCAACCTTTGTGCTACCGGTGTGGCATTGCAGGGAATATCGCTAGATATAACCGCCGCCGTTTCCCAACTACTCAAGACTACCGATCCCCGCTGAACATCCACGGACAACTGCACACCGGACAGCGATCCCCGACTATGTCCGCTTGGGACAGGTACCATTCGACACATTTGCGGAGTTCATCACCTGCACCTGACCGCAGCGTGACGCCGCCACCTGAGCGCCAACTCAGGTCACCTTCCTCTCGACGTCGTGTTTCCCTTCCGCCTCCGGGAAACTAGAAGGCGCGGCCGATGTAGGTGAGGCTACCGGCGAGTCGATGACGTCCACACCTCTATCCGGGTTTATGTTGAAGAAAAAATTGGAAGTGTTGATTGATAATGTGAAAACAATGGCCCTTGTAGACACTGGTGCTACAGTATCCGTTATGAGTTTGAAGTTTAAAAACGTTTAGGCAGAAAGGTAATGTTTAGTGGTAACAGTTCAGCGTTACTCTGCGGTGTCGGTGGTGAAGATTTGGTCCCACTTGGTGTGTGCGCTTCGGATGTTGTTATTGGTGACCTAACGTTTTGAACAGAGGTTGCAGTGCTGCCTCGGTCAACTCATGATGTGATTCGTGTTATTTATTTTCTGCAAGAGTGTGGTGCAACTTTCGACTGTCGTGCGGGAGAGTTTGCTTTGAATTCGTCTTTACTTTCGGCTCTTGTGGATGACTGGACGCCTGATTTTGGAGCTTTTCCGGTGGCAGATTACAGTATTGTACCAGCTTTATCAGCAGTATTCGTGCGGGTTTTCTCTATTCGCAATCAGTGCGATCTTTTGAGGCTGTAGCGCAGCCAGCGACACACGCCAGCTCTAAAAAGAGTATCCTCGTGCCTCGTTGCGTCGTTCACGTGGTCAGAGGCCGCACCGAGCTGTGGACATTCAACCACTCTGAAGAGCTAGCTGTGTTGCCTCGGGGCCTAAAACTCGCCCGTTTTGAGGAAGACGCTTTAGGTTCCGTCGCGGCGTTATCCAGCTCTGTCATTGGGCAGCCCGTGCAACGAGATATGGAGACCCAAGTTAGGTCTATGATTAATCAGTCTCTTTATAAAACCAAGCGTCGCATTCCGGTGGAAGTACTTCTGAAGCACGTGATCGTGTTCGACTTAACAAACGACAACTCAACATCACTACCTATCAGTGGTATTCATCGCACGATCAACACCGGGTCCGTGATACCAGCCGCTACTGCTTCTGAAGTATCCCATTTCCTACTTCGATTCCTCATTCTTCGCCACGGCCCTCCTGCAGTTCTAATTAGAGACCGTGGCTGCCAATTCACAGCGGACGTTGTCGAAGAACTTCTCCGCCTCAGCGCTTGTAGGTTTCGCCACTCGACATCATATCATCCCCAAAGGAAAGGCGTGGTCGAACGCACTAACCGGACGCTCACCACTATGCTGGCTATGAGCGTCGCTGCAGATCATAAGTACTGGGATGGCGTCCTCCCGTTCATTACTCATGCTTACAACCCAGCGCAACATCAGAAAACTGGATACAAACCCTCCTACGTGCTCTATGCTCGCTCGCCTCGCTGTGGCCTCGATACCATACTGCCATTTTTCATTCATGATTAACCTTCTCATGCTACCACACTCTGCAGAGCTGAAGAAGCTCGCCAGCTTGCCCGCGTTCGAATTTTACCTACGCAAGAGCATTCCAAAAACCGCTACGACGCCCGACACCAACTAGTTTCTTATTTTCCTGGTGACATTGTGTGGTTGTGGACACCTCTACGCAAGTGTGGTCTTTTTCAGAAGCTGCTTTCACACTAAACTGGACCGTTTGTTGTGTTAAAGTGCATAAGCGACCTGAATTACGTTATAGAACGCCTCCCTGCAAGTGGTCGACGGTCACGCCAGTCTCAGGTGGTGCATGTAGCCCGCCTCAAGCGATTTTATCCGAGTTCTTTTGAGCTCACCCGACGGGCTTCGTCTCCGATATGGGAAATGTCACCCGCCTTCGTAGAGCATAGAAGGAAGATCAGTGGTTGGACGGATAGGTAGATGAAAAGTAAGAGGAAGAGCAGAAGGACGCTTGTAGGTTTCGTCCCGGTCCTGCTATATATATATATATATATATATATATATATATATATATATATATATATATATAAGGCAAATGAAATGGGGGCTCGTTTGACAAATATATTAAGGAAGCCAACAATCACCGAAACCAAGGTGCATTGGGGTGCCCGAGTGGACCTTGGTTTCGGTGACGGCTGGCTTCTCATATATATATATATATATATATATATATATATATATATATATATATATATATATATATATATATATATATATATACTTATGAAGGGCCAACAGTCACCGCAACGAAGGTGCATAGGGGAATGTTTAATTTTTTTCTGTGTAGTTCTAATCAGTGGTTAATAATACTTGGATTAATCTATCGCTTAAAGAAAATTACTTATAAAGCAGCAGAAAAAACAACCATGTGGGATCCGAACCCACGACCTCCAAATATCGCGTCCGCTCCTCTTACCAACTGAGCTACGGCGACGGCTGTCCAATCTGGTGCTCTCGTGGGTATTTATGTTTATTCGGTGTAAGCGAACCTTGAGAGTGTTCACCAGCGCCACCCTCGTCCATAGCGGCGGACGTAGCACGTCCTGTGTTACCGCGAGTGTGACGCGGAACGTCATCTAACGACGAGGGCGGAAACTGTGCGAGAGCCCTGTTATGCTACCTTTGGCACCAAGACTGCCAGAACCGAGAGCCTCGTTAAGCAATTAGCAGACGAGGGAAATAAAAGAAATGAGGGACTCGTTTTGGTAAACTTAGAGGGCTCTTGCACAGTTTCCGCCCTCGTCGTTAGATGGCGTTCCGCGTCACACTCGCGGTAACACAGGACGAGCTACGTCCGCCGTTATGCACGAGGGTGGCGCTGGTGAACACTCTCAAGGTTCGCTTACACCAAATAAACATAAATACCCACGAGAGCAGCAGACTGGACAGACGTCGCCGTAGCTTAGTTGGTAAGAGCAGCGGTCTCGATATTCGGAGGTCGTGAGTTCGGATCCCACCGGCGGCATGGTTGTGTTTTCTGCTTCCTAATAAGTAATTTTATTTAACCGATAGACTAATCGAACTATTTTTATCGCACTGATCAGCACTACACATAGAAATGTAAACATTCCCCTACGAACCTTGGTTTCGATGACGGTTGGCTCCATTCAAAAGTATGCATGTATGCATGTATGCATGTATGCATGTATGTATGCATGTATGCATGTATGTATGCATGTATGCATGTATGCATGTATGCATGTATGCATGTATGCATGTATGTATGTATGTATGTATGTATGTATGTATGTATGTATGTATGTATGTATGTATGTATGTATGTATGTATGTATGTATGTATGTATGTATGTATGTATGTATGTATGTATGTATGTATGTATGTATGCATGTATTTATGTATGTATGTATACCTCCCACTGCACTTACCGAAGCCAGCATAGCAAGCTGAACAAAAAGAGGCGACTCTTGTAATGAATCAGACTAATAATTGGCCTATAATTGTCTTTGCAGTCGCGTCTGAAGCGCCATTTGATGCAGGCAGACCGTTGCTCAATCTGACCCCATTAAATGCGGTTTTCTGATCGAACAGCCTGTCCTCTTAGCGCCTATGCGTCGAGCTTGTTGTAAACAAATAGGCGCTTTCTAAACACCCGTCTGCTCTGCGTATTTTTGTTAAATCCTGCCATCTTAGAGCTTGTTGCATAGCTATGCTACTCCGGTTTTCTAGATGTGACAAAACCAATTTACATGGGTTTGAAGGCTTCCTTGTCGGTTCAATTCTTGTTCGCGATGTTGCATGACCAAGATGCTTTTCACAACTTCCAGAATTTCCTGTAATTGCAACGCAGTGGAGTTAATCGCCAGTATTTGTGTTCAAGTTGAAAGAAATTGTGCATGATGCAATCTGAGTGGGGCTTAGGCGCTTTGTTTTCTTCCGTCGCTGTAAAGTGGGAGGCATTAAGCAAGATTGAGACTTTAATGAATTACGACGTTATCAGACGTTGCGCTTGTTCGATCGCATAAATTTGAATTTCCACTCAAATTTTCTTATCTAGATCGATTTACCTCGTTATCAAAGGCCACGAAAAAATCGTGATGGCTAATGGATGCTACTATAGTAGCAATGTGAGAGTGTGGCTTGGGATGTGTAATAAGGGAGTATTACTCACTGATATCCACCCAAGCGTACCCGAACGGCTACAAAAAAAAAGCTATACAGCTTCCTCATAAACTTCGTAGTTAAAGAAAAATTCGTCCTGGTGCAGGGTGCGAACCCAGGGCCACCGCTCGGGATATCTTTTGGGATATATCCGCTGCTCTGCGAACACTTGTGTTAAATATCCTTGCATTCCTTTATAATGATCTTAAGTTCCTCTAGCCCAAGGTTGCACTTGTCCTCTCACATTGTTTTGATCACCTTTTATAAGTGTGGCTTAGATATCTTTTGGGATATATCCCAAAAGTCACACTTATAAAAGGTGATCAAAACAATGTGAGAGAAGGACAAGTGCAACCTTGTGCTAGAGGAACTTAAGATCATTATAAAGGAATGCAAGGATAATTAACACAAGTGTTCGCAGAGCAGCGCCCTCCTTGGGCAGTTAAATGAAGAATACAATACAGAACACACCTGGCTGTGCGCATGGCACGCGCGCTACCGCAGTTAACGTTGCCTCCCTGTGACGGAGAGAACGGGATAAATTCTTTTCATTGCTAACAGCTGTTGCGGTCGCTCGCTGATTTCGGTGCTCGGCTGCTGACCCATAGGACGCAAGTTCGATTGCATTTCGATTGAGACGAAACGCTAGAGGCCCGTTTACAGAGTGATGTCAGTGCAGGTTAAGGAACCCTAGGTGGTGGAAATTATCCGGAGCCCTTCACTACAGCATTCCTCATAGCCTGGGTGGCTTTAGTATGTTAACCGCCTAAAACGAAACCAAATTATCTTTATCGTCACTCAAGGTGGCTCTAAGGATATCAGAGACCTCGACCAATGAGAAATTACTGACCCCCTAACTGCTGTCATGTCTCAGCCGCGGCCACGCTACGCCAGCAAATGCACTATTGCGGTCACCACACCTGATCATGAGCCACGCACGACTACGTGTTTCTTAGCATTTAGTCTGTCAGTCCACGCAGCTTTTACTGTAGTTGGTGCCGGAACAGACTACGTTTTTAAATACAAATGTCCGTCCACGAAATATCAGTTCTTTACTTCAAATGCCCTGCTCTTTAGTATATTCTCTCCTCGATGAAAGATAAGATATTTTAAGCTAGGCTATCATCATCATCAGCCTTACTACGCTAACTACCGTAAAACAATCTCATACATAGGCCTTTAAATGTACCCAGTTCAGTGCTAGCTGTGGTCATCTATGCTCAGGTTTTTTCACCGATGGTTGCCGAATCCAATGTTCGTGCTTTGTAACTCCGCATGTTGTACGTACGTTTTTTTGTAGCGAGCGCTACACTGGGCTACCAGTAGAGCATTTCGCGGTACATGGGAGATGCCAGTTGTGCGCATGCGCCGTTACCATGGCAACCGGAGAGGAGCTATAAGTGCAGCGTGAGCTTCGCCGTCGCCGCGGCCGTGCGCCCGCTCCACCATCACAGCTGAGGGTGACGCGCGCGGATGAGCAGTTGTGCGCATGCGCCGATACCATGGAAACCAGAAAGAACCCACAGCTCCACAGCTGCTCCGCGTTCTTCGTCGTCACCTCGCCGCCTCGCTGCACGCCGCTCTATCACCCCGAACCCCGCGTCGCATGCGCATCATTGCGTGTAAAAGGCGGAGATGTAGTGGGCGTCTGTCTCAGAACCTTTGACATGCATGCAGAGAAGGAGAGTCAAGCCGCTGCTAAACAGCGGCATAGACAAGAGAAGATTAACTCTTCTGATCCTAAGGTTGTCGCCTGGCAGTGTGCTTGAACAAAATAAGAACGCTGGAGTCTGTGTGTACGTGAAACAAGGTATCACCGCTGCTAGACGTCTCCCTTCGATTGCGGTGAACAACGAAGAAGCCTGCTGTGTTCGGCTTCTGGAAAGCGGAATTATCATTCAAGGAGCCTACGTGGTACCGGGAACATCTGTCAAACAGACGATTTATGTGGTTGCCACGTGTATACCAGCCCACGGCACGGTTTCACAGGTGTGTGCGGCTTTGGGTGATTTCAACAGGAAACCGGACTCTCTTAGTGTATGAAAGAAAAGTTACTTCAATTTAGCTACGGACACTCACGTCCAGAGTACTCAATAGGGAACTACTATAGAGCTTGTATGCTAAAGATTTTCTACCAAATTGATATACTGTATCGATAAAATTGAGACCGTACTTCACAGGTCATCGGGCAGTCTTCGTCTCTGTCAAGCAAAATGAATTAAAGATGTGTATACCCAATGTCTCTCATTGCTAAACATACAGTGACCACAACAAGCTAAGCCAGGGAAACGTACCTCTCGCTAGGTATATCGTTGCATAGCCGAGCTAAGCCACAGCCATTTTTTTTTTCAAATGCAATAACATATATTTCCTCTCTCAAGGAGAAAGAAGGCATCGGGTAAAAATCGCGCGAGAGCAGCTTGACGAGGCCCGGTACCCTGAAGGGCAATAATTAAGAAATGCGCGAGCATGTCAACGCATGCTGTGCTACCACCCAAACAAATATATATATATATATATATATATATATATATATATATATATATATATATATATATATATATATATATATATATATATATATATATATATATATATATATATATATATAAATAGGGGTGATCATTTGGACTAATGCGCAGGAAATGTGATAGCATTCCTCTCTCACTCGCCAATCTATTCTACTACTAATTCTACACTAATCGTGATTCTATTGCAATTCTGAGTTCTTTGTCATCCACTCTCTAATCTATACGAATTCCGGTTCTATTCCAACTCCCTACGATGAAACTACGCGAAATGTGTCACATTGTTAGACCGCGGCGAGTCCTCATACCACTGCCAGTGAAGTGGCCCAGTGGTTTAGCGATGCGGTAGTGTACTGGCCGGTGGCTGTTTCAAACACACCCACCGGTAGGGCTCCCACAAACCTCACTTTTGCACACATACTTCTTCGGGACACTATATTTCGCCCTTCGGCCTGCTGTTGTCTCAGTAATTTCCTGCTTAGACGCTCTTCTTCACGCGCCTACCTCCTCTTCCCTACGACTGGAGAGGAGGAGGACAACAGGGACTGGGGGAGAAAGGGACGGTGACAGGTGAAGAAATACTGATCCCCTTAAACACCACCCGACAAGTGGAGGTTTCAAATAGGCGCCGACGCCTTACAGTTTTCGCTTTGATGGCCCCCCTCATGCTCTGGCATTAAAAATAACCTGAAGCTAAACATGTTTGGGTGCGATTCAGTGCAGGTTGGCCCGGAGGCTCATCGGAGCTGCTTCGCGACCCGTTGTCGCTGGAGTTGAGCCCTCTGGCGGACTGCGACCGCTTCTTGAACAAGATACAGGCTCTGGTGAACGCACGACGGGGAGCCACCGGTGATGGCTCGGCAGGACTGGGGGAGGTCCTGTACGGGCAGCTCACCTACATCATCGACTCAGACCCCATTCGTATGTCTGTTCAAGCAGTTATGGTAGTTACTGCGCATTCCAATCGTCAATGCAGAGCCAGCTTTTTTACTATGCGAAAGAGAAGAGGTGATTCCATGGGTGATTTGGATTCAGGTTCCGAGTTCTCACTGGACTGCGAAGGGTGTATGGCTCCTTCGCTTATTCGCAGAGCTGGTCGGGATCGCCAATTGCGCCACGTCACACGCCCCATTGCTTTGCGCCAGTTTGACGACCTTCTCCGCTCTAGATCAACGAGAAGCAAATCTAAGTCAGCTGCCTATCTCCCCTAATGAAATAACCGTTGCGCTGATGTACGCGGTACATACTTCCATATCCCATAAGGTGCACGTATTATTCAGAAATACAACTGACACTGGCGCAATATCGATTGCAGTGTTCGATTGCAGTGTTGAAAGCCTCGTCACCTCCCTCTACACTGTTCAACAATTTCTTTGGATAAGAACCGCTCCTGTATACCTTTGGACAGCGTAATTCCTTCTATCCAAGATATTTGAGACCGAAAAGTTCTTACATTAGTCATGGCACTGTCCGTGTTGACGGCACACGCCAAATTGAGCGTGGCACACTGTGCGCACTGCTCAAGAGGCGTTACAATCGTCGCAATCGGGACGCTCACGACTAAACGGGGCCCTTGCCTTGCTTTTGCCTTCAGCTACCGTGTAGACCCACACAAATACTTACTCGTTATCAGGCTGCTAACTTGTTTCTTCGCGCCAACCGAAAAATGTCTCATAGAAATCGCGTAGCTGCAGCCTAAGTCTTCGTCCGTCACCTGAGTGACGGATATCGCACATATTGCAGTCCTG
Source organism: Amblyomma americanum (assembly GCF_052857255.1). Taxonomy (NCBI): domain Eukaryota; kingdom Metazoa; phylum Arthropoda; class Arachnida; order Ixodida; family Ixodidae; genus Amblyomma; species Amblyomma americanum. Next base: position 32,352,136 of record NC_135501.1, on the reverse strand, counting down.
TAGCAGTAATGCTCGAACATAGAGCCGGGAATGGCATCTTCTGGTCAGGTGGAATTTCACCAGCTCAGAGCCGAGATAAGGAGCACTTTGCAATTCTGAAGAGTAGATAGACGGCAGTAGTCACTTTTAGTTGGGCGTACGCAGCGACTTGGCGGGCAACCAATGGGCTTGCGCAGGATGCTACGTATCTCACAGCGTCCTGCAGGCGTACGCACGCAACAAACCATAGCGTGCGCGCGCTATGACCACGTTACGGGGGATGCATTGACAAGATGGCGGCGGCCTGCTCGCCCGCTTCGGAATAAATATATGTCGCCGCTGGACTCACTGACGCAATAGCTCGCTGAAATGGTAGAGGTTGGCTTTCATTTCACCCACTCTCGCCCACAAGAAAAGGTATAAGCGATAACTATTCAGTTTTTCAGATAATTTGGCGAATTTCAAGCTTTTAGGCCTAACTAAATGCACTGTTTTCCTCTTGCAGCACCTGACGAAGCAGGTTTCTAAATTTTAGTATTTTGTTACACTTTGTTATATTTGCATAGTTTTTTTTCTTGGAACAGAGAAAGACTCGCAGTGCACCACAATCGTTACTAGTAATTACGCATGAAAATTTCTTCAACCCAGTGTTGATGTGCTTTGACATCTTGACATTAGAGGGCGCAACTGTTTAGACATGCCCCTGGGGGATTTTACGCCACGGCCAACTGAAACTGTCGTGTTTGCACTAGTTATAGCGTACGCAAGCTTACTACGTCCGCCCAACTAAAAGGGTCTAGTGACAGCGCTGCGCCTAGCGCTGCTGTGAGCTAGTTGGTGCTTCGGGCTGCAGCACTGCTTCTAACGTTCCGCAAATACCTTGCCCTGTACCACCGCCCGCGAAATATACTATCATGAATGCTCGAGTGCATTGCTTGGACTGAAGCCAGTTGCGCGGAGCTTTGCCTGCAGGGAAGCATACCTTCTGTGCGGTGTGTCGAAGTGGCTGACGATAGCAGATGCCTTGCAGCCACCGTAGAATGTCCTTGGACCAAGCGGGTAAAGCTCCGCGCCGTTGGCTTGAGTCCATGCAACGCACTCGAGCATTTCGTGATTATTTTTGCGGATGGTGGTAAGCACCCCCTGTAGCAAACCCTTGCACGTCTCTACATAACTTAGATAAGAACCGTCTCATCGGGCCGCTGGCTTGATGCCGTGCTTTTCGACACATTACATCATTTTTGGGAGCTTTTTGCGAATGTCTGGAGAGCGGTGTGTGCAGAGGCAAGGAAAAGATTTGCCCTTCTCTTTCGTACACGATGAGTTTAACAAGTACGCTCTATTTCCCCGGCGACAGTGCTAAGCCCTGCCGATGGCTCCCAGGAGGTGGCCCTGGCTCTCGAAGAACACGTGACTCTCCCTCCAGATGGATTTATCATCGAATGGAAGGTGCGGAGCATCGATTACTACACAGATTTGCATTTTTACGCAGATTAGGCTACTCTGTTGTTATTAATATTATTATTATTATTATTATTATTGGTTTACTGTTTTAGGGACATCTTCCAAGGTCGACTAGATTCTCTTACAAAAATGTCCTATGGCCGTCTATAGCTGTAGTTTCATGAGGATAAGCTTTTCTTTAGACAGCTAGAAGCACTTGTATGGTTCAAAATCCATACCTCAAGTGTCATAGATTTTTCAGTAGCTGGCAATAAGCACCGCTTTCTGCGTGTATATACGGTCATGAAAGACCATAGACGGAGATAGTTTTTTCAACAGACGCCCAGATGCCATTTTTATGTGGGTTTCTAACGAGGGGTTAAATACAGAGTAATTATTTGTTCATAAAATAAATATTAAAGCTGCATAGCTGGCCTTGCTAGCCGAATGGCTGGACTTGAGTGGACCGGTAATGAGTAAATATCTAGCCCATTAATCTTTACACATTATTGCGTGCTGAGCGCTAACGCTATCGCTATTGGATGAAGGCGTATACGAGAGTGCAGAGAGCGATATTGCAACGCGTATGGATTGTCATCCTTTCAGAGTTTATAGCCGGTGTTAAACCCTTTGGCAGTGCTGCAAAGGCTCGCAGCGGGGGTCATGATTTCCAGTATACTGTAGGGACAGGATAGGGGCCGAGTGGGTCAAGGATCAAACACTGGTTAATTACATTCTAGTTAAAATCAAGTGGAAAAAATGGGATTGGGCACGGTATGTAATCCCATGGCCAGATAACCAACGATCCGTAAGGCTCAATGACTGGATTGTATGGGAAGGGAAGCAAAGCAGGGGCGGCGGAAAGTTAAGTGGGTGGATGAGATTAAGAAGTTTGCGGGGATAGGGTGGCTGCATCTGGCACAGGAGAGGATTAACTGAAAAGATATGGGAGATGCCTTTTCATGCAGTGGGCGTATTCCGGCTGCTGATTAATATGACGTACTTCGCTCGAGAGCGCTTGCGAACACTTCACATATGGCAGACGTTACGTCGCGCTCATAGCTCGGCACGTGAGTGTGAAATAGTTGAGGCAAATCATACGGTACTCGCGTGGTCGGATCCTGTAGCCATCGTTTGACGTTTGTTTGACCTCGCCCAAAATCACGGCCTTCGTGGTCGAAATTATTCCGGAGCCTCCCACTACGGCACCTCTTTCTTCCTTTCTTCCTTTTTTTTCTAATAATTGACCTTACTCTAATCATAAGCTTTACGTACGCAACAGAATTCGTACGTTCGGCGGAGGTCGGTGGTCCTTCTAGAGGGTGGCTGGCTTTCAACTGCTTTTTAGAATCCGATTTTGCCGTCGCTATATCGTTGTGCTGCTGTATATACTTCTATTGGGTGGAGGCATTGGGGAGGGTGGAGTTGGGATGAGAAGGTCAGTGGCGCTTGTCAAGGGTTCAGGTTCTTGAAAATAAACTTGACACGCTGCCTTGTCTCGAGCCACCACGAACGTCCACCAGCTGGGCGCAGTAAGCTTCCGTAACTGGAAAATGCCAGAATGCTGGTTTTATTTGTCGTCCTTCAGCAATATATTTACTGCAAAAACCCGGAATTCAGCGTCTGGCCCCTTCGGTCTACACTAATGAACCAACTAAGATGTCCCTCAGGTTCCTTCGAGCCCCAATCACGAAGGCTGTCGTCTATCTGGAAGCGATCCTGCAGGATCCGCCCACGCCCACTTAGTACTTCCAGATGTTCCTGGGCCTCGTCCGGGAGACACGCCGGAGCCTAACCGAATTAGATGAGCGCATTCTCGAGAGTGTCCACGCGGACGACGAGTTAAGCGCCGAGATGTCCTCCGCGCTTAAATACGACTGGTAGGACAGTTTTGTGGCGACCACCGTTCGTCCCGCCACGCTGCTTGCCTCACCAGCCGTACTTGCCGCCGCATTGCCAACTGCCGGTGAGCGCTGTCCAGGAGGCACTGCACTGACCATACAACTCGCTGCAAGCGCAAACTCAGCACCTGGGCGACCCTCGAGTTCCGCCAAGCTCTCAAATTGCTGCGCTACCAAAGCCCCCATTAACAGTGTTCCTCGAAAATTACAGAACTGTACAAGGTGGCGGTCTCGACAAGCAGCTGCGCATGAATATCAAGAATTTCAGCGAGACATTGACGTAGTCCCCTGACGGAGACTACATATTGAACGCTTACATCTCGTCGGGGTGCCAAAGCCCTTCTTGGGAAGCGTCGATGTCTACAGCTCTCCGATGCCATGCCGCCAACAGACGACCACCAAGAAAAGTAGTGCCGGTCGCCAGGGCCACTCAAAATCTACAAGCCCGAGAACAAAAAATCCAAAGTTAACCTGACTCGACCAGACAAAATCCCCCAAAGAAGATTAGATGGCCCAGCGCAAAGGAGTTGTTTTTACAAAGAGTTTGGTCACGAACCTCTCTTCTTCGATAAGCTACTTAGCTTATCGACAAAGCTCTATATAAGCCTTGAGGCCCTCCGAGAGCATTGCCGACCCAGATTCTGAGCTTCGCGAAGTTAGCTGGAAGTCTTTCTGTCGCATATATTAAGGAGCCTAAATTAAATTTTAATGGAAAGAGGTGTGAAGAGACCTTCGGAGAACAATCGGGCCGAAAGATGGACTAGGCGACAGGTGTACCAACACAAACGCACATTTAATACACCCTACGTGACACACACACTAGAAAACAAAACTAACAAATACAAAACACAAACACTATAAATACAAACGACCCGGGGACACTGCTACCAGCGTCTACTATTAGCGGTCGGCGTTCGTGCTGACGGTCGGTTCGATGCGGCTGCGGCGTTGTATGGATCCAGTAGCCGGCATCGAGGCGGCGTTCGACGCGCTTGGGCTGGCGTCGCTGGCTGCATAGTATAAACTCCCCGTCCAAGCGCCCGTGTAGGTGATGCCGGTGTTGTTGACGTTGAGGGCACCACCCGGATGGGTGGCAACAGCGCTGGAGACACCCCTGGCCGTAGCAGGTGGTAGCGTCCTCCGTTGACTCCCCGCAACGGGCTCAGGCACAGCAGGCATTTCCACGATGCGATGCCGTAGAACGCGAGCTTACCAGGGCAGTAGCCGGCGTCGCTCACTTCCAGCCGATGCGTCCCTGACCCGCGAGAGCCTCCGCTTCTCTGCTGTTCCCCCAGTGCCTCGCTCTCCCTCGCCCTTTTATAGCCTCGGTGTTAGTCCACGTAAGCCTTGTCGTCGTCTTCTTCTCTTCACCACCAATAATCTCTCTCCACCTCACCGAAGGCTTCTCCACCAATCATCTTCCTCCACCTCACCGAATGCTTCTTCTTCCTCTTCGTTATTCTTCGGTTAATCCATGTCGTCTTCTTCACACCATTTTCTTTTAAAATTTAATTTAGGCTCCTTAATATATGTGACAAGGGCCACCTCTCTCAAAAATTTTTCCATGAAACTCTGCTCACACCATCCTCATCTCCAAGCCATCCAGCGAATAAACTATCTTCTGTGGCGATTCTGGACCCAGCGCACAACACACCGCAGAGGTCCAGTACGCACCAAACGCACACCACTAACACAGCACACCAAATTGCGTCTTCAGAACACAAACACACCACTGCCGTTGTCCGTCCAGAGTCTTTATAAACATGTTCGTGTCCACAACACACTCTCTTGCATGATGACATAACAGCAACAACAGCAACAACAACAAGAACAAGATAAATCACAGAGATAGATTAACACAGCAACAAGATACATCCCACAGATACCTAGGGCTGTTCAGTTAGCTCTATCTGTATACAAGACTAATTTGTAACACATGACCTCCGTTTTGCCTGGCCCATCCGAAAACGTATCCCCCTTGATTTAGAGTAGAGCTGTGACCGTATGTCTTCATTCACATTGGGCTTCATTAGTATCTCATCCCCTCCTGCAGTTTTTTTTACACTGCATGTGGGCACTTCGTCAGCATCACCTGTATCTTCGGCCACTACCGCACATGCTACCTTGGGGGCGTACCGTACGGGAACCCTTTCTTCGTACTTCTTCAACATATTTACATGGAAAACGCCCTTGGTGTCATCTATCAATAAATCATAATCCATATCCTTTTTTTTCCGCGTCACAAGGTACAGACCCTTCCATTGCATCACTAATTGATTATGATCCGTGGGTAGCAGCACAAGAACTCTGTCGCCCGGATTCAGATTTCTGTTAATGGCTCTATTGTCATCATATCCTTTATTTCGTTCGCACGCCCTTTCCAGGCCCTGATGTGCAAGCCTGCATGTTTCCTTCAACCGGTCCCGTTACTCAATTACTCAATAACGTACTTGTATGTTGTCTTGAGATCTGATTCAATCACTTTATTAGCCCACAGCTCCTTCAGTATTGTAAGTGGACCTCTAACGGTTCTCCCATACAACATGTCGAAGGGCGAGAAACCAAGACTCGTTTGCGGTACTTCGCGGTAAGAGAACAAAAGATCTGGGAGATATCTATCCCAATCAGTAGGTCTCTCCTGGCACATTTTCTTGATCATGTTTTTGAGGGTGCCGCTAAACCGCTTCCCAAGCCCATTACACAAGGGATGGTAAGGCGTTGTCAGTAATTGCCTTACTGACAAAAGGCGGTTAACCTCCTCCATTTGTTCCGATGTGAATTTCGAGCCCCGGTCACTCAAAACTTCCCTCGGGAACCTATAACGGGAAAACATCTCCACAAGAAAGACCCTTCCACCACTTAGATACTGTCAATAGTTCTCAGTGGAATAGCGTCAGGATAAAGAGTGGCCACGTCAACGAGAGTAAGCACATATCTACTGCTTTTGGCGGATACTGGAGAGATTGGCCCCACAATGTCAATCGCCACACTTAGAAACGGTAGGCCGATGGCTGGCATCTTGCCCAGAGGTACAGGACCAGCTCTTCCTTTCGAAACTGTGCGCTGGCACACGTCACTTGAGCGAACAAAGCGCTTAAGGTCACTCTGAACACCCGGCCAAAAGAACTCCTCGGTGATCCTAGACACCGTTTTTTGAACACCCTGGTCTCCAGCCATAATGGCGTCATGTCCGAAGAGTAGCACGGTCTCTCGCATATCTCTCGGTAACACCAGCTGTTGGAGCCGCCTTCCTGATCTAAATATGCATTTCCTGTGCAGAATACCATTTACCAATTGATATTCGAAGGACGTGCGACTCTTCTTTCTTTTCACTTTTTCCCCGAATCTTTCGAAGAAAGTCTTAAGGCTCGGGTCTTCTTTTTGCCTAATTGCAATTTCGCCCGGTGTTACGCTCAGGCACATCGTAACAGGAGTAGAGAGCGGACGCTGCGTTGCTCGGGATGTCGCTTGAGCTCTTGTCTCCACTGCCGACGAGAAGCTGACTGCACCCGTCTGAGCTGTCGCGGGCCTTTCCTCCTTTGGATTTTCTTTAACGTCGAGCATCCTCCACTCGGGATCGGGGTCTTCGACACTTCTTGCACCCGTAATGTTTCCCAAGATGAGATCGTAGATGGGTTGGCCTACGCATTTTGCCACTACCTGCCCAGTATAATATGGCGTGGACACTAGAATCCTGGCTTCAGGAAGGTACCTTACTGCGCTATCTACAAGAGTGACGGCCGACGCTTCCCCTGTAAGATCCTCGTCCTTCACCAGGCTTCTGCGAACCAATACTATGTTGGCTCCGCTGTCTCTAAGCACCAATATAGGACGGTCCCCTATTTGCCCAACCGCCACCGGCATTGCTGCTTTCGACATTTGTGTTCCACTCACTGCCTCATTTTCCAGCGGCGTTTGCTCTCCTTTCAGTTGTAGAACTTCGGGTGGCGTGACAAGTTCTACCCTAGAGTCGGCAACGCATACAGCTTGGTCCTGCGTTCTGTATCGGCACTCATCCAGAGTATGACCCCTCCTCTTACTACCTTGACACACAACCTGTGTTTTTTGGGCAGCGCTACTAGTTCGACAGTGAGCTGCACGCTGTCCCACTTTGCCGCAGAGAAAACACCTTACTGGTGCCTTAGATGCACCACCATATGCTCTTGATTTTGCCGCATCTGTCTCTAGGGTTTTAGGGTTTCCTCCTTTGCCTTACTCAAATTTTTTAACCCTTGAGCCTCGAGGAATTGGTCTGCACTGTCGGCGAACTCTTCCAACGAACACAACTTTATTTCAACAACAGCGCCAGCTTTGAGCTGCAACACGCTAAAAATTGCTCTGTGAACAGCTTGTCACGTACACCATAACTCTTTTCTGTGTGACATATAAAGCCACCTATCAAAATTGTTGGTCAGCCTGCAGGAAAACTGCTTAGCGGTTTCCGAATGCTCAGGTTTCGTTGTGCGAAATCTCTCACGAAAACCCTCTGCCGTAAGCCTGACTCTTTCGAGGAGTGCCTTTTTAACTTTTTCGTAGTTCATGGAATCAGCAGCAGGCATCCTTCCAAACATATTCAGTGCCTCTCCGACTAAACACACGCTCAATGCCGTGGCTCATTCACTGTGCTCCCAGCCTTGCCCCAAAGCTGTCCGCTCGAATCGTTGCAGATATGCGTCCAGATCACCTATTTTGTCATCGAAAGGAGCCATCAGCTTTCTTGGGCAAACTCTGGCTGGTCTAAGAGTTTCTGTACCCGCTAAGGAACGCTGATCATTGTCCGTGATCTCTTAATATCCTCCCGCGACATGCGCCTGTTTCTACAAAATAAACTCCTCCCGTTCTATCCTTTTCTCCTTTTCTTCTGCCTCGCGAGCTCTTCTAGCTTCTCGCTCTTCTTCCTCGCGAGCTCTTTTCTCTTCACGCTCTTCTGCCTCGCGAGCGTATGCGCGTGCTTGCGGCCTTTTACTCTCTCTGCCTCTTTCCCTCCTCCTCATAGAGATGCATCGCCACTTCCTTGCTTAACCCTAGCTTGAGCGCCAGTTCTAACGTTCTTGCCAAATCCATACTTCCTGCCGTCGAGAGATCGGAAAGATTCGAGACAAAGCAAAAAGAAAAAAGGAAATGAATCCTGGCAGAGGCTCGCCACTTATCTTTGTCACGAATCTCTCCGGAGAACCTTCGGACCGAAAGAATGGACTAGGCGACAGGTGTACCCACACAAACGCACATTTAATACACCCTACGTGACACACAGACTAGAACATAAAACTAACAAACACAAAACACAAACACTATAAATACACACGACCCGGGCACACTGCTACCAGCGTCTACTACTAGCGTTCTTCTATTAGCGGTCGGCGTTCGTGCTCACGGTTGGTTCGATGCGGCTGCGGCGTTGTATGAATCCAGTAGCCGGCATCCAGGCGGCGTTCGACGCGCTTGGGCTGGCCTCGCCAGCGGCGTCGCTGGCTGCGTAGTACAAGCTCCCTGTCCAAGCGCCCGTGTAGGTGATGCCGGTGTTGTGGGCGTTGGGGCACCACCCGGACGGGTGGCAACAGCGCTGTAGACACCTCTGGCCGTAGCAGGCGGTAGCGCCCTCCGTTGACTCCACGGAACGGGCTCAGGCACGGCAGGAGGTCAACGATGCGATGCCGTAGAACGCGAGCTCACCGGAGCAGTAGCCGGCGTCGCTCTCTTCCTGCCGATGCGTCCCTGACCCGCTGGAGCCTCCGCTTCTCTGCTGTTCCCCCCATGCCTCTCTCTCCCTCGCCCTTTTATAGCCTTGGTGTTAGTCCACGTAAGCCTTGTCGTTGTCTTCTCTTCTCCACCAATAATCTCTCTCCATCTCACCGAATGCTTCTCCACCAATCGTCTCACTCCACCTCACCGAATGGTTCTTCTTCCTCTTCTTTATTCTTCGGCTAATCCACGTCGTCTTCTCCACACCTCTTTCCTTTACAATTTAAATTAGGCTCCTTGTTATATGTGACACTTTCAAATGTTGCACAGCTGGCATGGTGAGGCAGCCGATCGACAAAGCTTATAAGCTTCACGTAAGCCTCTATCGAATTTACAAATTCATGGAAAAGCAGTATTAAGCTAGCTGGCGCATTTTACCACTTTTTTCGGACATTTCGATAGAGAGTTGCGTCCTCTCATGCTAGAAAATATGTATTCACTCATAATGACAACACAGTGCACTGGATTCAGCCCGTCACACGGATGAAGTTGTGTCATTTATAAGATACTTGAACAACAGCAGTACTTGTGACATTGACGGTTTTGAAGAATTCCCAGTTATTCATGCAGTTGATATTACTGCGTTAATACTCGTCCATATTTTAGTGTGGAATTGGCATTTTTCTTAGAAAATGCAGTCTGCAAAGTTACCGTTTTTTATAAGAAAACAGATCGCAGTGATCTGGGAAATTACAGTCGGGTATCCGTTTCACCTATCTTTTCAAAGGTGTTTGAAAAAGTTTTGCAATTAAGGAGGGCATTTTATTGAAAAACATGACCTGGTAACGCCGCTACAATTTTGTTTTTTTAGGCAAAAATCTGTTGCGTTAGCATTGCTCGATAAGAAAGATTGTGCATTAACGCAGTTTGAAAACAGTGCTGTAATTGTCAATGTCGCAGACTTTTTCAGAGCCTTTCATTTAGTTTGTTATAACATTTTGCTAGAGAAATTATTGTGGCATACGAGGACAGAAATTATCTCTTATTATATGTCACCTTTCGAAAAAACACAAATAGTAAGAATAGATACCTTTACTTCTATGGCTAGGATTGTACATCGTGGAGTACCCCAGGGAAGTATTTTAGCGCCATTAGTTTTAAATATTAAATATTAAAATTTTAAATATCCTTCTCTTTGCAAAACAATGTAAAAGAACGATGAAATCTTTAGAGGAATCATCGAGAGTCAATTAAATGAAGACAACTGAAAGCAAAACAAAGGCAGTTATATTCATATTATAAACAAAAACGTAGCATATGAACGGGACGTAAAAAGGCGGAGACAGGACCGTTGCAACGCTTACAACGGAAATGAAAGAAATGCGACAGTAAACCACACCCCATCGCAGAGCAACAACACGCATGCGCATAACATAAAACAAGGTAAAAACAAACTGATAATCTTAAAACCTGTGGAAAAAGATAAAAAAGAAGAAAAGAGAAACAGCGATAGATAATAAAAGGTGCTAAGAAAACTCAAGTGCGTTTTAAAAACTTCAATTCCTTCTCCATCAGATACACAGATGGGGTACTAATGCACATGCCTTCACTACATTTCGAAATTTCCTCGGCTTCCAAGATTTCCCTAGCCAATTGGGTTTTACCACGCCCTACAATCTTAGTACTATTAAGCAGGGGAAAACAAACATTGCACTTCTTGCAATGCACTGGTACGTGTTCTCCAGTTTGTTGGCGAAGTGAAGAGGCATGTTCACCCAGCCTTACGTTTAGACACATGCCCGTCTGCCCAACGTACACAGACCCACTTCGGAGAGGGAACTGATAAACAATATCTGTTGCGCGTGATACGTACGGTTTTCTACGTTTTGTGCCACAACCTGGTTCTCTTTCCCTCTCTCCATCTGCTAAAGCACAATGCATTGCCAGCTTGAGAAGCGAAGAAAACACGACGTCAACCCCAAATTTCGCTGCCACTCTCTTCATGTTGTGGGAGAGCCTGTGTACATATGGCATAACTTCAAACTTCCTTTTCTTTTGTTCACCTGTTGTGATATGACGTAATAGAAGCTCTTGTTTTTCTTTTAGCAGTTTCTTTCTGAGAGCATCTGCAACTGCCACAAGAACATCGGCACGGAAGCCTGCTTCTTTAAGTCTCTCGACCTGAATGTCAAAACTTCTTCCCACTCTGCGAGGGCATGACTTTCAGTTTTTGTTTTTGTTTATAATAAGTCTGACCAACTGGCCCCCCAGTATACTCTGTTAACTTATATTCATGCAAAAAAAAAGTATTTACCTCTACGTCGAGATATAGCAATAAACTCACGAAGTATTCAATAGTCGGGAATTTCGAATATCATGGTGTTGTCTCTGTCGCTAACCTGTCTTGCGATAATCACGTCAAATATGTTCTGAGCAAAGTAAGTCAAACAAGTAGTGTTTAAGATACATCCTTTCCACAGACGTCAGACTCTTTTGTATGATTCCCTTTTGCTTCGCATATAAACTTATTATAAGGCATTAACACTTATTATACGGCAGCACAACATCCAATCTTCTAGAAAATATTCACCTTATACAGAATAAATATCTCTGGAACACATATAACACTTGCTACAAAGCATCGACATAACTTTCTTTAATAAAGTTCGTGTATTTCCTGACCACAAACTCTGCAAATATCGCTTGAGTCACGTGTCTAAACTAGAAGTTATAGAAATAATAGCAATCTGAGTAATCTCGCCCGACTGCAGAGCAAAGCTCCAAATTATATCACAAGACAATTTGAGAAGTGGTTAGTACCGACGCCATGGTCATCGTACGGGAAACAGCTCCTTAAGTTCAAAATACGAACACTTTTAAGTGATTATATTTCAATCCGCTTTAATTTTTTCATATCACCATACAGGGAACTCCGGCTTCTGTATGGGTTTTAAATGTAATATTCTCTGGCTGTGTAAAATGTGTTATTTACATCTGAATCTTGGAGTCCCCTGCTGAGACGAGAAATTCGCCCACACGTATTCCGAGCACCCAATAGGCTCTTCAAAGCGATACTACTGCGTTTGCCGATGTGTTCAACACTACTTGCTAGATATATGTAATTCGGTTTGATTGCTATCCACCACACATTTGCAGTGTGTGTAATTTTTATAAATTCCTGTACTACTGCTGCGCATAACAAGAGAGCAGCAGTGGATTTGTGAAGTTAGTGGAGCACGCATCTATAGCTTCATGCTTTTCTAAATGCCTGTGGTACATCCATGATTGTTTCCCTCCTATCACCGCATGGTACTCAGCATCGAGTTGATTTGCGCGGAAACAAAGCGAGAGTATTGATAGAGATACAGCCTAAACAAGCGTTGAAGCAAGAAAAACGAAGAATAATATCTTGCGCAAGGAATGGCTGGGAACAACATATGAAAAACTGCGTGCAGCTGTGCAGGTGTCTTTTAATATTTATTTTGTGCAAAGAACCGGATGGCTCACAGTAACGGTAAAGAACAAGAACCTACACCAGCAAGCATGCGAAGAACGAAAAGGACGAAAGAAAGAGCATCCAGCACCGAATGAATGAGGCAGACGGTGTGGACTGCAAAAAATGAGACCGAAGAATCTGGCTATGGATCAGCACCCAATGACGATAGGCGCTGCCATACGCTTTGAGATAAGGTTAACGTGCGCTAGAATTCAGACTTATAAAAATGTGATGAAGGCGGTCACTCATGCAGCGCGCAGAAAGCCCGAGGAGACGAATAAACATATTTTACTACGCTACTTCAGTGTCCACCCTTATGTTGACATTATCAAAGCTAGCACAGCTCTGGCACCAAGGTTCTCGCATAGCGATGAAAGCTAACTGGTGAATTGAACGGAGGGATAAAAAAAAACTAGCGAAAAAACGAGGGCGGCAACGTGAACACTACCGCGGCAGTTTCAGGGAGTTGTTTTTTCACTGCACTGGAAGAGTGGCACGTGTGGAAGATGCCGGCGTTATCTGTGTGTAGGACAGGGAATTGGCCCTGTGAGAAGCTTGGCGAGTGATGCCTGGATTTGGGCACTGGACATATTGAAAATCAGGAGAGAGACCGAACCGGCCGTCCGGCCTTTGCCGCTGCGGGAAGGCAACTGGCTCAAAGCCCTTTTATCCTTTTAATGATCCTCTCCGGAAAAATACAAAAAAAAACAGAAATGAAAAAGAGAGGGAGCCCGGACCAGCATCGCTATACCGGGCTTAAAGCTAATAAAAAAATAAAAAGAGCTATACGCTAAAAAAACTTAATTTAAGGGGAAAAGCAGGAAAAGAGAAATCACAAACAAAAACATAAAACCCCCAAAAGGCGCAGAACAGACAAAAGCACAGATAACGTCACAGAGAATGTCAGCACAGATGAAGTCACAAGCACAGTTGGTCCAGACACCACAGACAGTCAGAAGCACAGATTAAGTCACAGAAAATGTCAGCACAGATAAACTCACAGGCACAGTTGGCTCAAACACAGTGTCAGACCACAGAGAGACATCATTGTCCAGCAAAGGAACACAGAGCACTTCACTGTACAGAGCTTATGCAGGAAAAATGATAGTGACGAAAGTACTCATCGGGAATGTGTAGGAATTGTGCTGCTGATGAGATGAACCATTTGAATGAGAACAGCACAAGCAGCAGGGTTATTCAAAAGAGAGGGTAAGTAGACAGTTTAATGTCAGACGAGCAGAGAGTCTTTAAACGGGAAACTAAAGGAGCACTAAGAGAGCAATTCCGGAAGTAATGACTGACACCTTCGCACAAAACACCGCATGAGCAAATTGAAGAAGGAGATAAGCCAATCTTTTTAAAGTAGAAAGGGAATCGATCATGCCCAGTGAGTAAAGTAATAAGAGGACTTCTAGGTAGACGGATGGAAGGAATATTTAGCGTATCGGGGATCCAGTTAAATAATTCAGTGCCGCCATTATTTTCTTGCCAATAAGTTCGCCATAAAAGAAGTGAAGAATGGTGCAAACGGGAACGCACGCAACGGCGTGAAAGGGTAGAAGTGTGTAAATGGCCATATTGCCCAGCACTACCAGCAGCCTGGTCAGCTAACTCATTTCGGAAAATTCCGGAGTGACCCCGGATATGAAATAAAAGAAATGAGGCAAGTGAAGACAAACGATAGAGATCTTTCTTAATTGAAATAATTGTCGGGTTAAATGGAGTAACTGAAGACAGGGCAGAAAGCAGAGATAGAGAATCAGTGTAGAAATGAACGGGCATAGAAGGAGGGTTATTACTAGCAAACGCAACAGCAGAATGGAATACTACAAGTTCGGCGGCATAGACACTTGAAGGTGGTTCTAAGGATATGCGATGAACGTATAAAATATTTTGTGTGGAGCTAAGAACAACAAAAGCAGCGCCAGCACTGTGATCAGTGAATGACCCGTCTGTGTAAGTATGCAATGCGCGTTGACACGAAAAAGCCAAGGCTTCCTGATAACTAAGTTGAGCAAAAGAAAATTTATATTTCAATGAGGGATGGTCAGACCAGATATTTAGTATTGGCTGAATTTCAAACGGGTTATAAAATGTCTTGCCGTAGACAACGGGTTGCCGTAATGTAAAAAGCATAAACACTGCACATAGTTGGTCCAGCCCGTGCGTATAGACGCTAGCTCGAGCAAACGCGGCGCTTTGTGTTTCACGTCCTGCCGCGCCTAAGGGATGGTGGTCCCAACGACAGGGCAATTTTGCCATGCCCGCAAAATTCTTGCTGACCACTGGCGCAGAACTTCAGCTGCCTTGAGGGTGTTGCTGGCGTGCTTGTTCTCGCGCCAGCCCTGGTCGCGTGCCCACTAGAGCCAATCGCCGATGAGCGCACGCACGACTGGAAGGTCGCGGCTTCGTTGGGGCATGATTCCGTATGGCCGAAGCCTCGGAGCAGCTTTTTATTTCTTCCTCACCAAGTATCCTCTGGAAGCCGTAAAACACACCAAACCTCTTCGCGCCACCAGCTGCGAGCCGTCTGAGGCTTGTGTGCTGATTGTCGTCCTCATGGGAATTGTGGCGCTTCATGACATTTTGGTAGTGCTTCCCTGTCTCCACTATCGCAGCAGGTGCGCGACCACCTCTTTGGCGCCGGGAAGATTTGCCTAAAGCTGGCTGCTCTCGGCCCAGGCGCTCTGGTAGGCTTTCCAGAGGGAAGGTGCGCGATAGTCTTGCTAAATAATGGCACGGGCAGGGACGCTTTATTTTTCATTCTTTTTATAGTCCCACAGTAATTTTTGTCTGGAGCCAGTGCAGGATGTGACACTGAAGACATATAGGCTGTGGGAAGAAGCAGTGAGCTGTGGCCTCTTCTTTCCGTGGTTATGAAATCAGAGTCCGAGGAAGAGTCTTTTCGACGCACAACACAAGAGCTTAAGGTAAAAACCTGAAACTTGAAGGATATTCGTTTGCGGTAAAACTGTTTGCAGTCCTTGTTTTGCCCTCGGGCAGTTGCTAGGTGTCCGAAAAATCAGCAAATTCGCCACCTGTTGTACAGGCTTCTTCGGGCCGCAGATGAGTGTACTCTCTGGCGGGACGACGGAGTGAGCAAGTGCAGTGAGTGAATTCTGATCTAGGCTGAGACAACACGCGTTGCTTTTCAAGGATTTGAAGGCCGTGGTTGACAGAGTCTATGCTGGAATCGTCTGGGTAGCACTTCATTCCCGTGCTGCTAGCGTGATCGCCTTTTCGCTTTGATTTCCAGTTGAGGTCTCAGGCGTGGTGTACCGGGAAACGTTGATAGGAATCTAAGTAGTGCTCTATATCGACTTGTTCAGCGGCACTTGCAATTGATTGGTCTAGTGTGGAAGGGGTTTCAAAAAGTCAGAAAAGCCGCCAGTTTTCCACATTCATGAGATCTCTGTCGATGACGGAGCTTAATTGCTTTATTTGTCATCTTATATGAAAAACGAATTACAGATTGGGGATGGGGGCTGTAGAATAAGGTTTCTTTGGCAAGCTTCAGGGTTTACAATCTCTTATTTCGGCAGAGAGGGCGCATCACATATGCATACATGCATGCATTTACTGATATTTAATACACACAGGCTGTTTGAAATTATTGAGTACAGAACTTTCTTTGAAAAGCAGATAATGATACGCGTGTGTGGTCTGTGCTGGTTCATTACATGACATGACAAATATTAGAGTGATACGAAAAAATTTAACTAAAAACATAATCAACATTTAATTTTTTGGTCTTAGGACAAAAAATTATACTAAGAAATTGAAGGTTTTCGAGACACAAAACGAGGCCAGTTTATTAAATTTCTCAATCAGCATCTCGCTACGAGATATGTAGCGTAGAAAATACCCTTCCCGCGTTACATGTTGATAAAGTGACGTCGCTGCACGTGGTATCCTCACAGGAATCACGTCAACATCATCAACATCCTGAAGGAGCTAAACTGCGTCTGCATTTGATTCAAAGACCACCCACTTTGTCAATATATCACCTGAGAAATAACTTCAAGAGATGTCGAAAGCGTTCTTTTCTTTTCACGTTCGACATCTCGACGCATGATGCCGGATCTGGTTTGGTTTATGGGGTTACAACGTCCCAAAGCGGCTCAGGCTATGAGGGACGCCTTAGTGAAGAACTCCGGAAATTTTGACCACGTGGGGTTCTTTTACGTGCACTGACATAAAACAGCACACGGGCCTCTAGATTTGGCCTCCAGCGAAATTCGACTGCCGCGGCCGGGATCGAACCCGCGTCTTTCGGGCCGGCAGCCGAGAGCCATAACCACTCAGCCACCGCAGCGGCTGCTGATTCTGGAGTTTCAGATCTGCTCCCCTTCGATTTTGACGGCCTTCAGTCTCGCAATATAACCTTGGGCCCTAATACTAAATATTAAAAAGTTAATAAATTTAATGTTATTCAGGAGTTTAAGATGTTTAGTTAATTATTAGTCTTCTCACTGTGCTCGACAAAATAAATAATGTCCACTTTCGCGTAAGATCAAACTCAAACTGAGACACCGCACCGATGTATCTTTCCAAGTTTTTTTTTAAATTTCTATTGCTTAATTTGAAACTCTCTGTGTACAGCAGAGTATAAATACATCAGACATATTGTTCCTCATTCCCATATTCCTTCGAGCGCCAGTGAAACAGATGTAAAAAAAAAATTTTACACAGCCAGAGAATATTACATTGAAAACCCATACAGAAGCCGGAGTTCCCTGTATGATGATATGAAAAAATTAAAGCGGATTGAAATATAATCACTTAAAGGTGTTCGTATTTTACACTTAAGGAGCTGTTTCCCGTACGATGACCATGGCGTCGGTACTAACCACTCCTCAAATTGTCTTGTGATATAATTTGGAGCATTGCTCTGCAGTCGGGCGAGATTACGCAGATTGCTATTATGACGTGACTCAAGCGATATTTGTAGAGTTTGTGGTCAGGAAATACACGAATATTATTAAAGAAACTTATGTCGATGCTTTGTAGGAAGTGTTATATGTGTGCCAGAGATATTTATTCTGTAAAAGGTGAATATTTTCTAGATTATTGGATGTTGTGCTGCCGTATAATAATTGTTAATGCCTTATAATAAGTTTATATGCGAAGCAAAAAGGAATCATACAAAAGAGTCTGACGTCTGTGGAAAGGATGTATCTTAAACACTACTTGTTTGACTTACTTTGCTCAGAACATATTTGACGTGATTATCGCAAGACAGGTTAACGACTGAGACAACACCATGATATTCGAAATTTCCGACTATTGAATACTTCGTGAGTTTATTGCTATATCTCGACGCAGAGGTAAATTCTTTTGTTTTGCATGAATATACCTTAACAGAGTATACTGAGGGGCCAGTTGGTCAGACATATTATAAACAAAAACGTAGCATATGAACGGGACGTAAAAAGGCGAAGACAGGACGGTTGCAACGCTTACAACTGAAATGAAAAAATGCGCCAGTAAACCACACCCCATCGCAGAGCAACAACACGCATGCGCATAACATAAAACAAGGTAAAAACAAACTGATAATCTTAAAACCTGTGGAAAAAGATAAAAAAGGAGAAAAGAGAAACAGCGATAGATAATAAAAGGTGCTAAGAAAGTTCAAGTGCGTTTTAAAAACTTCAATTCCTTCTCCCTCAGATACACAGATGGGGTACTAATGCACATGCCTTCACTACATTTCGAAATTTCCTGGGCTTCCAAGATTTCCCTAGCCAATTGGGTTTTACCACGCCCTACAATCTTAGTACTATTAAGCAGGGGAAAACAACCATTGCACTTCTTGCAATGCACTGGTACATGTTCTCCAGTTTGTTGGCGAAGTGAAGAGGCATGTTCACCCAGCCTCACGCTTAGACACCTGCCCGTCTGCCCAACGTACACAGACCCACATCGGAGATGGAACTGATAAACAATATCTTTTGCGCATGATACGTATGGTTCTCTATGTTTTGTGCCACAATCTGGTTCTCTTTCCCTCCCTCTATCTGCTAAAGCACAAAGCACTGCCAGCTTGAGGGGCGTAGAAAACACGACGTCAACCCCAAATTTCGCTGCCACTCTCTTCAAGTTGTGGGAGAGCCTGTGCACATATGGCATAACTTCAAACTTCCTTTTCTTTTGGTCACCTGTTGTGATATGACGTAATAGAAGCTCTTGTTTTTCTTTTAGCAGTTTCTTTCTGAGAGCATCTACAACTGCCACAAGAACATCGGCAGGGAAGCCTGCTTCCTTAAGTCTCTCGACCTGAATGTCAAAACTTCTTCCCACTCTGTGAGGGCATGACTTTCAGTTTTGACATTCCGGTCGAGAGACTTAAGGAAGCAGACTTCCCTGCCGATGTTCTTGTGGCAGTGGCAGATGCTCTCAGAAAGAAAGTGCTAAAAGAAAAACAAGAGCTTCTATTATGTCATGTCACACCAAGTGACCAAAAGAAAAGGAAGTGTTTGATGTTATGCCATATGTACACAGGCTCTCCCACAACTTGAAGAAAGTGGCAGCGAAATTTGGTGTTGACGTCGTGTTTTCTACGCCCCTCAAGCTGGCAATGCTTTGTGCTTTAGCAGATAGAGAGAGGGAAAGAGAACCAGATTGTGGCACAAAACATAGAAAACCGTACGTATCATGCGCAACAGATATTGTTTATCAGTGCCATCTCCGATGTGGGTCTGTGTACGTTGGGCAGACGGGAAGGTGTCTAAACATGAGGCTGGGTGAACTTGCCTCTTCACTTCGCCAACAAACTGGAGAACATGTACCAGTGCATTGCAAGAAGTGCAATGGTTGTTTTCCCCTGCTTAATAGTACTGAGATTGTAGGGCGTGGTAAAACCCAATTGGCTAGGGAAATCTTGGAAGCCCAGGAAATTTCGAAATCTAGTGAAGGCACGTGCATTAGTACCTCATCTGTGTATCTGATGGAGAAGGAATTGAAGTTTTTAAAACGCACTTGAGTTTTCTTAGCACCTTTTATTATCTTTCGCTCTTTCTCTTTCCTCCTTTTTTATCTTTTTCCACACGTTCTAAGATTATCAGTTTGTTTTTACCTTGTTTTATGTTTTGCGAATGCGTGTTGTTGCTCTGCGATGGGGTGTGGTTATCAACCGTCCTGTCTTCGCCCTTCTACGTCCCGTCTCTATGCTAAGTTCTTGTTTATAATATGTCTGACCAACTGGCCCCTCAGTATACTCTGTTAAGTTATATTCATGCAAAAAAAAGAATTTAACTCTGCGTCGAGATATAGCAATAAACTCACGAAGTATTCAATAGTCGGAAATTTCGAATGTCATGGTGTTGTCTCTATCGTTAACCTGTCTTGCGATAATCACGTCAAATATGTTCTGAGCAAAGTAAGTCAAACATGCACTGTTTATGATACATCCGTTCCACTGACGTCAGACTGTTTTGCATGATTCCCTTTTGCTTAACACTTATTATACGGCAGCACAACATCCAATAAGCTAGAAAATATTCACCTTTTACAGAATAAATATCTCTGGCACACATATACCACTTCCTACAAAGCATCAATATAACTATTTTTAATAATTTTCGTGTATTTCCTGCCCACAAACTCTGCAAATATCGCTTGAGTCACGTCATAATAGCAATCTGCGTAATCTCGCCCGACTGCAGAGCAATGCTCCAAATTATATCACAAGACAATTTGAGGAGTGGTTAGTACCGACGCCATGGTCTTTGTACGGGAAACAGCTCTTTAAGTGCAAAATACGAACACTTTTAAGTGATTATATTTCAATCCGCTTTAATTTTTTCATATCATCATACAGGGAACTCCGGCTTCTGTATGGGTTTTCAATGTATTATTCTCTGGCTGTGTAAAATGTGTTTTTTACATCTGTTTCACTGGCACTCGAAGGAATATGGGAGTGAGGAACATATATGTCTGATGTATATATACACTGCTGTACACAGAGAGTTTCAAATTAAGCAACGGAAATTTAATAAAAAAACTTGGAAAGATACATCGGTGCGGTGTCTCAGTTTGAGTTTGATCTTAAGCGAAAGTGGACATTATTTATTTTGTGGAGCACAGTGAGAAGACTAATAATTAACTAAACATTTTAAACTCCTGATTAACATTAACTTTATGAACTTTTTAATATTTAGTATTAGGGCCCAAGGTTATATTGCGAAACTGAAGGCCGTCAAAATCGAAGGGGAGCAGATCTGAAACTCCAGAATCGGCAGCCGCTGCGATGGCTGAGTGGTTATGGCTCTCGGCTGCCGGCCCGAAAGACGCGGGTTCGATCCCGGCCGCGGCAGTCGAATTTCGCTGGAGGCGAAATCTAGAGG
Organism: Amblyomma americanum; assembly: GCF_052857255.1. NCBI lineage: Eukaryota > Metazoa > Arthropoda > Arachnida > Ixodida > Ixodidae > Amblyomma > Amblyomma americanum. The sequence goes on along the minus strand of NC_135501.1, from coordinate 32,331,287 downwards.
CCCGTGTGCTGTTCGATGTCAGTGCACGTAAAAGAACCCCACGTGGTCGAAATTTCCGGAGTACTTCACTAAGGCGTCCCTCATAGCCTGAGCCGCTTTGCGACGTTAAAACCCCATAAACCAAACCAGATCCGGCATCATGCGTCGAGATATCGAACGTGAAAAAAAAAGGAACGCTTTCGACATCTCTTGAAGTTATTTCTCAGGTGGCATATTGACAAAGTGGGTGGTCTTTGAATAAAATGCAGACGCAGTTTCGCTCCTTTAGGATGTTGATGATGTTGACGTGATTCCTGTGACGATACCACGTGCAGCGACGTCACTTTATCAGCATGTAACGCGGGAAAGCAATTTTCTACGCTACATATCTCGTAGCGAGATGCTGATTGAGAAATTTGATAATCTGGCCTCGTTTTGTGTTTGGAAGGCCTTCAATTTCTTACTATAATTTGTCCTAAGACCAAAAAATTAAGAGTTGATTATATTTTTAGTTAATTTTTTTCGTATCACTCTAATATTTGTCATGTCATGTAATGAACCTGCACAGACCACACCCGCGTATCTTTCGCTGCTTTTGAAAGCAAGTTCTGTACTCAATAATTTCAAACAGCCTGTATGTATTAAATATGAGGAAATGCATGCATGTATGCATATGTGATGCGCCCTCTCTGCCGAAATAAGGGATTGTAAACCCTGAAGCTGGCCAAAGAAACCTTTATTCTACAGCCCCCACCTCTAATTCATTTTTCATATAAGATGACAAATAAAGCAATTAAGCTCCGTCATCGACAGACATCTCATGAATGTGGAAAACTGGCGGCTTTTCTGACTTTTTGAAACCCCTTCCACACTAGACCAATCACTTGCAAGTGCCGCTGAACAAGTCGATAGAGAGCACTGCTTAGATTCCTCTCAACGTTTTCCGGTACACCACGCCTGAGACCTCGACTGTAAATCAAAGCGAAAAGGCGATCGCGCTAGCAGCACGGGAATGAAGTGCAACCCAGATGATTCCAGCATAGACTCTGTCAACCACGGCCTTCAAATCTTTGAAAAGCAACGCGTGTTGTCTCAGCCTAGATCAGAATTCACTGCACTTCCTAACTTCGTCGTCCCGCCAGAGAGTACACTCATCTGCGGCCCGAAGAAGCCTGTACAACAGGTGGCGAGTTTGCTGATTTTTCGGACACCTAGCAACTGCCCGATGGCAAAACAAGGACTTCAAACAGTTTTACCGCAAACGAATATTCTTCAAGTTTTAGGTTTTTAACTTAAGCTGTTGTGTTGTGCGTCGAAAAGACTCTTCCTCGGACTCTGATTTCATAACCACGAAGAGAAGAGGCCACAGCTCACTGCTTATTGCCACAGCCTATATGTCTTCAGTGTCACCTCCTGCACCGGCTCCATACAAAAACTACTGTGGGACTATAAAAAGAACGAAAAATAAAGCGTCCCTTCCCGTGCCATTATTTAGGAAGACTATCGCGCACCTTCACTCTGGAACGCCTACCAGAGCGCCTGGGCCGAGAGCAGCCAGCTTTAGGCAAATCTTCCCGGCGCCAAAGAGGTGGTCGCGCACCTGCTGCGATAGTGGAGACAGGGATGGACTAACAAAAGGTCATGAAGCGCCACAATCCCCATGAGGACGACAATCAGCACACAAGCCTCAGACGGCTCGCAGCTGGCGGCGCGAAGAGGTTTGGTGTGTTTTACGGCTTCCAGAGGATACTCGGTGAGGAAGAAATAAAAAGCTGCTCCGAGGCTTCGGCCATACGGAATCATGCCCCAACGAAGCCGCGACCTTCCAGTCGTGCGTGCGCTCATCGGCGATTGGCTCTAGTGGGCACGCGACCAGGGCTGGCGCGAGAACAAGCACGCCAGCAACACCCTCAAGGCAGCTGAAGTTCTGCGCCAGTGGTCAGCAAGAATTTTGCGGGCATGGCAAAATTGCCCTGTCGTTGGGACCACCATCCCTTAGGCGCGGCAGGACGTGAAACACAAAGCGCCGCGTTTGCTCGAGCTAGCGTCTATACGCACGGGCTGGACCAACTAAGTGCTGTGTTTATGCTTTTTACATTACGGCAACCTGTGTTCTACGGCAAGACATTTTATAACCAGTTTGAAATTCAACCAGTACTGAATATCTGGTCTGACCATCCCTCATTGAAATATAAATTTTCTTTTGCTCAACTTAGTTGTCAGGAAGTCTTGGCTTTTTCGTGTCAACGCGCATTGCATGTTTTACGATTTGGAAAAACAGCGCAATCAAAGACGAGACACAAGAGAAGCACAAAACACCAGCGCTGACTAACAACCAAATGGTTTATTGCTACAGGTGAGGCACCATATAAATGAAATGGCACGAGTAACAACACACAATAAGCATGAGAGAAAGATTCCGCACAACCACACAACTTGACTAAAAAAAAGGGGGACATCACTGATTAAGATACGCAAGTTTCTTGGATAAAAGATTTATCGATGGGCTGCTGATACAGGTGTTACCGAGCTTTCTGATATGGCAAGCCTCCGAAATGAGCCTTGTGGTCTCATCTTTATAACGGGCGATGATAGTGGTCCTATCTGGCCCTCTTCTGGAGCGCATTGCATATTTACACAGACGGGTCATTCACTCATCACAGTGCTAGTGCTGCTTTTGTTGTTCTTAGCTCCACACAAAATATTTTATACGTTCATCGCATATCCTTAGAACCACCTTCAAGTGTCTATGCCGCCGAACTTGTAGTATTCCATTCTGCTGTTGCGTTTGCTATTAATAACCCTCCTTCTATGCCCGTTCATTTCTACACTGATTCTCTATCTCTGCTTTCTGCCCTGTCTTCAGTTACTCCATTTAACCCGACTAATATTTCCATTAAGAAAGATCTCTATCGTTTGTCTTCACTTGCCTCATTTCTTTTATTTCATATCCGGGGTCACTCCGGAATTTTCTGAAATGAGTTAGCCGACCAGGTTGCTGGTAGTGCTGGGCAATATGGCCATTTACACACTTCTACCCTTTCACGCCGTTGCGTGCGTTCCCGTTTACACCATTCTTCACTTCTTTTATGGCAAACTTATTGGCAAGAAAATAATGGCGGCACTGAATTATTTATCTGGATCCCCGATACGCTAAATATTCCTTCCATCCGTCTACCTAGAAGTCCTCTTATTGCTTTACTCACTGGGCATGGTCGATTCCCTTTCTACTTTAAAAAGATTGGCTTATCTCCTTCTTCAATTTGCTCATGCGGTGTTTTGTGCTAAGGTGTCAGTCATTACTTCCGCAATTGCTTCCTTAGTGCTCCTTTAGTTTCCCGTTTAAAGACTCTCTGCTCGTCTGACATTAAACTGTCTACTTACCCTCTCTTTTGAATAACCCTGCTGCTTGTGCTGTTCTCATTCAAATGGTTCATCTCATCAGCAGCACAATTCCTACACATTCCCGATGAGTACTTTCGTCACTCATTTTTCCTGCATAAGCTCTGTACAGTGAAGTGCTCTGTGTTCCTTTGCTGGACAATGATGTCTCTCTGTGGTCTGACACTGTGTTTGAACCAACTGTGCCTGTGACTTTATCTGTGCTGACATTTTCTGTGACTTAATCTGTGCTTCTCACTGTCTGTGGTGTCTGGACCAACTGTGCTTGTGACTTCATCTGTGCTGACATTCTCTGTGACGTTATCTGTGCTTTTGTCTGTTCTGCGCCTTTTGGGGGTTTTATGTTTTTGTTTGTTGTTTCTCTTTTCCTGCTTTTTCCCTTAAATTAGGTTTTTTTAGCGTTTAGCTCTTTTTCTTTTTTTATTAGCTTTAAGACCGGTATAGCGATGCTGGTCCGGGCTCCCTCTCTTTTTCATTTGTTTTTTTTTGTATTTTTCCGGAGAGGACCAATAAAAGGATAAAAGGGCTTTGAGCCAGTTGCCTTCCCGCAGCGGCAAAGGCCGGACGGCCGGTTCGGTCTCTCTCCTGATTTTCAATATGTCCAGTGCCCAAATCCAGGCATCACTCGCCAAGCTTCTCACAGGGCCAATTCCCTGTCCTACACACAGATAACGCCGGCATCTTCCACACGTGCCACTCTTCCAGTGCAGTGAAGAAACAACTCCCTGAAACTGCCGCGGTAGTGTTCACGTTGCCGCCCTCGTTTTTTCGCTAGTTTTTTTTTTATCCCTCCGTTCAATTCACCAGTTAGCTTTCATCGCTATGCGAGAACCTTGGTGCCAGAGCTGTGCTAGCTTTGATAATGTCAACATAAGGGTGGACACTGAAGTAGCGTAGTAAAATATGTTTATTCGTCTCCTCGGGCTTTCTGCGCGCTGCATGAGTGACCGCCTTCATCACATTTTTATAAGTCTGAATTCTAGCGCACGTTAACCTTATCTCAAAGCGTATGGCAGCGCCTATCGTCATTGGGTGCTGATCCATAGCCAGATTCTTCGGTCTCATTTTTTGCAGTCCACACCGTCTGCCTCATTCATTCGGTGCTGGATGCTCTTTCTTTCGTCCTTTTCGTTCTTCGCATGCTTGCTGGTGTAGGTTCTTGTTCTTTACCGTTACTGTGAGCCATCCGGTTCTTTGCACAAAATAAATATGAAAGGACACCTGCACAGCTGCACGCAGTTTTTCATATGTTGTTCCCCGCCATTCCTTGCGCAAGATATTATTCTTCGTTTTTCTTGCTTCAACGCTTGTTTAGGCTGTATCTCTATCAATACTCTCGCTTTGCTTCCGCGCAATTCAACTCGATGCTGAGTACCATGCGATGATAGGAGGGAGACAATCATGGATGTACCACAGGCATTTAGAAAAGCATGAAGCTATAGATGCGTGCTCCATTAACTTCACAAATCCACAGCTGCTCTCTTGTTATGCGCAGCAGTAGTACAGGCATTTATAAAAATTATGCACACTGCAAATGTGTGGTGGATAACAATCAAACCGAATTACATATATCTAGCAAGTAGTGTTGAACACATCGGCAAACGCAGTAGCATCGCTTTGAAGAGCCTATGGGGGGCTCGGAATACGTGTGGGCGCATTTCTCGTCTCAGCAGTGGACTCCAAGAATATATCAAGAATGTGTGTTCAGAAAGCGTACTATATTAACTACACAAATTTGATCAAAAACTCAAAAAATTATATACGTACTGCAGGGCGCTCGCTGCGATACTTTTTCACCCGACCGCGTATACAGCTTGTTCGGTCGAAAAGCCATCGGCGTCGTATTAGTAGTAGTTGTAGTGGCCGGCGCCGCGCATCGGAAACATTCGGGGGTGCGTAAAAAACACACGGCACGCACCACGGCCTTTGGCGTGCGAGAAGGGAACGCTTCCACTCAGCCACGACGTTTGAACATGAATAAAGGCGCGTTTAATGAATGCACGGGTTCCTTTTAAACGTATCTTCGAGATGTGCACTGAGACGTACATGTGTATTTATGATCATATGAATTACAGATGTCGGAATTGAGCGAGTACAATGCGTTTCCGGTAAATTTTCTCTGTGCTTGGCGTGCAGTCGTATCGCCATCGTGTGGCACCCACTGAATACCCCTTTTGCTATGCAAGGCGCTGGCCCGGACGATGGCGCGCGCGTAGCGACCTTTCTTCGTCGGAGTACGGTCGTTCATTTCTGAACAGGTATGATGGAACCGCATCCGTCTACGAGTGCTAGTGTGGAGCAGCATCTGTGTTGTTTTCAGAGGGCTCCTAGAGATTCCGAACGATTTGTCCAGCGGGCAAGGCCATGGCGTTCCGTGGACTCCCTGGCAGCGCCACGACACGCTGTCGCATTCCACTCTTAAAGGCGAAGCTTAAGCTTCCAACATTTTTTCTTTGCTCTTGCTCGGCCAATCGCTCTTTTCTGCTGATATATTTCAAAAATATTTCACCGGATCTTTTCACACGGGGCGGTAATATCAAAGCGATGAATAGGGAATAGAATCAGTGAGCGCTCAGACGGTGCTGTTTGTTCATTGGCGTCATGCATTCAACCTCGATCTGCTCCATTCTATAAGGTGTCGGACTGCCTAAAATGATTTTAAAAAATGCCCATAACAAGTTATGAGACAACGCGCAAGCTAACCATGCTTTCCAAATTCTATAAACTCCTACAGATATCAGTTACGGTGGGCAACACGCTTTTCCGCAATTAAAGAGACTAAAATATTAGTTAAAAGATAACTATTAGGTATCAGTTAACTAGACTGATGGCACGTCTTAGCTGTGTTCTGGTGTAATACACCGCTGACCATACTATGCCGAGAAAAGCGCTCTTCTAACTCAAGAATGCTATCTTTAAAGGAGTGAGTGAAGTGTTAGTTTAAACAACCTGTATGTTTAAAAAAAATGCAAACGAGCGGAAAAATACGACGCGGGCGCAGTGAGCGCTCGTTCCGTTCCCTCACTTCGTCCGTGTCGTATTTGTGCCCTCCTATGTCTCTCCTAAGTAGTCTTCTTGGATCTTCCAGCAAGGGCGACTGCCGAATTTAATAAAGTTGGACTATCGCCGTGTTGTGTAAAAGGCCCACATGCGGTCAAGCCAAACGAACTATCAGCACAGCCGCACGCACCCCGCTGCAGCGCCGGCTGTCCCGAGTGCGGTTCTCACCTCCACCGCCCACCGTGCGTCTGTTGGCCGGTGGCAGACTCGCCCTGGTCACCGGGCTGGATGCGCCGCTCAGCCTGTCCAGCGCCGTGTTCGCCAGGGACGGACGATTCTACGCCATGCGCCACTTCCTGGTCGCCTTTCCCTCCGGAATACGCGCTCAGTGTACGTGCACTGCTGGACGCGTCGCTGTTCATGCTCCTGCCTGCTTGACTGCAATCCAGCCTGGCTTAGACAACGCCTAGGCGGTCCGCTAGAAGTCATGAGGGCTCGCGATTATTCTGGCTGGATTCCTATAGGCCTTCCTTTATTGCTCGTAAAGCAGCAAGTTCTGTATGCTGAGTGGTGAATACGAAATTGCCATCAGTTATATGTTCGCTCTGGCGGAAGAAGACCATAACCGGTTGACGAGCACATCACCCGGAATTAAGATCTGAAATAGCTAATCACTCTCGCGCATGCTTTTGTGTCGGCTGTGTGCTCGGTCCCCATTGCGTCAAGGAAATAAAGAAGAAACCGAGCTTACATCGATTCATCGTTATTAAAGAGTGCTTCAGGCTCCTAAATGTCATCCTAATAATCTTAAGAGCATGCGCACAGTACGAAACGACAACAAAGTGTAGCTTAGTCAAAAACAAAATTCACAGAGGCACTTAATAGCATTGTGTGTTGGCACATTAGAAGCTGTTCGTGCCCTTACATTGAATTTTGTGTCACTCTTTCATGGGGGTGTTTGGGGACTCCTACACGTCTCTCTCAACACAACCAGACACCTCTTCGCACTATCAGGTGGTAGTTTGTTGTTTCTAAAAAGTTGTCCAGAGGTGGCGACACGGAAGCATTAGCGACAAGAAATATGTAGTCCCTTCCGACATGATGACGTCCCTTCCCGCCAGCCAATGGGCGAAATATTTGCACGACATAATTTTTCACGATAATGTTCACGATGTTAATGTTGTTGCATTAACATTACCAACGCTGTGTTCAATTCGATGATTAAGAAGTCTAGAGCGAAAACTCGAATTTATGAAAGCTTCGACTAAGACACCTTTAAATGCCTTGCTCTCAACATTACATCCACTCGATCAGGGGTTCAAGGAGGCGCTTATGCGGCCGTGTCGACTGAATCCACGTAAGGGTTTTCTTCTCGCTATATCAGTAAATTTCAGCTAATTTCAATTTTATCCCCCGCCGCATGGTTCAGTGGCTTTTGCGTTCTGTTGCCGATCCCTGCGGTCGAGTGTTCGATCCTGGTCTTGGTCGCCGTATTTTCATAACGTTAAACTTCACAAATGACACTTTTTATTGATATAGATTCTATGACCATGACAAATATTTCAATTTTCTTTCTCCATGGAACCCAACGCGCTCGCAGATTGGTTAAAGCAGCTCTAGCCCTTGCCGCTCTCAGCTACGAAGCGCAGTGACGTCTCATAATCTGCGTTCGTACCGTCCGTGGTTAAAGAGCATGATTGTCAGCGCAGTTTGGTAAACCGGACTTTTCAAAGCAAATCTACCCGCAATGCATGGAAAAACAAGATTGTTTCCTTGAAAGATCTTCGTTACCTTAAAAAAACTCGTAAAGCCACTTGTTTTTCTAGCACCAAGATGAATCACGTTTCTAGGGCAATGCCCCAGAAATGATGCAATTCGCCGCCGCATCCAGTCCGGCTGCGTGACACGAACCACTCAGCGCCAATTTACAGCACAAACGAGGCTCAGTTTCTTTGCCGAGACGGCAAAAGCGGCGGAAAAGTTCGTCTGGCTGTCAAACGTGTCCTCATGCTTTGTCATTCTTGGGCATCGGGGCCGCCGAAGCGGGGTGACCCGGGTTCGAGACGCGTTTATTCACGTTAGCGGCATCGAGGGCGCGCTACTGTCACGACCTGCGTAACGCCATGCTTTGACGCCCTACGTCAGCGGGAGAAGTGACCGGTCACAGAGGACCAAACGGAACAGGAATGCGTCGCTGCGGAATACGGCCCCAGGAATCCATCCGTTCTGAGTGCACAGGCACAGTTCATCTCCTACAAACTAATACGACGTCGAGTTGTTCATGCATTAGTCTGTTCACAGAATGCGGAATATAACGTTTTGATCACGATCTAGAAGCTTATATCGCTCATGGAACGCCTAAAATCTGAGCAACTTCCATACGCCGTGTGTATTACGTTTACTGGCATTACATGACTGTCCTATTGAATATTTTTTACTTTGTCCAAAGATTTGGTTTTTTATTTCATTGTTCTTTGCTTTTGTTCACGGCAGCCACTAGCAGCACTTAACTCAATTTTTTAATTCAGTGTTGACGGCCTCCAAGTCGACATGCATTCTAGTTCCATATCTTTCTCCATATCGACACAACAGTGGGTGTCATAATAGATTGGAAGTACGCAGGCTACATGCACATGGAGCGTAGTTCACTCGTTTTCGAGAAAACCTATTCATTCGCCACAATCGCTGGCGAGGTGTTGCGATAATGCGCTTCCGTTTACGAATACCACGGTTTCAGCCCACAGTTATGCTGTGAACGGGGGTAAACTTCCGGCGACAGCTGTCTACTTGAAGGAGACCGTTGTCTTCTTGTTCAACACTGCTGCAGCTGACAAGACTGATATCAGATACGGCCCAGTCAACGACAGACGGAGACACGGTCATCCATCTCTCGGTCAAGGTCGACTCGCTGCCCGTTCCCGGCGTCGGGGCCGGTGAGCCTGCTGATGATTACACCGTCGTGCAGACTAATGTCAGCGTCATGAACAGCCAAGTTGTGCGGGACGACAGCGCCGAAGCGAGCAGAGGCGCCTATGAAGCGCCCGTGGGCGAACTGCAGAACAGCCGGGATAATTCTAAGGCCCACGCTAGACCAGAAGCGCAGCCCACGGTCTTCGCGAACAACGCCTGTTTCCGCCTGATCCGCGGTGAACACGGCGCTGCGAGCGTTGTGCCGTGTGAAGCGTCAACATGGATGACGGCTAGACCAACGTCCGAAACTCGCCGCCGGGAACCGCACGCAAGTTTCCCAGACCAACAACTGGATCTGCTGACGTGGGTTTATGCAGGGACCGGCGCTAAACGCATAGACCCCGGAAAAACAAAAAGACAAATCACCCGATACAGACCTTGAATCGGCGCCTGAAAAAGAGCGCAAAAAGATGGGGTCTTTACGCGAGATCGATAAGGACCAATACCCGAAAACGAGAAAGCTATGCGCCTACGTCAACCGCCCTCACTGCACTTCTCGCATCGTTGAACCACAGCCGCTAGATGGGAGCGGGCTTCATCAACCGGCCGTGGTTGAGCAGTGTCTAGGGTGTCCAATTATTAAGCTTGCCTCCAGGAAGCAAAGGCACGGAGGCCGCCGCAAATATGAACAAATTAATATGCTTTTACTTTCCAGCGGGTCCAGACCGAGGGCTTCTCGTGCACACGTGGCCGCGTACTCATCTTTGGAGGCATGTTCAGCTTCCAAAGATATTGCTCAGGTGCTCCAACCACTTAAGACATTAGATACCTTTGGAGCATGACAATACCAGGGATGTCTTCCTTCAGCTCGTCTACACCAGGACATGCGTTTGGCATTCTGATGTATCTGTGGAATTGATATCCCTGATTGGGAGACGTTATACATCTCAAGCCCTACTGTAGAGATGTGGTGCTCAGGTGAAACGGTGGAGTGCTTCGGTAATTAAACTTTCAATGGCCCGGCATTAAAAACGTCCAATAAAAGGTATGAACTTCTAGGAACCCATCACAAATATTCCCTACATTGCGAACGTGTTAAAAATTGAGGAGGTTAATAGAGAACAATTATTAGAGCATAATAAAAATTTGCTAATTTTTTTTATTTCTGAGGGCCACACGTTCAATCCAAGGTCACTGCAGGAAATTAAGAGCAAAATTCAAAACTCTCTCATGATTTGCCCAATCGCCATTATTTCGCAGATAAATTCGGCTCTTTTGCAGTTAGGGTCACCTTCTCCATGAAATTACCCTTCAGCGCGCCTCTTGCACCTCTTAGAGCTGAAAACTTCGCATTGCTTCCAAAGCTGTGCTTGAAAAAGCCGCTTCCAAGCATATTTGCAATGCATGTGGTAGTGCGAGCAGAAATGAAAGTTTTTAATGTTTATGCTACCACTGCCACATGTGATAAACCGGCCTTTGCAAAATGACATGTAATTTCTTAGTTCTACTGAGTACCTACCACAAGAACACTACTGTGAAACTCCGTGCCGAATACGCCCTATTGTATCCACAGTCGCGCTGGCGTCACCACCGGCACCGGGGTGGCGGCGTAGACTTCGACCCGTCTCCCTTAGGCCGTGGGAGGTTTGGCCACCGTTCACGGAGCGGCAGCCAACGAAGGCCAGCTTCGCCCAGCGAGGAAGAGCGGCTCCGTGGCGACTTGGACGGCCTGCAGCCGTGCCGTGCTGACGAGGAGTGCAGCCGCCACGCATCGTGCGTAGTGCCGCTAGGGTCGGCCAAAGGCCGCTGCGCCTGCGACCGCGGCTACCTGGGGAACGGACTCTTTTGCTGGGAGGGATTCTACTTGCGCTAGTGCCCCTCTCTCCCGGTCTGTGCAGTGAGGACACTTGCTGCGACAGGGTAACAACCACTTTAACGTTGAACGACTTGGTGCTTTGATTTATATATTGGGAAAGCTCATCCTCGCAGACCGAAAAAAAAACGTAATATACGAGGCACTGCGTCCTTATTTGACTGCCTTCACGTGCTAAAATGACGTGGTCAGCTTTTGCGGAACTGTGACAGATGATAAAGTGTATATAGTGCGCGCGGGCGGAAATATATTTCGTCATTTTTATTTATTTATTTATTTCAAAATACTGCAGGCAGCAGTGCTGCCCTGGCAGGAGAGGGTTACAAAAGGTAAGCTTGCAGAGAATGCTCAAAGGTATTAACGTTAGTACATTCAACAACCGGAACAGGCAGGCGATTCCATTGTTCGATTGTGCATGGGAAAAAAGATTTTTGGAACTGCTTAGTCCTGGCATTGTATGGCCTTATCACTTTTGTGTGGTTCAGCCTTGATGATCTTTGTGGCGCACAAAGTAAATACGAATCACGTGGCAATCCTGTTTTGTTATGATATAGTAAGTGCAAAAAGTTTAACCTAGCAATCCGTTTGCGCATCTGGAGCGGTTCCAACTTATGCTACCTCAGTAGATTAGTAACGGAAGAACGTTTCCTGTAATCGGATGAGATGAACCGGGCTGCATGACGTTGGATGCGCTCCACCTGCTCGATGTTTTTACATGATACGAATTCCTCACTATAGAGGCGTACTCTAGGACTGGTCGAATCATAGTGCGATATGCTACAAGTTTTACGCTCTATGGGGACCCTTTTAATTCCTTTCGTAGGTAGCATAATTTTACAGTGATACCTCCATCAACATTTTGAGCAATATCAATAATATATATCAGGAACAAAAACGGTCCCAGCACAGATCCCTGCGGTACACCGGACAGAACATGCAGACACTCAGACCTTTTTTTTTCACTTTGTTCTGTTGCCGTTGTGTACCCGCTGAATTCAGCACCATAATGGTACTGAAAACTGTCGCACACTTCAGTGACGCTGGGTACAAACTTAAGTTTGCCTGCGTGAATAGATAAAACTGAATTGCATCGAAAAAGACGCTAATTTGACGGAAAGTGGAGCTTTTGTAAGCTTTAAAAAGCCAGAAATTGCAATAAAGATGTTACCATCACCGGCCGATTTCGCAACTGAACAATGGCACGTGCAGAGCTTTTGGTTTATGCAGTTCTTTTAGCTATATAAGTCACTAGTACGATTAGAGCGGAGAAAAACTGTGATGCAATTTGCTCGGCAATAATTGGGTCAGTCTAGTCAAGATGATTAAGAAATGCGTATTTTTCTGCTGAAAATGACGAGAAGGAGCTGTAGAATAGATGTTTACTGGGAAAGCGAATTGGATTGAGCTGTTGTCGATGTCCCTTTCAAGTAGACATCTTACCTGGGGCAATGCCTACTTCCCATAGCCGCTTACGAGCGAAATATTCGTTCTCTCTCCGACGTCACAGCTATGTTGTGGAGCCCAGATCGGTATATTAATGCCAGCTTTCGTTCACCACGAGCGAACAAGATTGTATTTACATCCTCGTCCAGCATAAAGCAGTAGCAAAGGCGGAAAGAAGGAAAAGGAAGTGTAGGGTCGGCCACAGACCAGAGCGCTCGAACTCCGTGCCATCTGCGCTCCGCAGCGCGCAGACGAACACGTAGCAGCTGCGCTTGGTTCGAGATTACGCATCTTTGAGTGTCTTCTGATTATCAGACATGCGCTATATCGAACCAGGCGCTGCCGCTAGACGTCGCTGAGAGCGCTGCGGAGCGTATAAGGCACTGAGTTTGAGCGTTCTGGTCTGTGGACGACTGCACATACAACGCCACACGCACCCCCACTCCCTTCCTAATACAGAGGCCCTGTGATATTCATTGTAAAATAGGGCGGGAAGACGGGACACGCGAAAGAAAGTGCAACAGAACAAGCGCTGACTCGCAACTGATATATATTCGGAGAAACGATGTGTCTCGTCGTTTTGCGATGTTTAACAATGAATCAGTACCAACTCGCCCAAATCAGTCGCAACCTAAATTATCCTATGATATTGATTCGCCAGCTCGCTGTTTTGTATAATCAAACTACTGACGGTAATCTAGTGGCGATAGCGTGAACTCCAATTTTTTTTTTAGGAAAACATTCATGAGTCCCCTTTCCTAATGTATTTGCAAGATAGGGAATCAGAGGTGTGTGTTATTTTTACTCGTCTGACTGCTTCAGCTTTGGTGTTGTCTGACCTGAAGGAAAATCTGTTTCTAAGACAGTGACGTTAACCCAACAAACTCCACATGATACACCTGTTGCCACAACAAAATAGCCTATCAACAATTATTTTGGTAGGACATATGGTGTCTTATTTTATTATTTTCAATACTTTAATAGAATAAAGCACAAAACCTGACCACAGCGATTGCTGGCATTGGTTTGTGTTTTATCTGCCGAGACCCCACCTGTTAGCTGATGTACCGCGTCTCGTCGTGGTCACAAACGGTCAGGTTTTATTTTAATGCTGTGGATGGGTTACAGAGTCCGTTGAATAGTGACAAAGTGCACTGTGACGTTACTGCACGCTTATATATGACGAGGCAGCCTACACATCTCATTTCTGTTTGTTACTGGCTTTTAGCTCCTAACCGCAAAATTTACATCATGTTGGGCATGATAGCTAAGGATGACTTTACCCTTGCTGGCCATAAATATTAAAACTATGTTGCTCAGAGCACTTTTTTCCGTTTGTGCACCACCTTAGTTTTCCATTTAATTATATATTGATTCCCATTTCCTGTAGCACCGTGAAGGTGTAATTGCAGGGGGATACAAACATACAATTTTAAAATATTCATCTTACAGCATGCGACATGGGCTCAACCTCTGGCACAAAAAAAAAGTTAAGTAAACTGAAAAGGATCGTCAATGTCAAATCACATCAGACAAAGTAAGGAAATGGAGAAAGCGAAATATGAAGTGCGGGAAAGAGTACCCAAGTACATAAAGCGCATCAGAGGTCCGACAACATTGCACGAAACTTTGCCTCGGACTGGCATTCGATCACAGAGTGACGCAGCTTGTTCCATTCATTGATGGCATGTGGAAAAAAAGAGTGTTTGTAGGCATCAGTGCGACACGTCAATTCACGTATCTTCCATTCGTGGTCACATCTTCTTGATACAAAATTTGGTGGGAGCAAATAAGTTTTAGAGTTAATGGCAGTTTTATTACAGTAAATCCGGTAGAGAAGTTCAAACTTAATTCGTAAACGGCGCTTCTCCAGTGAGTCCTAGTTCAAGCCCTGCTTGATGCAGCTACTACGCACATTAAAAGAATATTTGCGACATCGCGCTGCACGATTTTGTACATGCTGCAGCATAGCACAATGGGTCCCGATTTGAGGATCCCAGACTGCGCAGGCGTGCTCCATAATAGCTCTAGTGTTTGTGAAATACAAAATTTCATTAACATTCTGAAGGACATCTCGGAAATACCTCTTCAAGAAGTTCAACATTCTTGCTGCCTTCGACGATATATATTCGGTTTTTTTTTTTGCAAGTCAGGTCAACACAAAAATAAACACCAATATATTTATAATCGGTTATTTTAGTAAAGGTTTGTTGTTTAAAAGGTAGCCAGACCAAATTCGAGTGTGCCTGCACGTAAAAGAAATACTGTAACATTTTCCAGTATTCAAACATATCTCCATTTATCGAACCAGAGTTAAATGCGGTCCAAGATTTGCTGACGATTATCTGAGTCACATGGTGCTTTAATAGAAGGATACAAAACATAGTCGTCCACGTATAGCCTCACCTGGCAAGCCACACTTTCCACTTTGTGATTGACATATATTAAGAACAGTAAAGGTACCAACACAGATCTCTGCGGGACAGCGAAGGGACCGCTGCAGTGTTTGATAAACACCCATTTACTAAGACGTGGTGCTTGTGCTCTAGCAGGTAATCTTTATTCCATTTAAACAATTTGCTTTGTATGCAAAGAAACGATAGCTTGTGGAGTAACAGGACATGGGAAACTGTGTCGAAGGCCTTTTTAAAGTCTAAAATTACACAGTCTACCTGCTCGCGGCTGTCGAAAACAGAGAAGATGCCATGACTGAATTTGGTTAACTGGGTTATGCATGAGCGGCCAGACGTGAAACCATGTTGGGAGTCGGTGAGGAATTTATTGCTTTCGAGGTGTTTCGTCATTGAACTGTAAATGATGTGCTCCATTAATTTGCAACAAGTACAAGTAAGGAAGATAGGCCTGTAGTTAGCGACACTATTCTTTGAACCACCTTTGTGGATGGGAACTACATTAGCCATTTTCCACTCGTCAGGAAGAGAGTTTGTTTTAAGCGATTTGTTGAACAAAATCACTAAATAAAGAGCAATCACAGCAGACCAGTCAGGCCGGACATACGAAGGAAGACCGTCGGGCCCACCTGCAGAACCAGCTTTATTACCTTGAAGTTATTTTGCTACACCATTGTGCGTAATAACCAGGTCAGTAGTAACATTAACCACAGTCCATTACAATTTAAATTTTCACTGACCGCAGTGAATTCAGGTAAGAAAGATTTAAGCTGAGTGCAGACGGAAGTATAATCACCTTTTTCATCGAAATAAACCTTTCTGATTCCCGCACGTGCTACTTGAGAAATAACAGGCATAAGCTGTGGAACAACGCAGTCATGATCACTTATTCCCGGAACTACCATAACGTCACTAATCATAGACGGTCTCTTAGTAAAAATTAAGTCGAGAATACAAGCACCGCTAATTCTTTGTCTTGTTGGTTCTATAACAAACTGGTACAGGTCATTAGCTAAAATAAACTCAGAAAAGCCTACTAATAAGGCATCCGAGTATGTCATATGGCATTTATTATTATCCCACTGGACAGTGGGCATATTATAATCAACACTTAAAACAAAATTTTGGTTGAGCGGAGGTAAAAAATTGATAGGTATTTAAAAACGTCAGGATTAGTATATGCAGGACAACTGTAGAACGAGCCAACAGCCAAGTGACGACCACTAACTGCACATTGCACCAAACTGATTCGCCGCACTCCAGAGGCCAAGACAAAGCAGCAGATCGCAGGCAAGCACCGACAAGCAGGAACGCACCCGCTCCCTGAGTATTCCTGTCACGACGATATATATCGAAGCAAGTTGGGAAAACTTCAGTGTCCAGAACAGAATCACGAAGCCAAGATTCTGTGCAAATGACAATATGTGGCCTAACGGCAGAGACTAGAGCTGCAAAGTCATCTACTTTATTTTTAATGCTTCGGCAGTGTACAACAAGAACGGCCGAGGGCTGCAGTAGAGATGCAGGACCGTCATGGCGGCCACTGGGAGAAATGCTCCGGCTAGTCATGTATCTTGTTTCCAGCTATCTGTTATTTAGTCTCGATAACTTTGTCATAAAAAAAAACATTTCCCATCTGCTATCAGATTGAACCACCGTAGCTTAATAGGTTTTTCCAAGGCACGGGCATATTGCAAAAGCTTCGAGCGCACATGTCTCACTGTAAAAGTGAAGTCCTCGCGAATAGCAAAAATGTTGCCTTTAGCCTTGAGGAGCGTGAGGTTACTCGCTCCCTATCTTTGTAGGTAGAAAATTTAACCACAATTGGACGGTTCTTATCACTTTTGTAGTGTCCCAACCGACGTGCGAACTCAATGCTGTTCAAGCAAACAAGCTCACCAAGGCTTGACTCGAAAAAAGCCCGTGCTTTTTCTTCCGATTCAACCCAGCTCTCATTCAGCGAATCAGGTAATCAAAAAAGTACCAGATAATTCCTGCCTAATTGATTAGCGGCATCATTTAAAGACGACCTCTCGGGTGAGATAATGAACTGTACTAGATTCGAAAAGATGATTGGGGTCATTATGACTCAATTTACCGCATTGTGCAGAACATAACCAACTCCTGTATATAGCTTTTATAATTACGAGAAAGTATATGACTTAGTCCTTACCTCAACAGTCCTGCAGAGATTGCACAGTCAGGGTGTAGAAAATACTGGAAGATATCTATAATTCCAGTGCAGCTAGCTGCAGACCACCATATTATTTCATAAAGTCAGCAACCAATTCATAATAAGCAAAGCCGTCAGGCAGAAATACACTACCTCAATCTCTCGCCAATGCTATTCACCGTCTGTTTACAGGAGGTATTCAGAGGCCTGTATTGGGAACAGATGGGGATAACGGTTAATGGAGAACACCTTATTAGTCTGCGATTCGTTCTTGACATTGTCTTTCTTAGTCACTTAAGAGATGAACTGCAAAGCATGTTGCTCTAGTCAGACAGGCAGAGCAGGGCGGTTGGGCTAAAAGTTATAATGCAGAAAACCAAAGCAATTTTCAACAGTCGCGAAAGGAAACAGCAACTTACATCTAGTAGCGAAGTGCTGGAAGTGGTAAGAAAATACGTCTACTTAGGTCATGTAGTCACCGCTGATCCGGATCACGGGGGTGAAATAACTAGGCGAATGTGAACGGGGAGGTTTGCATTTGGCAGGCTCTCTAATATATGAATGTTCACATATATCCCTCAAGAAAATATTAGCTGTGATTTAACTACTGCTGAACCTGATTAGAGAGAGAAAGCTGTGGTGTATCGGGCAAGTAGACGCGGCTTGACGTCTGTTTAGTTGAGTGCGTTCCGCACACTGGATAGCAAGCGCGCCCACCTGGACACCCTGGCAGGTGGCAGTTAAATTAATGGTTGATCGTGAGAGGTTGGTCACCCAATGAACGCTGCAACATATTGCGGCAGTGCCGCGTGTCTGCCACAACGCTGTCAGCGTTAATGCATGCAGCCCGCATCTCTCTCACCACCGCCAAGTACCTCAATGCGCGACTGAGACGTTCACTGACCCAGGGAGCCCGTTATGCGCTCTTCCATTCCTCAAAACCATTGGATCCTATAACGTTGTCAACGCAAACGCCAATGCTCGCCGCGGTGGGTCAGTGGGTAAGGTGTTTGTCTACTGAGCCAGAGTACCCGGGTTTGAACCCGACCGCGGCAGCCGCATTTAGATGGAGGAGAAACGCAAAAGGCGCCCGTATGCTGTGCGATGCCAGTGCGCGTTAAAGATTCCCATGTGGTCGAAATTATTGCCTAGACCTCTACTACGGCACTTCTTTCTGTTTCTTGATTCTTTCACTCCCACCTTCCTCCCTTCCCTTACGGCACGGTTCTGGTGTCCGCCGAGATATGTGAGACAATTACTGCGCCATTTTCTTTCCTCAATAACCAATTTCCATTTTTCAGTTTTTTAAACGCCAATGAGCTTAATGAAAGCCGATGGCCCATGGAAACCCAGGCGAGCGCTCGGTTTCTGCGGCGGCGGCTGTATGACGCCATAGCTGTCACGACGTTTCTCCTCGGTTAAAGGTCACAGTCGCGCAGGGCGAAGAAGCTACGGAGGGGACTAGTAAATCTTTCGCTTTGAAAGTACACGACAGCAGCATCTTACCGGGACTCACCTATGAGGCAGAACCATGGAGGCTAACATGATGTGTTCAACCTAAATTGTGTACAACACAGGAAGCTATCGAAAGGAAAATGATAGGTGTAACGTTAAGAGACAGGAACAGGGCAGAGTGGGTGAGGGCACAAACGATTGTTAATGACATCCCAGTCGAAATCAATAGGAAGAAATGGGCTTGGGCAGGGCGTGTACTGGGAAGGCAAGACAACCGCTGGTCCTTGAGGGTAACAGACTGGACTCCAAGAAAAAGCAAGCGTAACAGGGGGCGGCAGAAGGTTAGGTGGACGGATGAGATTAAGAAGTTTGCAGGCATAGGATGGGCGCAGATGGCAAATGACAGGGTTAAAGAGACATGGAAAAATAATTTGCCTTGCAGTGGGCGTAGTGACGCTAATGATGACGATTAAAGTTAGTAAACGAATTAACTACAGTAGAAGAACAAGTCCATGTTTAAATATGGGCGCTATAAAGTTCAAAATATGGGTCGGCAGACGATTGAGGTGACGTCGTGTGGAAGCCCATTCTAGTCAGAGGTAGAGGGTGGAAAGAATGATCTGGCAAATTTAAATGCTTGTGCAGAGAGCCGGGCAACTTGTGTGTTTTTGAGGGCTCGTGCAGGGTGGATGGTGAGATGAGTCGTAAAGAAGCTTATGCCCTACAATGCTTTAAACGGTGTTATGCAGCCGTTGTATGTTAGCATGGATAAATTTCTCACCTCCAATAGACGTTGTGGGGATAGTTGGTTCATACTCAGACTTCTTTTATGCGCACAGAAAGACGACACAAAAAGACAAGGTAGACAGGACGGAGCGCAAACTTTCAACTGTTTTATTCCAGAAAAAGTACATGACATTTATACCAAAAAGAATGGATAGTTATCAGGGCCACGTGCCGGCCAGAACCCGGGAAAAGCACACAGAAGGCACCGGTGACTCACCTCATATGTAATTTATCTAAAAAAGCAAAATCTTTATTATATATTGTCACAGATGGTGCACTGTCACATGAACTACCGCTTTTCTTTCTTCTTTCACTCCCTCTCTCATCCCTTCCCTTACGGCGCGGTTCAAGTGTCCAACGATATATGAGACAGATACTGCGCCATTTCCTTTCCCCAAAAAACAATTATTATTATTATTATATGGTAGGCTTCAGCCAATTCTCGCGCAAGCGTGTCACTACTCCTGCACAAGATGCTGGTGCCTTGGAGCGTTGCATCACACAGTTTTTTTGCTTTCTGTTTTATGTCGTTATCTTTTCCACACTCACTGATGTGCGCCGGCAGGTGCGAACCGGTACCGTTCTTCAAAGACAAACTGTGTTCCCTTAGCCGCTCATTAACACATCCGCCCGACTGCCCAATGTACACCTTACCACACTTCAGCGGAATTCTGTACACTACCCCTTTTTCACACTTCACAAACTTATTAACATGTTTGATTTTGCAATCTGAGTTGCGGCTACCATCTTGCGAAACTAGACGACACAGTGAACAAAGTTTCCTTGGGGCCGAGAAAACCACGGGTACCTTAAACTTGTTAGCCCCGCGCTTGAGGTTATGAGCCACATTATGCTGATAGGGGATGACCACAGGTTTCACTTTCTTTTTTGCAACTGCAACCATTGTCTGGTTCCTACTCCTTTCTTGTTTAATCTTCTTGAGAAGAGCTTCAGCAACTGAACTCACTACTATCTGGGGAAAGCTTGCCTGTTTTAGCTTCGCGACCTGATCGTGAAAGCTTTCCTGCGCCATGTGACAACAGGACTTTCTTAGAGATGACTCGAGGCACATCAAAGCGATATCACGTTTAACAGTTTTCGATTGCTTGAAATCAAAAGGCAACAATTTCTTCTGTGCACGCGGTTGGTACTTCCAGCAAAAGCCTGCGTCCTTAAGGGTTATTTTCAAGTCTAAAAATTGTAAACAGCTGTCATTGGCGAGTTCACAAGTAAAATTCAATCCTTTGGATAGTCGTCTAAAATTAGTAAGAATGTCCTCCACGACTTGTGGATAGGTCAAAGGTGATTGTTTCTTCGAAACAATAAAAAAGTCGTCTACATATCTAAAAATCTTTAGCGTGCTACCGTTTTCAAGCGCCTCGGCCAATGATCTGTCCACACCGGCGAGAAAAATGTTGCAAAGCACCGGGGCCACGCACGATCCGATACAGATCCCATTTCTTTGTACATAATTATTCCCTTTAAAATAAACAGTGGTGGAACTGAGGTAAAACTCCGGGAGTACAAGGAAGTTGTCAGCCGACATACCAGCGCTGTTTTAAAAAGACACCGCTCCGTTCATTTCTATGCACAGCCTGACAGCAGCCAACATTTCGCTCTGTGGAATAGAATAAAACAGGTCAACAACATCTACAGAAAACATGTGTCCTGCAGAGTTTGTTTCATGCAAAAATTCAACAACCTCAAGACTATTCTTAATGACAAACGGGTCGTCTACTACAAGTCTGTTAAGTTCCTTTAGCAGGAACCGGCTTAGTAGGTTCTGCCAGGCACCCCTTTCGCTGACAATGCACCAAAACGGAACACTTTCTTTGTTTCCACTTGTGTGGGTCAATGAGGAAGCACCAAAACGGAACACTTTCTTTGTGGTTTTTTGCAGTGAAAAAAACCTGCAAGCTCTTACATTTGGTGTTCTGAATACTACTGGCTAACTTCTGTAGACCAAGGTTTTCGCATAACGCAATGGCTCGGCTTTTTACCTTTGCTGGTTTTTGTTCTGTTTTTTGAAAATTCTTGCGGATAGCCTCCGAGCCTTTCTTGTGCTTTTCCCGGGTTCTGGCCGGCACGTGGCCCTGGTAACTATCCATTCTTTTTGGTATAAATGTCATGTACTTTTTCTGGAATAAAACAGTTGAAAGTTTGCGCTCCGTGCTGTCTACCTTGTCTTTTTGTGTCGTCTTTCTGTGCGCGCAAAAGAAGTCTGAGTATGAGCCAACTAGCCCCACAACGTATATTACTGGATTACCTTTCTTCTACAGTGGGCCCTTTTGTGAGTGTTTCGCCACATCCTTTCCAAGATTCCAGCCTTGTTGCTCACATTTATTTGACTACGTGCCGTGCGAGGTTGCTCGGATTCTGCATAAGGAAGGGATTGGTGCCTCGTGACATCTCGCTTTTGTTTGGCCGTGTTAAACCGTCCCTCGGCCATGTGAAGAGAGTGTGCCGGGTCTTGAGGTCTGAGCTATGGAGACAGGTTCGCCTGTTCAAGGATTGGCTTCGCTTGCTGTGCTTTTCCCGAGACACCGAGCATATCGCCGCCAGGAAGCTTCAATCTATGATGAAGCTGGCCGCCCAGTCGACAGAGTTTTTGTGGGCGCAATCTCTCGCAGTGATAACCAAAGGTAGAAAAAAAGAGAAAGAAAGTAAAGAAGACAGTTCTGCTCTCCAGGTTCTTGACGACATCCACATTCCGGAGGACGTCGTTATCGTCCTCAGGAAAGGTCCAAAGCACGGCTTTGAGCCGGAAGTTAAAGGTCATGAGCTCTTGGCACTGACGAGAAGAATTTCCAACAAGGCCGACCCGGAGGATAAGGAAAGGTGTCTTCTGGAGGGAGTCGACTCTCTCACCAGGACCGTGCCTTCTAGGGGGCCCCGTATCAAGACGCCAACAAGAAAAATTGTGCGCTTCTTTAAGGACAACGACCTGCAACTCGTTCAGGAGGATAAGGAAGGGGGCTTTGTCGCTCCGTCCTGTCTACCTTGTCTTTTTGTGTCGTCTTTCTGTACGAATAAAAGAAGTCTTTCTCAACTGACTCGTTCGTGGTCTGGTTCTCCAAGGCTTCTGTTCTGTGAGTCCAAGGCTTCTGTTAGCGGACTAAAGGACGTCACTGACATGCGTGTTCGAGGTTCGATCGTTGCAGAAAGTTGTGCCCACGCGGTGACGTGTCCCACCAGCGCCGTGATGCTCACTGCTCTAGCCAAGATATGACAGTGAAGATCACATGGCTCATACGCCCCGCTTCGCGCGCCCCTATATTTTAAGTATTGATGTGGCTACACTAATGTGCAGCTACAAATCTCTAATTGAATCAAGTGCGTATTTACAATAGGTAAAATTTAACTTTTGTAGGTTATGTTACCAGGTGATTAGTCAGCATGATTCGCCTTTGGTGAATCATGTTCCCGTCCCAGTCAGCTCTCTTGGTAGAGCTACTGCTCCGATGAAGCTGTTGTCCCGGGTTCAAACCCCGGATCCGGACGAATTTTTCTTTAACTACGAAGTTTCTGAGAAAGCTGTATAGCTTTCCTTTGTAGCCGTTTGGTTGCGCTTCAGTGGAAGCTAATGAGTAATTACTCTCTTATTATGATTTACCTTTAGTGTTTCCCCTGCCAACAGTAGTAGTACTACACCGCAAAATGCATATTTTTTACCTAAAATGCCTAAGTTAATAAAAAGAACACAAAACGGAAACTTAGCAGAAAATCATAACCCAAACCAACGGTGGACAAGCAATTCCCAACGTGCCAGAACATCGTTCTATGCTACAAAGTTAATCACAGAGGCTTCTGTCATAGGTGTTCACGTTCAATGAAGGAAATGATGGTTTGGAGATCAGTTTTTAAAGACTGCCTGCCTTAGGTAGGGCGATATTAAAAGACTAAGTGTAAAGGATATGCTGCTCCATTTTGGGAAGTATAATGGTACGTCATCAGAGTCAAACTGATATCGGGAGGTAGACCTTACATTAATGGCACATTCACACTGTTGCATTTGGTGCCAATTGCGAAAATATTTCGCCGCCGCCGACATGCGCTGACGCATGAAGCCCAACCAGGTGTTTATGCAAGACTTTGACGGGTGAAAAGCATAACGGAAAGCAACGTCTTTAATCTGGTTATCGGCACCAGCTGGAGCTCTCTATCACAGTGCAGTGACGTCAAGTGCGAGACAAGTATTTGCATGCGGTGAGCAACAGGTTTTTTTTTTGCTACGCATATCGGAAGGGGCTCACGCTTTCCGCCTGGTTTCGCTTCAACACTTGACCTGTGGCGTATGATTTCGCGCGCTCTCGCCGCCGTATGCCCTAGAGTAAACGTATCACAGACAGTTTTACTTTAACAGCTCCTTCTGAAATAATTTTTGTTTGGTAAATAATAATTGCAATTAACCTGATAAACGTGGATCATTAATAAGTGCATTGATGCTTTGCTGACTTAGCATGTTTATATGTACTTTCCAAACATGTGCTAGAAATAAAAAAAAATCACCGCACAAAGCCTTCCTTACATTCATCTCGCCTGAACAGGAATAAAAACACTAATTTCAGTAAATCATTTGTCTTAATATTGCAAAAACTCCAATTATAATGGTAGCTGTGATATCTTACTATTTAAAATATATCCAGCGTTTTAGCTGGGAGCCACCAAAAATGCATTTTGAACCCGTACTGCTGGTTTGATGCTCGATGATTGGTTACTGAATTGTTTAGAGGTAGAGAGTTTGGGAGATTTGATTTGACGTATAGCCTGTGTGTGGGTCTCCTCAATTTTATTAGCAGAGTTTACCGCCGGTGCCTACCAACGCCAAGAACTCCGCTTCGATGGGCTTCAAGAGCGGCTACTGGAAACCTGACGCCGATCGAAGACATCGAGAGAAGCCCCATTCATCACGTCGAATGGCCTCTTCGAGTCCAAAGTGATGTCATTTGGACTCTCTACCGCCTCAGCGACGTTCCAAGTGGTAATGAATACAGTACTGGCAAGTCTGAAGTGCCAAATTTGTTTAATTTAATTGGATTACGTCATTGCGTTCGGCTCGAATTTTTGATGACCGCCTAAAAACAGTGCAGGAAGCAACCTAGTCATCCGCGCTCACTTTGATTGCAGAGAAGTACCACATCTCTTATTAGGAGGTGATGTTTCAGGGCCAAATTGTAAGCAATGAAGAAGTAAGCCCAGACCCACAGAAAACAGCCGCTATCGCACTGTTTCCTCCGTCGGCCAATAAGAAAGCCACGCGTAGATTACTTGCGTTGAGCCCATAATAACCGACTTGTCAAGAACTTTTCGCGCATCTCCGAACCTCTGACCCCAGTGACAAAGGGAGGCGTGCCATTTAAATGGGAAGCGCCGCAAGCGGAAGCCTTCACTGTTGTTTGCACTCGTCCCCCCCCCCCCCCCCAAGACTGGTCATCCTCAGACACTCTAATGAATACGGCGTAACTGAAATTTGTACCGACGCAAGCAGCATGTTCCAAGGAGGCGTGCTGATAGAGAAAAGTGAAGAATTAGAGAAAATATTCGCGTACGATAGCCTCTTATTGTCCACGGCCGAGGCTATTTGACGACCGAGGAATGCCCCGCCATCCCCTGGGCTACGTCGAAATGCCTACCGTTCCTGTACGGACGACCATTCAATGTGGTAAGCGATCACCACGCTCTGTGCTGTCCTGTGAGTTTGATGGACCCCTCCGATCGCTTCCCTCGACGGAGAGCTGACGCCTCCAAAACTTCGACATCACCGTCATCTACAAATCTAGTCGGAAGCACACCGATGCAGACTGCCTATCTCCAGCCCGTGTTAAAAAGCCGCCGGAAGAAAACGTTGAGGACGCCGTTTTGGGACCGATAAGCACCAGCGACTTCGCGCAACACCAAAGCTCTGACCCCAACCTACAGTGTCTCGACTAGTACCCGGAAAGCAAGGCTTCGTCATCAGCAGTGTTTAAGGTATGTTTAGTTAGTTTGGAATAGACTAGACTGGTGTCAGACAACGCGACACAACGTTGAAGAAGACGACGACAAGTAGAAGCTGCAGCGACGACTCAGAGGAGCACACAGAACTTCCGGCTCAGCGTTTCAGCAAGAGAACCCTGGAACTGCATTCCGCATCACATTTGGTGCACGTTGCTCCTGATCGTTGTCGTCATGCTGGAACTCTGGAGCCGCACGCTACCCTCACAAGCCTCGATGCAAAACAGTGCCAGCCAGACATCGCCGCCCGCCCCTCCCATTATTCTTTGCCCTGGTGCGCAAAGGCAGAGCGACAAGGCTATCTTAAGACGACTGGTTGGCGTTGTGCTAGCGCGTCAGCACTTGCAACAGGTGGGACGATTCCGTCAAGTAGAGTAACAGGCTCTTTCACCACACGGGCATTGTCAATCGTTGTTTTCGCAACAATGAAGCTTAAATTCCAACGTGGGCCTCTTCCTTCAGAACAAGATTTACGGACGTCTTCAGCCACCCCGCAAGGCGGAAGCTCCGCGCAGAACAACGTATCCGTGCCCCAGCTCAACAAAATGACGAATCTTCCTTAAGTTATATCGAGGACATTCTTGAGTTGTTCAAGCGCGTCAACCCGTTCATGCCAGAGACGGACAAGGTCAGTAACAACCTCAAGGGACCGCCTATGATGCTTTTCAAAAGTCTTGGCAAAGAGTCCCACCTCCGTCGCCGATGTAATCCGGCTTTGCCAAAGCTATGATGAATTACGGAAGCAACGTGCTTCTATCCGCCGGTCTGACGACCCTTGAGAGGAATTTGCTGGTTTAGCCCTTGGCGCTCCACCTTCTTGCCAGTCACAGTTCTTGCAGCAGGCCAAAGCCTTCATCAACAAAAAAGTCGCTCGCCAACATTCTCTTATGGCTCATGTTCGGGACCCCGTTTTCTCTTGTCCCAACCCTGTGCCGCCTCTCGTCCCAACTATCCTCCAAATCATGCAAGACAAGGTCGCTGAAGTCCTACCGCCGGGTCCTCAGCTTCTTCCCGTTACTGCTCCACTCACCTATGCTGAACCCTTGACTCAGTAGCATCGACCGTTCGCTCCGGTCACGTATACCACCAGCCCTTCTTTTTTTTTTGCTGCGCCACCGCCCGTGCGTCCCCAGTCTTCGTCGTTCCATTGGTATCGCCGACACTCTACAAACCAGTGGCCCAGCGCCGATAATCACCCATCTGCTACGCTTGTAGGCTTTCAGGTCTCGTCGCACGCCTCTGCCGTCACCGTGCGCCTCGTCCCGACGCTGGCGCGCCCTCCTACCGATGCGACACCGAGTGTCCCTTGCCTAGCGTCACTTTTGGCCCGTCTGTCACACCTCCCTCGTCACTCGCCTTCGCCTCGATACCGGTGTATATCTCCTATGCTCCATCGCACCACCTCTCTCTGCGAGGAAATCTAACATCCGTAGTTTCGGAGGCAACAAATGCGTATTTTGTGGACTACTCAAGTCCTCCATCTACTCCTCGCTAATGGAATTGTGTCTGCTGAAGTGGTGCACGTTTGCGCACTCGTCGGCACGGGCGCTGGCGGGTCCGTTATTGGTGACGCTCTTCGCCGTAAAATTCGCAAGGTAACGTTGCCGATTCCTGACTTTTCCCTCCGAACGGCCAGCTCGCAGCGGGTGCAGCCTTTGGCTGCGTGCACAGTTCGTGTTTGCATCATCGATGTTTCATGCTCGATCGAGCTTGTTGTGTTGTGCCAGTGTTCTCACGACGTCATCTTCGGCTGCGACTTTCGACCCACAGTGCCGTGATTAATTGTGCTTGTGCCGAAATTGCGCTCTCCCCCTTTTTTGTCGCTGCCTTATGCACCGTTTCTATCCCTGCCTCTAATCTCTGCGTGGCTGAAGAGACTGACATTTCTCCCTTCCTTCTGCCCTTCTTCCTCTCACTTGTGACTCTGCCTTTGACTGACATGTCCTATCTACTCCCGCCGCGGCCTCTACACGACGTTTTGTTCTCCCTTTCGCCGCTCTCGCGATTTACGACGGAATCTGCGCAGTATACACTTCCAACCGATTTTCATGTTCGCCCTCTGCTCTCAACGGTGAATGCCTGGGCTGTGTCGAAGCCTTCGACAAAACAGTCGCCTGCGTCGTCTCCGATAACCATGCCGCTCCTGAGGTTGAAGCCATTACCTATTGTGCTGCTGCCATTACTTCCTTCCCCCTCGACGTATGGGATCGCGTCATCGCTACCGATCTTTCCGACTGCCCTGCGCGTCCAATGAGTATCCGTTCTTCGACATTTATCGCGTCTTTTGACTTTTACCAGCCGTCTTTGGGCGGCCCGTCGGCCGTCGCTCACGGAATTGACGCCGACACGCACGCCTTCTTGCGCCAGCGGCCGCACCATGTCTTGGCCATTGAGCACCACGTCATGAGAACGTCGATGACATGCTTCGTCGCGGCATCATACAGCCCTCACACAGCGCTTCTGTCTCCCCAGACGTCCTGGTGAGGAAAAAAATACACTGAAATACTTTCCTTTTTTCCTAACTGCACTATTTTCCGCCGCAATAGAACAAATAGACGGGGAGGAGGTGTGCTAATAGCAACCCACGACTCGCTTCATTGTTCTGAAATTCAAATTTCATCCCCTCTAGAAATATTGTAATTCATTGCCACGCTTCATTTCCTCCAGTAATCATCAGCGTTTGCTATCGTACACCTGATTTAATCGATTCTTTTGTTGCTAATTTCCACGAAGCACTTCGCCTGACAACCGCGGCTCACCAACATACTCGCATTGTTCTTTTCGGCGCTTTTAACTTTCTTGCAATGACCTGGTCCGACCTTTCCTCCACAACATGTAAAGATAACATCCAAAGTGATTTTGTCAACACGTGTCTAACCTTTGGTCTGTCCCAACTCGTATCCAACCCGACAAGACAAAGCAATCATTCATTCAACATACTCGACCTCGTGTTAACTTCTCACCCTGACAACGTCTCGCCACTACTTCATTTACCAGGACTCAGCCATCATTCCGTATTTCAATCCGCGTACTCCTGTCAGTTGTGACGCACAACTGACAGGCATGGATGACCAATCCTCGTTGGAGGATTGCGTTACCGCTGGAGAGCACACCCTCCCGCTGCTCCGCACTCGGATTTTCTGAGCCATGGAATGCTTGATTTCTGTCACATTCCCAAGTAATATGGTATAGGGTGGGTGTTGCACCGCACAATGGGCAGATGTCCCTGTATTTGTTCGGGAACATTTTGCTAAGGATGTGTAAATTGGGGAAGGTTCCGGTTTGCAGCTTCCTCCAGTAAACTGTTTCTTGTTGATTTAATTTGTTGTGCGGAGGAGGATACTTTAGTCTCGTCCCTCTGTAATAATTTAGAATGTCAAGGAGAACCAGCAATTTACAGCGCTCGCTTTTTTTTTGCTGCTCCAGTTTGTTCATTATAAGTTGCGCATATACCCTATACCCTTGCATATGTGAGAACGAATACGCACAAAATAATCAAAAGGACACGATGCTGGTTTAATCTGTATGTTCTATGTAACAGATGACGAGGTAAAATACGCGAAATGCACGCATTGCCAATTGGCCATGTAGTAACGCATGCTGAGCACGTTGAACGTAACAAGGGGATTCTTTATTTTTCTTAGTAAGAAGAATTTTATCGAGTTAGTTTCACAACAAGAAATAGAAGGTGAGAAAGTAAACGCGGTTCAGAAGCACGCGAAAGTGCCGATAACGCGAATTGTTGCTCCCATGCGCCGGAGCAGAGAATCGTACAGAGATTCCACAAACTCGCGGTCTTTTTTAATGCGGTCCCATTCCGCTGCAACAGTCAGCCACAATTCTTCTTTGCTTGTTGGATCCAAGTTCATGTGTTCCCAGTTGGATTTAAGAACTCGCCACACAATTTCTATAAAGTTGAAGTCCGCGCCATTTGGCACCAATTGCAGCTGTCGAACTCATCGCTCTTCTAGCAAGTCTTGAACGACTAATAGCTTTCTGGACGGGGCTATGGTCTTGCTGAAGCCAGTAAAAGCCATCCTTAAAGAGCCCGTCCAGGGAGAACGGGACGAGGTAGCTGTCAAGGACATGGCAGTAGGACGCCGCGTTAAACTTCGCTGGAAGCCGCAGAAGTGGACCCAGTTCATCTCTGCAGACGGCTCCTAAAACATTTACAGCCGCGCGACCACTGCTGAGCACATTGTGCAAGTACCCTGGCTGATACTTACGTGCAAAAAAAAAACGTTATCCTTATGAATGTGAACAAGCGCCGTCCTAAAACGCGTTTTGCTGACGTGATTCCTAGTTTCCAGAAAAAGTTAAAGGCCTCTGGAACAATTTCCGAAACGCCCACTCGAGCATTGCACGCAGAATTATTAACCCACGCCGAAAATATGGCACTAGTAATTGCAAAACGTGATACATTATGATAATGTAGTTAAATCTTACCTGCAGTTGTACGGGCGCCATACTCGGTGCTCTTGATCCTATCTTGAGGTTATAGTCGACTCATCAGTAAAGATGACCTCACTCCTATCGCCTACCGACCATTATTCATGGGCTCGCGCCAAGTCCAGTTGAGCACACTTCTGCTGAGCTTTTAAGTAGGGTTTCTGAGCGGCCACGCATCCGCTCAGTCCTGCTTCATGAAAGCGTCGGCGGATTGTAGCCTCGCTGATGTTTAGAGATAGGGCCTCTCGAATTTCTCGCGTACTCTGAAATGGATCAGCCACCACCGCTGCCACGATGAGTTCGTAGACTTCTGTCGATGTGGATCGTGGTGTACCTGAACGAGGGGCGTCTTCAATGGCCTCTTCGAGGGGCGTCTTCACGACTAAGCAGTCGTGGCAGTGCTCGCTGCCAGGTATGCCCGAGGCCGCAAGTGCCGGCTGCTGAGTATTATCATACGGCGCAAATCGCTCTTCAAAACATCGCATGTACCGCGAAGGAAATTAGTGGTGTCGTACTTGGAAAGCAACAAGCATCCGTTCGAGCCGCCAAGAGCGATGACCGCTCCAGATAAGGGTAGGCTGATAGAACGCGCTGCTTGCTGGCGACCTAGCTATTCAGCTACAAGAGCCGGCGTTAGAAAGCGCTGCGACAGTTTGCCACGCTCAGGCGCCTTCCATTTACTTTTGCCTGCACCTGTACGTTTACACTTCTCAAACTGAGACCAGGTCCTTCCATTTATCACGTATGTCTATAAAATGGCTATGCTGACTACGACAAGCTTCTCTCCTTTTTTCTTCCTTCATGGCTGCGAACCCACGTCTAATGTGGACACCCTTCTCGGCTATGGGGAATCTGCGTTGCCAAGGTGGCACTGAAATTTTTCCAATCGGTGACTCAAAACTGCTTTTGTGAGCCGCTTGGGCCGCTGCAAACGCGAGAACACATTCTGCGCGATTAGATACCCGCGTTTGGCTGGCAGCATTCATTGCATTCATTGCGTAGCCCAGATAGCTGACGCCTTCGACAGAGCGCGGAGACTCACGAAAATAAGCGGCTGAAGGTCGCGCGGAGAAGTACTCTGAGTACTATCCAAAACCGCTTGCTCTTGTCGCTAGGCAGTGTGTTATGGCGCTGCAATCGGCACCGCAAACTTCAGCGCAAGTTCCCCACGGCCCTGACACCTATGAAACCACACCGCTTTCCGTAGTCCGTATGTACGCCGAAGAGTGCCCGCTTGCCAGCTCGCTCACCGCTCAGCACCAGTGGCACCAAAAACACAGCCGGGAATCCACAGGCACTGCTCCACCATAATGCCACGAATCTTCGTAGTGTTTCCGTGTTTATTCTTGAAAGCTGCCACCACACCATTTTATCGCTTTGTTTGTGGATGCAAGACGCGACCAGATTTATCTCGATTGATCGCACCCAGGCGGAGGCGATTCCACCTTGTTCCAAATGTCCCAGTAAATTTGCAAGCTTTATCCCGAAAGTTCCCTATCAGCTTTAAACTGAGCCTGGCCGAGAGCGGCAGGCGCTCTCTTCGACGACCACCGAGCACGCTTGCTGCTTTCGCCACCGCCGAGTCATTCGGTCCATTCTGGGCGCAAGTCAGCCCCAATAAACAGTTTTCGTTTAGAACAAATTTTGGCTGTCTTTATCACTGCTTCTACTGCTGTCACCACTACGTGATATATGGTTGAGGTACCTTCAATACGTCGTCGATTACCGCGACTTAAACAATATAACGAAGAAGAACGTCTACCCCCTCCCCGCATCGACGACACACTGGACCGGCTCTGCAACGCCAGGTATTTCTAACCGATGCACTTTCAGGCGGCTACTGCCAAATTGAGGCCGATGAGAGATCGCGAGAAGACCAAGTTCATCACTCTGGATGGCCTGTTCGAGTTCAAGGTGACGTAATCTGGTGTCTGTTCCGCCCCAGCGACGTTCAGGTGAGTGATGGATACGGTGCTGGCGGACCTCATGTGGAAAATTTGCGTGCTATATTTAAATGGCGTCGTTTTTTTTCTCCTCGAACTTTGAAGAGCATCTAAAAAGTCTTCGAACAGTACTAGAGGCATTGAAGTCATCCGGCATAAACTTGAAAGAAGAGAAGTGCCACTTTGCCTAACGAGAGCTGCTGTTGCTAAGTCACACTGTTAGCAAAGAACGAGTACGCCCAGACCCGCAGAAAGAGCTGCTCTCGTAATGTCTCCAACCCCGGCCGATAAGAAAGTTGCGTGCAGAATTCTCGGACTGTGCGCGTGTTAACGACTATTTGTCAAGAATTGTTCGCGCATCGCCGAGCCTGTGACACAACTGACAAAAGCAGACGTGCCATTTCGGGCATTCGTGAAAGTTCAATCATGTGCATTGTCTATAATGTCACCAAGCGACAGAAAAAAAAATCGTTCGTGGCATTTCTAGTTCTGCACTTTGTAACTCCGTTTTGCATAAATTTACAGGCTGTTTCTGAGTGAGTTCCAAATAAAGTCTTCAGTCCCCTCAAAACATTCCCCGTGTCCCCTTCTGTTGAGTTGAACACGTTAATGTAATACTGTGTTTTTGCAGCACGAAGGCGTTTCGTGACAAAAATTTCTGTGCGTTTAGAATATTTAGAGGGCTTCTGGACTCTTACTGCGTAAAAGTATTTTGGGTCTCGTGCTTTCATAACCTTTAACGATTTTCTGCTTATCCACGCTTTTCGACTTCTGTTCAATGGTCTAAATGTCGTGATGGGAAACCAAGCGTGGTATATGTTCGAAAACTTTCACGTAAATGTGTCGCATCCTATATCTGGGTCACTAGTAGTTAACACATCGTTCCAACAGAATGCGGTTAGGCGATTGCTAAATGCGCAGAGCGTTGCAGGATTTATAATTTGATATGAAGATTTGGAATGCATTCATTTTACTCTCTTAATG
This sequence comes from Amblyomma americanum, assembly GCF_052857255.1. NCBI lineage: Eukaryota > Metazoa > Arthropoda > Arachnida > Ixodida > Ixodidae > Amblyomma > Amblyomma americanum. The sequence goes on along the minus strand of NC_135501.1, from coordinate 32,298,485 downwards.
AGCTCATTCAAAGATATAAATATTCGCAAGCAGTCGCTAACTCTATGATTTAAAGTACCAGCTCTAACTAAGGATGGATCAAAGTTCGTTACAAACAGATTTAAAAGTGTTGTAGATTGTGCAGTGATTCGTGTCACTGACGTTATAATGTTTTGACTCGGACGGCTGTTTAACAACGCTTCTAGCTCTAACATTACGCTACTATCAACTAGCATATTTGTATTAAAATTACCACCAAGATTAAATGATAATTTCTCGCATTCACAAATTCTAAAAACGAACCGGGGAAAAAAATACAACTGGACATTGGTTGAAGGAGGGCGTTAACATAGACAGAATTCTGTAGTGCCATATCTATTCGCAAGCGTTTCATAAAAAGGCGTTAAGCATCAAAATTCAGGCAGCAGTTTAGAATCAATTGAATTTAAGGCGAGCATTGCTACACCTGTACCCCTTTTGTCCCCACGGTTCATGTAATGCGATTTGTATGTCAGAAAAATATGCACATCCTCTTCTGAGGCGAACCAAGTTTTAGAAACCGTTAAAGAGTCAAATCGTATTTGCGCTTCAGTAAGGAGAAAATTGCGTTCGCCTCGCTTATTCCTACCTGATCGAAGGTTACAGTAAATAAAATGAGACATCGCGGACTATTAGCATTGAGGACGTTATTAAGGTTTGACAAGTGTAGTTGAGAGGATGAATAAAGAACCATTATTTTAATAGCCAGACTAATACCAGACTAAATCATATCACGGCCTGTCAAAGTCTATGAGAATATATGACAAGGTCTATGACAGACTATAACAATGACACCATCAGCTTCTCTGTTCCTTACAAAAATCTTGCCGTTAGAGTGCCATGAAAGCTTATAATTATTGCTGATTTCCAATTTCCTGTGCGGCGCATCTGTTCTGATGAGTCATGTCTTCGGTGATTGACACACCTTATACCGTTTCCGAGTTTTTTTTCGCTTTCAGCTGCAAGTCACGAATTGATTGCTGAGGAAATCAGATAATAATTCCATGGGTTTTGCTTTGCTTCGGGGGAAGTCTGTGAATAGCGCCGACATCATTCTTTGTCAACTCTGGAAGAAGAACGGTCTTATCTAAATCATTCAGTTTGCACACCAGGGCCTCTCTTTACGATACTGGGATACCATGAACCTCTAGAATGAGTTTTCTGCTGCTCCATTCTATGTCATTTACTATCGATTTTAGTTGTTCAGTGTCACCAGCAGTGCAGCCAGCCTAAAGCTTGCTTCCACATTTGTTCAAGTTATCAATCTCCAGTTCCTTCTGAACTTGTCTATTGAGAATTTAATCATACATTGCTGCTATTACCTCAATTGAGGACTTAATATCTTGAGCAGGCAGCTCCTCAAGACCATCGAGTCTCTTAGTTAGCTGTAGCCTTCGATAGACGGCAGGCCATGCATCGCGATGCCTTGCGACCGTTGTCGCCTTTCGCTTTAAACGCTGTATCCGACCAGCCAGAACAACCACCGATATGATAAAAACACTCACAATCGCAGCACTTCCGGACGCATCCGCCGTCTGGCAGCGGCTCACTGTAGGTTTCATATGCTGCTGGGACACGTAAAAGTAAATATGGGAAGCTAACACATGCATTCACAAAAATTCAAAGCACGCTGCACAGCAAGAACCATTCACGGGGGCAACGGCGGTAGCAAAACCATCAAGGCGATTTGGCACATGCTCACAAAAAGACGAAAACAAAACGATCCGCTGATAATTATGAAAAATGAAAACTACATCTCAATCTAATAGCCTACTGGGTGTTCATTATCGGTGTTTCGTTACTTTTTTCAAATTTTGCTTTACTGTTCCTTTAATTGACTATAGTGCTTGCAATTCAGAAGGAGACATGAATTCATACTCATGATTGCCAGCGGGTGTACAACACAAAACATTTCAAAAGCGACAAAGGTCATTTGTTTGTTTTCTCCTATGTGCAGAGTACTTTTCCAGTAAAAGGGCTCTAGTGTCATTTCAACCCAAGAGAAATGTTATGCATTCATGACTGCAAATAAGCCTTGTGAATTTCATAGAAAAATGAGAAGCATAAACGTGTATATGTGTAATAAATACTCGCCCTTTTCTCGAATGGTCCAGCTTCACAGTCTTTTAAGTCGATTGACCGGGGAAAAGGCTCCGTCAAGGCTTTTGCATTTTGCCTCAGCCCCTCAAGTTCATCTCAAATGAATGACATGCCTTTGGCAACAGCTCTAAACAGGTGTGCACCTGCGCAGTCACGCCGATGGAACTCCGGTGTCAGTACAGACGACATAGTAGCGGTCTGCTAAGCGACGGCCCTATGTAGGTATCGAGTCGGAATAAATATAAAGGTGATCTCTTCGGGGCAAACGTACTGCGATAAAGCGCTTTGCCGCAGTGCATACTTGCAAGATTACCGAATAAGATTGATCTCATTTGTTTTCTTCGGTCTTGTATTTCGTTTCCACTTGTGTGGGTCAATGAGGAAGCGCCTGAAAAAATACTGATTTTGGTCGGCCGGCACGAGAGTGATCCGATTCAAATGGACGCGGTTTACCCTGCCACAGACAAAAACGCTTTTCTGTTAGCACTGCCATTGGCCCAAAGCAGGGTGACGAACACAGCCATGCAGCTCTGTGGCGTGAGATACAGCTCAATGCTCGCCGAGACAATCGATTTCAAATCTCCGTCTGGTGTCGGAAGCTACATTTTTACCCGAGTTAATCGCCACGCGCTAGCCTTCAAGCAGCCGATAAGTGTTCGCGCGACTACAGACAAGGTATTTTTCCCGAGATGAGCAGCAATTGCTCGCGAGTTCTAAATAAGCCCAGTGTAACAACAACCGCTATAAACATGGCCACTGAAACTGTTCGAAACAAGACCTACCTGCGAGAGAGATAACAAAGGCCGGATGGAAGCCCTTGACTTCTACGTCCTCCCTGCGCCTAAAGACCTGAAGTTTCTTCGCGACGTTGAAGTCGCCCTTGCTGGACGGCGCAAAACTCCTTAACCAGCCGCACAGGCAAATTAGTATTGAAATTATCTAGGTATTTCACGTTCGCGAACACTGCGACCACGATGTCGGAGCAACAGGTCACTGCTTAGCTACAGCTTCGTCGGCGGTCAGCTACTGACGTCTTCTCTCTCTCATGTTGAGGATGGCTTAGATTTTTGTTTCAGAACTGGCGGTCACGTGTCGAAGCCGGCAGTTGAATTAGCGAAAAGAAGACAAAGCATGGAACTATACCCGTACAGATCCAGGACGGGCCTCGATCACGTTGCGGTTGCCTTGCTGCAGTAGAGCCATCGTGACAGACACCGCTACCTTGCCACCAGTTGTGAACTGCTCTTCCCTTGCTAAACTGTTAAACATTACTTCGCTGTTTTGCATGTTAATTTTTATACCAACCGTTGGGCTATGCCTGTCTAACTCATTGATAATGTTTTGCAGTTCATCTCATCAGTGCCTTTCAAGGCAATGTGTCAAAAGAATCGCATAATATTTAGGTATTCTCTATTACCTTTTATCCCCAACTGTTCCCAATCAGGCATCGGAATACGTCCTGTAAAGAGACGGTGAATAGCATAGGCGAAATTATGTCTTTGTGCTCCTGTCACCACTTCGCGCACTTTTACGTGCACTCCCAGAAACCCTTATAGCGTGGGCAGCGGGGGCTAGCAGTCTCGGTCACAAAGGAGATGCCCTCGACTCAATGTGGCAAGCTCTGCTCGAGATCAGCTACCAAATGACAAGGGGAGTGGTCGTTTGGTGCCCACCTTTCGCCGGTCGCAAGCCAGAGAATGGATCGGAGCCAAGGGTTCACAAAACAAAACAAAGTTTATGCAGCAAAGAGACGATACAGAGGATCTCACAATCACTCGTCCGAGCACATACAAAGTGATTTTCAAATACAATGCAACTCGTGCAACGTAACACCTGAGAGAGATCACAATACCACAAAAGCTTCGCACCTAAAGTTTACTAACACAGAGCGAGACAAACAAACAAAACACAATTTGTTCACCGGACACTGCGACAGTCCGACGTCCTGAGGACCACGACGGGGCCGTCCCGCAGACTGGCGCACGTTGCGTCGCTGGTCCATGGCTGGTCGAGTAGTGTTCTCCCGGGAGTCGAGCAGGCGCGCTTCACTGAAGCTTAAACGGCGGCTCGGGCTGACAGACACCGGTTAAGGCCCTCATGTATAGGCGCGGTCCGCGTATGTTTGTTCTTCGCGCCACGGCAGGCGCGCACATACACGCAGTATCAACTGCACAAGCTCCTTCTACCCCGGCGCGACCCCATTGGTCGAGCGCAGAAACACTTCTCCAGAATATTCTTGGTTCTTCTCGCGATGCGAAGCCGCCGCCGCGAAAGCGAAGAGGAGAGAGTATCACTTTAGCGCGGTCAAGTATACGCCCTCTCCATCGACAATGAGTAGAAACTACTCGGACATTCTAGAGAAATCGACGGCGCGCGTGGCCATGTTTCTTTTGGCGCTGTGCCGGCGAGCTGAGTGGAAAGGGCAGCCGCACACGGAAGGTTGCCGCACTCAGGGCTGCCTTCTCCGCTGTTTTTTTTAATAGCGCGCGGGAGCGATTGCTTCCGCGCTGCGTGCTTTTGTTTTTTGTTTCTAATATGCGCCTATTTTTTGACAGCTTTATAGCTGGTTTGGTTTTTGGGGTTCAACGTCACAAAGCAACTCAGGCCATGAGGGATGCCGTAGTGAAGGGCTCCGGAAGTTTCGACCACGTGGCGTTCTTTAACGTGCGTTGACATCGCACAGTACATGGACCTCTAAAATTTCGCCTCTATCGAAATTCGACAGCCGCGGCCGGGATCGAACCCACGTCTTTCGGGTCAGCAATCGAGCGCCATAACCACTGAGCCACGACGGCAGCTCCTTTCTTATTGGAATTTTATTGCTGAGTTTGTGAAGGACAATGGTAGCTCTCCAGTTGCTATAGATGTCGCAATATTTTCACATAAGGCTCTTCTGCACCCTGATTCCGCAATGCCTGCGTGACTGCTGAGGTTTCTACACAGTCAAATGATTTCTGGTAATCGGTGAAGGCTATATGTAGGGATTTGTTATATTCTACGCATTTCTCTATCTCATCACAACTCTATCACAGTATACGCTGATCGGTCTGTAATTTTTCATGCTCTTGGCGTGTACTTTAGGGTGCTCGGCTGCTGATCCAGAGTTCACGGGTTCAAACCCTACCGCGGCGGCTGCATTTCGATGGAGGCGAAACGCTAAGGCTCCCGTGTGCTGTGCGATGTCAGTGCACGTTAAAGATCTCCAGGTGGTCGACCTTATTCCGGAGCCCCCTAATACGGCACCTCTTTCTTCTTTCACTCCCTCTTTTATCCCTTTCCTTACGGCGTGGTTAAGGTGTCCGCCGATATGTGAGGCAGATACTGCGCCATTTCCTTTCCTCAAAAACCATTTTTTTTTCAATTTCTCCTTTCTTGTGAATTAAGATAATGTTAACGTTCTTCTAAACTTCTGGTACGCTCGAGGTCATAAGGACTTGTGCGGCGAGTTTTTCTAGCACAATCTCCCTTCCGTTCTTCAAGAGATCTGCTGTTACCTCACCCTTACTAGGTGCTTTTCCCCCTTGGCATTGCTCTTAAAGATTTCTTTACTTCCTCGTTCGTTACTGACGGGATGACACATTGCTGTGCGCTACATTCTCTCTCATTAACGTTCTCATTACATTGGCTACAGTAGAGATTTGTGTTGAACTCTTCGCCTACGTTAATTATCTTATCCATAGTGCTAATGACATTGCCCTCCTTGTCTCTTACCGCATTCATCTGGTTTTTACCTGTGCCTAGTTTCCTCTTTCCCGCTTTTAGGCTAGCTCTGTTTTTAAGAGCATGCTCGATTTTCTATATATAAACTTCCTTATGCCTGCTACCTTGCCCTTATTTATTAACTTCGTTTGGTCTGCTACTTCTATTCTGTCTGTAAGGTTAGACACCCTCATGCTCTGGCGTTTCTTAATTCGATCTTTCTGCTCCCGAGAAAGCTTGCCGGTATCCTGTCGAACCATTTTACCACCTACTTCTACGGCGCACTCCGCAATCACAGCCGTGAGATCGTTGTTCCTTGTTTCAACATTACGATCGTCTTCCCCAGTTAAAGTCGAATATCTGTTCTGTAGTGAAATCCTGAAGTCCTCTTTTTAACCTCTTACCGCTTAATGGTTAATGGGGTTCCGCTCCACTATCTTTACGTTTCCTTGTCAAATCTAGGCTAATTCGAGACCTTGCCATTCTGTGGTCGCTACAACGCACTTTTCATGGCTGGATATTGCACCTGGCTATTCAAACACTAAATCAAAACTCATTCCCTAGTTTACGGCGGCGCTAATATGAGGGTGATGGCGGAAACATAGCGCACACCTACAAACCTGCAGCGCACCACTACGCCCTCCAAATGGCATACGCATTTTGCTCCAACCCAACCGACGCTGAAAGTGGCATTGGCGCTAGGGTAAAGACGTAAACGGAGGGTGCATTTCTTCCACGAAAGTAGTCGAACTAGATGCCTGGGTCCCGTTCGCGCCTTGATAGTCTGTTTCGCAGCAGTACCGGGGACTATTCTTTCGATCCGTGGCAGTGGAAGCGCCACAGGAGCCCGAGACAATTAAAGTGACACTGACGAGAAACTGAAGTTGGCTTGTATCGATACCAGCCCCGGTGGCTCAGTGGTTAAGGCGCTCGTCTAGCGCGGCGGCCGCATTTCGATGGAGGCCAAACGCTAAAGACGCTTGTGAGCTGTGCGATGTCAGTGCATGTTAAGGATGCCCAGGTGGTCAAAATAATTTCCGGAGACCTCCACTACGGCACCTCTTTCTTCCTTTCTTCATTCACTTCTCCTTTGTCCCTTCCCTTACGGCGCTGTTCGGGTGTACACCGAGACATTTGAGACAGTTAATGCGTCATTTACTTTCCTCTTGTAGCTAAGGAAGAAGCAAATAGTTTTAAAGCCTGGGAGGCGCTGCTGCGGAGCGAGGACCTCAACGCGCAGCGCATAGCAACCCGCATGGCGGCTGAGGCCGTGAAGTATCAGCTACACCGTCCTCAGCCGAAGGCTTCTCCTCCTGATCGGGCTTAGAGTTCGGCCGAGCCTGAGACGGGGTAGGGAGACCACCATCTTCCGGAAATAAAGTTTTTTCGACTGGACTGGACAGTAGCTCTTGTAGGATAGAAAAGGTGACAACTAAAATTCAGGTATTGCCACTACAGGCTATTCTCGGAATCAAATCCGTGATCATGAAATAGCCTAAAACAGCAAGTCTCTGAGGTTTAGAAACGTGCATGAATGTTACGCGTTTCGATATTCAAGCATATAGGTTTTGCTTTGAAATAGCAAGCGCACTCTTATCCCAAGTGGAAGAGGGAAAGAAAGGCTGCCAATTGAATTTCGGTAGTTATGCACTGGTGGTACGCAGATAGGCGCTTTGCCTGCCCATGTGGTTTTGTTTTTATTGCATCTCGATTTAGAAGTGTGCACATGGAGCTGCACAGGAAATAAAATGCCCCACAAGTGCTCCTCGGGTGAACTTCAAACCGCGGCACGGCCCTGCGACGAGGAAAACACCTTTTTCTAGGAAATGTTGCTCGAGTCTGTATGTTTGCAAACGCACCGATCGGCGTGTGTGCTTCGTCAACGTACCATGGGGTGCATAACCGGCGCTACAAGACTATTATTAAAGAATTTAAATGTAACCATACGTACTACTCTGTGCACATCAGTCATGACGATGGCTCCGCGGTGACAGCTGCCGCCCCAGTAGCTTGACTTGCTGTCGGTGTTGGCTGCTCATCGACACTTGTACTATCCTGCCAGAAGCCTCAGGTCTAAACAGGGTCGCATGCTCTGGGTTCGCTGAAGTGGAGGCTGCAGCTCTTTGCGGGAACTTCAGTGCTGGTATCAAGAACTGGATCCATCGCAACGACCAAAGCGACGGTTGGGACGTCTGACAGAGACCATCAACATCCTGTCGCTGGTAGATTTTACTTCGGCTGCTGCTATGCTGCACAACTGGTAATCAGCAATCACGGAGTCCAGATTTACGTCAGTTTACGTGCCATTTCGTTTATTTCGTGATAAGAATGTCCTGAGTTGAAATCCGAGCTGCGGGAAAAAGTTTTTCAACTTCGAATCCGAATCTCTTAGCAATAAATTTATTTGTTTATTTTAGTTACTCATTTGTTTATTTATTTATTTATTTATTATTCCTCAAATGCCGCTAGGTAATGGCGCACGTCTTTTTCGGGCAGATTCCAGTCCATAGCTGTTTTTACGATGAAAGAATGAAGAGGCGACGATGTGCGCGCATGTGCAGAGTATATAGATTTTGAGTGGTTTCTACGGGAAGAGTGGCGACGTGCAGGTTGAAAGATGATGCAATCAAGTGGAAAGTGATAAGGCGTATGATAGACGAAGCCTGATAAATTTGCGCCTGGTTTCAAGGTTGGGAAGATCTGCATTAAGTTTTAGCGATGTGACACTGGTGTAACATGAATTTACATTGTAAATAAAACGAGCAGCGACGTTCTGGGCTGATTCGAGGTTCTTAGAATGATTAATGTGATGGGGGTTCCAAACTGCGTATAGATGTATTAGATTGGGTCTAACAAGAGATTTATAAGCAAGCATCTTTACAGAAGGGGAGGCGAAATCTAGGTTTATGCGTATAAAGGCAAGGGTACGGTTAGCATCGTTAGTCATTCTTATAATGTGACTGGAACACGAAAGGTTGTGTGTAAAACTAAGTGCAAGGTATTTGTACGACAACACAGGTGATATTAATGAGCTATAAATATAGTTAGGAGATTCATAGCAGTGGCGATGGTGCAAAGAGATGAAGTTTTTTTTTTGTTAAGTGACATTAACCAAGTTTCACACTTCTCTACAGTGTTTAAGTCACGTTGTAAAGCGAGAACATCTGAGTTATTTCTAATGGGCCTGCAAATAACACAATTGTCAGCAAAGATTCGTATGTTAGAAGAAATGCCGTTAGGAAGGTCGTTAATATATATTAGGAAAAGGAGGGGACCAAGAACGGAACCTTGTGGCGCACCGGAGGTCACTGGGGAAATAGGAGACGAGTGGTTATTTGTGAAAACAAACTGATGATGACCAGTTAGGAAGTTACATAACTAAGCATAAACTAAGGCATGAAGATTTAAGCGTGAAAGTTTCAAGAAGAGTCTTTTGTGGGGTCCCCTGTCAATTGCTTTTTCGAAATCTAAGAGCACGGTATGTTCAGATCTAACTGACTGCTTTTATCATTAATAAAAAGAGCACGTTGTGTGTCACATGATAAATTCTTAAGAAAACCGTGTTGGCTGGAATGCAAGAACTTATGCATCTTTCGGCGCCAGACAAGCAGCAACGAAGCCACGAAATGACGAACTATCGGACAGACTAGCCAAAAAAAAAAACTTTATCAGTGCCCCTTTAAAGAGGAGTCATTTAAACCCAACTTGATCGAAACGCTTACGTTCAAAGCCAAACGGAGACGGGAGCTAATAGGTTGATAACTTGTTTGCCGCCTCGACGTTGGTACTAGTGGCTACAGAGGTATTGTCAAACTTTACTGCCGCTTGCCGATATGTGCCCATATAATGTAAAGCTCTACCAAACCTTCGATCTGCATTTACACTGCGGTTCCCGAGGTGATTGCAACTTAGCTGTTATAGTCATGGAGAAAGGTTAAGAGAGACGCGTAACAGTGAACAGCATCCCATCTGTGTTTGAGGAAAACATGTGTCGGCACGTCTTATTGTTGCTTTATCACTAGGCAAGGCATGATCAGCGCTGCATAAGCATTGCTGACTAGGAGATGGAGGTGATTTTTACGAGAGTAAGCAGCAGTCAGCAATGTAATCCTTTGCAACATTTAGGTATATTTTCTTTTGTTCTACATACTTGACGTTCTTTTATCGAAATTCATGACACCTGAACTACAGTATTCACGGCAGGCCTAGGAATAGCGCGGATGTGAGGACCTTCTGTCACTCTGTTTCTTGAATGTAGTGTCTCTGACAGGAGTCGATAATGTGGGCTGGGTGGATTCTTTTTTAGAGGTACAAAACCAGCCGACGAGGGAAGTTCGGGGTTATCGAAATAAGCTGCAAAGACGGATACACCGCACTAAAAGCGAGTCACAGCTTACTTTGAGGTTGGTGCGGTCGTGCCGTCATGAGTATTTTAGAACAATATCTGTTGCGGGACTTCCTTTCATTTAGTGGCGCCAGTCTCCAGAATTCGCTTTCTTTCGCCAAGTGCATAACGGTCTACGCGAAAAGTCTTTGACACGCGAACTCAACTCGTGGCTTTTTGCATTGAACAAACTAGGCAGCAGGCAGGCAGAACGTGGCAGTGATGATGATGATCCCACTTTATTATCCTGAATGCCAGTCTGCGCAAAGTGCACCATAGCGAAAGTGTTTGTAGGAGCTCCTAATTAAAAGAGACATTCCAAGAGGACAGAAATTCAGCCTCCCGCCAGCCAACATAAGCACACACGTGCAAGGAAAAATAATTAGACAAGTGAGTTCCATCCGAATCCTTGGAATGATAATCCAAGAGAACCGCCAAAATACCGAAATAATCGAAAAATTAAAAAGCCTCAGTTCACCAAACCATTAGACTGATCCGACGCATAGCGAAACGGAGAACAGGAGTTACGGAAAAAGATCTATGTCGGTTGGTGCAAGCCGTTGTCATCAGCAGTATGAATTACGCCCTCCCCTATCTACAGTTATACAACGCTGAAAAACTCAAAATTGAAGGACTCATCAGGCAGCCCTACAAGGCAGCCCTAGGTCTACCAGTCAACACCTCCACTGAGAAGTTACTGCTACTCGGCCTACACAGCACGCTAGACGAATTGACTGAGGCCCATCGCATAATGCAAGAGCTCAGGCTCACTAAAACCAATGCGGGTAGAGCAATCCTAGAAGGCTCGGAATAAACGCGGAACAGCTCAACGCGGATACTCGAAAAACCCCGTCCAACCTCCGAAGGACAATTCCGGTAAAACCATTACCGAAAAATATGCACCCCGTCAATCACGAAGGAAGACGCAAGGCTACAGCAAAAGCCCTAGCAAAGAAACTTGAGGGCCGACAGGACGTAGTCTACGTAGACGCGGCAGCTTACCCAACACCAGAGAAAGCATTCACGATAGCCGCGGTGACCAAAGAAGGCCAACTCAAAGCAAACGCGACAGTACGCACCAACTCTTCAGAAATAGCCGAAGAAGCGGCAATCGCCTCGGCGTTGACAAACCCGCGAGTAGAAGTGACTGTCAGCGATTCAAAAGCAGCCATTGGCAATTTCACCATGGGCAGAATATCTGCCATCTCTTTAAGAATTCTCAGGAATTACCCGAAAGACAGGACAGACATGGAATTGGCTTGGGTACCGGCTCACTCGCCAAACCCGGGGAACGAGGAAGCCCACGATAAAGCTCGAGGATCTATCGGCCGAGCTGTGGACGCTGACTCGGACGTCGAAATGACAAGAGACGGCCTTAATACCTACCATGAGATTACTAAGCATTACAGGCTAGAAAGGCTAACCATCCCTGATCCGCATAAAAACCTAAACAAAGAACAGGAGGTACTGTGGAGACAACTTCAAACAAAAACTTTAATCCAGCTGTCCTAAGCCATGTGTACCCGGATAGATTTAAGCCGGAGTACAGCAAATGCGGCGGCAAAGCCACCGTAGACCCCATCTTCTGGGACTGTCCGGGAGAACCCCCACCAATACCGCTCAAGTGGCTCGCGCTCCCGGGCCCGTGGGAGACCTTGTTGCTCAGCTCCGACCTGGAAACCCAAGTACAGGTGGTGACGAGAGCCGAAGAGGTCGTCGCCAGTCTCCACTGACGGCCACCTAACAAGATCAACAAACCCATTTATAACTCATCATCATCATCATCATCATCATCATCATCATCATCATCAGCCTTACTACACCCACTGCTGGGCAAAGGCCTCTCCCATGTCTCTCCAATTAACCCTATCCTTTGCCAGCTGCATCCACCCTTTGCCTGCAAACTTCTTAATCTCATCCGCCCACCTAACCTTCTGCCGCCCCCTGCTCCGCTTACTTTCTCTTGGAATCCACTCCGTTACCCTTAAGGACCAGCGGTTATCTTGCCTTCGCATTACATGCTCTGCCCAAGCCCATTTCTTTCTCTTTATTTCGACTAGGATGTCATTAACACGTGTTTGTTCCCTCACCCACTCTGCCCGCTTCAGATCTCTTAACGTTACACCTATCATTTTTCTTTCCATGGCTCGCTGCGTTGTCCTTAACTTAAGCTGAACTCTTTTCGTTAGCCTCCACGTTTCTGCTCCGTAGGTGAGTACCGGTAAGATTATGCTGTTGTACACTTTCCTCTTGAGGGAAATTGCTAAACTGCCACTCATGATCTGCGAGAATTTGCCATATGCGCTCCACCCCATTCTTATCCTTCTAGTTATCTCCCTCTCATGATCCGGATCAGCTGTCACTACCTGCCCTAAGTAGACGTATTCCGTCACAATTTCTAGGCTCTCGCTGCCGATTGTGAACTGTTGTTCCCTTGCTAGGCTGTTGAACATTACCTTGGTTTTCTGCATGTTAATTTTTAGACCCATCGATCTGCTCTGCCTGTCTAACTCATTGATCATGATTTGCAGTTCACTTCCTGAGTGACTCAGCAAGGCAATGTCATCAGCAAATCGCAGATTATTTAGGTATTCTCCATTTATTCTTATTCCCAACTGTTCCCAATTCAGGCCTCGAAATACCTCCTGTAAACATGCGGTGAACAGCATTGGCGAGATCGTGTCTCCTTGCCTGACGCCCTTCCTTATTGGAATTTGATTGCTGACTTTGTGGAGGACTATAGTAGCTGTGCAGTTGCTATATATATCTTCCAGTATTTTGACATAAGGCTCTTCTACCCCCTGATTACGCAATGCCTGTATGACTGCTGAGGTTTCCACTGAGTCGAATGCTTTCTCGTAATCAATGAAAGCTATATATAGAGGTTGATTATATTCTCCGCATTTCTCTATCACCTGATTGATAGTGTGAATATGATCTATTGTGGAATATCCTTTACGAAAGCCTGTCTGATCATTTGGTTGATTAAAGTCTAACGTTGCCCTCACTCTATTAGCGATTACCTTAGTAAATACTTTGTAGGCAACGGATAGTAAGCTGATCGGCCTGTAATTTTTCAAGTCCTTGGCGTCTCCCTTTTTATGAATTAAGATAATGTTTGCATTCTTCCAAGCTTCTGGTACAGTGGAGGTCATAAGGCATTGCGTATACAGGGTGGCTAGTTTTATAACTCAAGCCGATAATAAACGTTTTACAATAAAAAAAAAATGTAGCTTAACACGAGAGAGGATCAGAGATCCATTTCGCCTCAGTGAATTTTGTTATACTATATGCCGGATATTTAAGGGAACATTTTTAAAAATTTTCAAAAATAGGCTTTCTGGCGCCAAAACTATAGCTTTTGCGGCACAGTATTACCGGTGTTGGCGGACACCAGAAAACCGATGATTAGTCTTAAGTAGTACGCTGGTTAATTTTGTTTAATTATTGACAATTTTTACCAGTACAGTTAGACACCTAGTTGCAATTAGAGATTTGTAGGCGGCTGTTAGTAATAGCCATGTCAGTATTTAGAACTTAGAAAACGCGATTACCCTTGGCGCGGTGGTTCAACAAAAGTTGGCTTTTTCTACTAATTACGAGCACTGGAGAGGTTGCGTTGTTTGGCTGCTTTTTGAAAGCGCATGTATTTTTGAACGAAGCAGCGAAATTTTGTCCAGCCACAGCAGCGAGAGTAATCACGTTCTCGAAATTTAAAAAACTGGTTTGGCTATTACTAACGTGCGGCTGCATTTGCCTGTCAACGCTAGCTTAAAATTTAGTTATGATAAATTAGTTCCCCAGCTTACTACTGAAGGTTATTCACCGGCTTTCCGGTGTCCGCCAACACTGGCAGCAATAGCCGCCAGATTTGGCGGAATTTTTGAAAACCCTCTTTTTGAAAATTTTTGAAACTGTTCGCTGAAACACCCAGTATACTGATATTACTACGGATGAAGTAAAACTCAACGTTTTACTTTGAGCATTAACTGCTAGGGCTCGTTGCAAAATGTGGCTGGTAGCACACGCACAAAGAATGAGGTGACATTGAACGTTCTCGTACAGGTGGGTGTCCACTTTAACACCATTCAGCTAGCCCGTTTGTTTCACAACTATCTGAGAATAAATCAGCCCGTTGCCATTGGCCGAAAATTCCACATGGCCAGGATTCTGGTTCATCCGCTCCTAGTTCACAACGCCGCCACCACGGGCCGCATGAAGTTGAGCTCCTCCTCCTTCTCTTACATTCTTCCTCCCGGTTTGAGAGAGAGACGCTAGTAAGCTTCGCCCATTGTCCGCTTTGTGTGTGCTCCCCTCAAGCCAAGCTCCTCGGGAGGGGGGCCCCCTTTGCGTTTCTGTTTTTTTTTTCCACCCGGAGTGTTCGAAACGGGCTGACTGTGCGGCTACACTAGTCTGTTCCTTTACTACGGTGCAAGAAAAGAAAGTCGGGTTGGGGTTGAAGCGGTGTACACGCCCCGTCTTTGTCCGACTTTGAGGGGCCATTTGTCAAAAACTACTGGCGGTATATATGCACATCACACAAGATATGGCTAAACGTTCCAGAATTGTGCCAAGGCCCAGCTATCACTCAGTGAGTCCAGAGCATAATGCGTGGAATAGAATTTTTTTAGCGCTGCACCCAACTTCTCCCCGTGGGACGGTCTGTGTCTTCATGGTAAATGGTGTTTTGCTGTACAGAAAATCTGATGACTGGTGACAGAACAGAACTAGCGGCCGTATAAGCATCAGTAAGAACCTTGTGTTGCGCATTTGTTTACACGTCAGTGTTTTTATTTTTTCGAAAGAGGTTGCAGTTATAACCTGACTCACCATAATTGTCAAGTTTTTTCGCAACGGGGAAAAAAAATACGGACAACAATTAAGTCTACTGACGAGCTGTGAAGGAGAAAGCTTGCAGCGTGGTGTTCGGCTGCGGCGATGGCGTGCTGCTCTAATGCAATGGCGAGCCAAGCTGATCAGTTCACGCCGCCCGAATGGAAGTTGATGAAGGCGACGATACCCAAACCCAGCTCGAGCCCCTGTGGTTCCTTGTTTCTTTTTTCGTGTTGAGTTGAGTTGTCGACAGAAGGACGAAAGGAAAAGCACGGGCTTGCTTACTGGCTCAATGCGGAGCCACGCCCAGCTGCCTGCGTGCTGATAGTAGGAGGTGAAAGATGGGAGTAAAGAGACAGAAGAAAAGCGCGCGCAATAGCCCGTAGGCCACGGGCCAATCCCGGAGGCAGTGCAATACCGGGCTGACCTGTGCCAGAGTGCGTTACGCCAAGCACTCCGCCATACTTTCAAAAATATGCGTAACACCCAAGCCTCAAGGGCCCATATGAGATGTTAAGCCAGGTATGTGAATGGCATCCCCCTTCGAAAGCGGACCGGGGATTGAGCCACACCCGAATAATCGATCCTGTGCTTCCTTGCTATCGCTCCCCTTTATATTTCTCCTCGATATCATTTCCCTTTCTCCTCCGCAGGCTGCAGCTCGGGTGGTTAATATATTAGATAGCAATTGCCACGGCCGGCAACATTATTTCCTTCACTTTTGATGCGAAAGCTTCACTATGCTACCTCTTAACGATTTCGCGGTGCTTACTGTTTTGACCTTCAAGTGGGCCATAGGTCAGTCCTCTCACGGCGTGGTTCGAGCGTCCACCGATATATGTGAGACAGTTACTGCGCCATTTCCTTTCCTCAAAACCAATTTTAGAAACTAACCTTTAAAGTAAAAATTGAAAATTGGTTATTTGAGAAAGGAAATGGCGCAGTATCTCTCTTTCATATCGGCTGACACCTGAACCGCGCCGTAAAGGGAAAATGGAGGGAGTGAAAAAAAAAAGAAAAAGGTGCCGTAGTGGAGGGTTCTGGAATAATTTAGACCACCTGGGGATGTTTAGCGTGCACTGACATCGCGCCCTATCCACTGAGCCAATGCGGCGGGTTCCCTTCGTGGGTGCGGAACCCACTTCGGAAAGTATTTTATTTACGAAACTTAATTTTTCTTTTTCTGATTAGGTCACGTGGTTTTTCCAAACCTCTGGGGAGGACAACGCCTGATTTTCCTCCTTATGAGCTGCTATGCTTTCGCAAAAATGAAAATATGCTGCCTTCTACTTACGAACGGCGCTGATCATTTTACCTAGGCTGCTTGCACACAACATGTGTTTCCTGCATTTATACACAAGTATGGTGACAGGTTGCTCAGCGTACAAATTATTGAATAATACCATTTACACGTGTAACCATTTTCGGGATGCGCTTGTATAGGAATTGTACCTGCATGCACGTGACTTTCTGGCGCCCTAGTTCACTGCCTTTTTCTGCATGTGTGTGTGTGTGTTGGGCTGAGTGTGTGGGTGTGCGCGCGCGCGCCACGGTAGAGTCCATTGCATGCAGTGGCGCAAAAACGCGGAGCTCCCACTTGGCTTGTCGCAAGTTTGGCTTGGTTAGGAGGGCGAGGGCCGGCTCAGGATGTGAAGCTTTTAAGTTCCATGGCTGATCACCAGCCTATCTTATGACGTAGGGATAATGTAAACAGGAAATTCGAGAATGTAACATGCAACCAGATCCCTCGGATTTTTTTTTTCATCACAATACTTTGCATGAACATGTCCAGATATCGAGAACCACGCGCTCGAGACAACACAGGCTTTTTGCGCGCGTGGTTTTCTTCCACCGGCCTTGAGGAAACGCGCGCGCCCATTTTCATACGACAGTAATTCATGTCCCCATAAAAAAAGGACATGCTATGCTTGATGAATCGTTTATCTTCAAGACAGTCACGTTTCCATGCCCGCCCCCCAAGTCGCCACGTACTCGTCGGCCATGGCGGCCTCGTCGACGGCGACGTGCGCAAGCAGTCATATCGGAAAAGAGCGGGCTTTCTGCGCACCTATTCGCTCGCGTCAGCCGCCGCCTCATCAACCGTCGTCGGACGACGTGCGAAAATTATCTGGTAGGTCCACATTGGTGGCGGCGCTCACCATCGGGTGAAAATCGCCGGCCTCACACCGTAAAAACGCCTCATGCATCCCGGCATTAAACGCTGTGGCTGAGCAGGGTTAAGATACTAGATTACGATACCTGGTGACATGAACAAGCGCCGTCACATGTCCGAGATGGGAGGTGCACTAGCGGGTGGCTGTTGGCTGGTTATACGGTCGAGTGCTCATTGCTCGCCGGGCTAAATGTTACGTCATGAGACCATGCGAAATAGCCTGAAATTTCGAATACAAAATATGCAGAGGACACCAAGCCGCAGAAAAGACCTGTTAATGATATAGCATCATACCAACAAGGCGGAGCTAAGTGTTCCCCAAATTTCTTAATTTCAGCGCGATTTCTTTTCTTTGTTCAAAAGTACTGCTCATAGTGCTGCCGCAATGAGGAGTTGTGTAGTCAAGTCATCAATGTTGTACTTTGCGATCCTTATGGAGCGCTTGGATTTTGATGTAGGCGAAATGCTAGTGGTCTGTGTACTGTTCGATTTCAGTGCATGTTAAAGAACCTCAGCTGGTCGAAATTTCCGGAGTCTTTCACTACGGCGTTCCTCATAGCCTGAGTCGCTTTGGGACGATAAACCATAAACCAAAACGCATGGAAATATTATACGGCTTATGGAAAAGCGTGATGAAGGAGATTCCACAATTATTTTTGGGTGTGACATAACTATGAGGGATCAGAAAGCAAGCATTGCTTTTTCACGTTGTAAGAACTCGCTCAGCGGCAGCTGGAGCTGTGATGCGCCAAACATACCTTTTCACGTATTTGAAAGCACTGCCTGACAAATGTTTCAAAGACGATTAGAGATCATATAACGGCAGCAATGCGTCCCACCCGGTCCTCTTCGTTCCTTCTGTTGTTTTTCGTAACTGATCTAAATTGGGATCCAAGTAGAGACACATCACTTATGTTAAAGCTGAAATTTACTAACGTACCCTGACGCCCGGATCTACATGACGTTACTCACCAGCATGGTGACGTGACTCGATTACGACCGACGCTGAATACCCCCGGGAATTCGGTCCCCTCGCCGTCAACTGTGAATGCTGAGGCGGCCGCAGATAGAACATGCCATCGCAAATGAGAATCTCCAAAAGGAGGCCATATTAGGTTCAGGAGTGAAGTTGAAAATAGCGAAAATTAAATGTAGCAATGCGTACATTCAGTTTAACTTCTTCAGCCTACCGAATTTCCTAACCTGTTGAGTGTTTTGCTCAATTCTTTGTTCCTGTCCTTTTGTGCAAGTTGCAAAAAAAAATAATAACGGTGGTTTAGCTTTGGTTAAACCTGGAGTGACGCGATAGCTACAGCTGCCCGAGTGAAACTTGGTCACGTGACCAAACACGTGACCAACAACGTGATCAGCCGCACCACGTGACCAACCACGTGACAGGGTGGCGGCGCATCTACAGGGTGTCAACGCAGCCACAGAGTGGCGGTGCCGCCGCCACCACGGCGCCGCCACGTTGAAGGCTCGAAATGCTGCCGTAATAATCGCTACAAAAACTCGTACAAAAAATCAATGCGGCAGTTTACTTGACATGAGAGAATACATTTATTATCGCATCACATCATGGCGCAGAAAAAGTCTAAACGATACATTTCGACAGTTTGCTAGAAATACACAATGCACTTATGCACAGAACCAGCTTGAGAAAGTGTCGGTAGTAAATATTAAGTATGGCAAAACTTTACACTTTCTACA
This sequence comes from Amblyomma americanum, assembly GCF_052857255.1. Classification (NCBI taxonomy): domain Eukaryota; kingdom Metazoa; phylum Arthropoda; class Arachnida; order Ixodida; family Ixodidae; genus Amblyomma; species Amblyomma americanum. Next base: position 32,279,568 of record NC_135501.1, on the reverse strand, counting down.
TAGACGTGTAACACTTGCAACCGCCACACATCACTAGGCTGGTTGTGAGGAAAGGAGAGGTGCAACATTCGCGCTACAATGAGGTCAGCCACATGAACCGCGCCGTTTCGCAGGGAACATAGGCAGCCAGAGGTGCACTGCGAAGGCATTTCAAGCGTGCACTGCAGTAATTATAAAACACAATTGGCCTAATCTTGATGAAACCCAAAAAACACAAAACAACACAGCGTGGCACGATACAAAAAATATAAACATATCATACATGAATACAGATACAGCGTGTAAATATTGCACATCAAGGAAGATTATCCCAAATATGGCGAAGAACGAAGAACATTTACTGCACATATAAGTCGCCACAAGCACAAACAAAGCATTTCACTCTCGTTTAGTCGTACCAGCGAGAATGCGAGTTTTAGCATTGAGTGAAGAGACATAGTAAACCGTTCAAGCTGCAAGTGTGCACATACTGCACTACAAAAAGTTTTGATGAATATTTCATTAAAAAAGTAAGAAATAATAAAAACTGAGGCATACAGACTTGTGGAACATCGCGAGCAGGCAATTGGTAATTGCAGGCAATTTTTGCTAATAGAAGTCAAGTCGACTGCTGAAAACATCGTTTTTCTCTTTCTTTGCGAAGCATTTCACGCAGTTTGGGAACTGATTTTACTTTCGTTGAAATGCCAGCAGCTTTCAATTCGGTCCGCAGTTCAACCGCGTCCATATCCTCGATGCAAGCGGGAGGTGTATCCTCGCGCTCCATTTCAGGAGCGCTTCGAGCCCTATTTGTGCGACTCTCTTCAATCATACCCTCAACCCAGTATGAACGATCGTGTTTTTTGTACGCTCGACTTTTTGTTACGTGCGCGCTATTCTCAAGGCGTTTTGCCAGCTTCAGCGCATCGGCGGCCGCATTCCATTTATTGGATCTTGCATGATGCAAATGCTTCAGAATATCATTCTTTTCCTCAATGCCTTCGCTCGAAAACCACCCTAAACACTTGAATTCTTTATGCTTATTTGAGGCATGACAGACAAGAATATGCATATATGGCGTCATTCTTTCAGCCCCGTAACCCTTATGCCCTCGTTCTCCAAGTTCTAAGTACGTTTTATGGAATTTGGCTATTTCTTGCTCGATGCTTTCGCCGGTCGTGTTATGTTCAAAATGATCAAAAATGCGACTAAGCATTTTCCAAAGCGAGATGATTTTTTTTTTCTGTTTCCGGGCTGAGTTTTCCAGTGAGCCTCTCTGGCAGCATTTCGAGCAGGCGCTCGCAGGAGTCTCCTTGAATACAGGTGAAATGTTTTCCTTTTCTTTCGTCCTGCCACAGTTCAAATTTTACACCACAGCTATTCATTGCCTGCACAATTGCTTCCACGTGAGTGCTCTTGGTGTTTAAGTTCGTAACTTTATCGCGGTTGTCTTTATCCATTGCTTCGACAATCAATCCATCAACCAGGCGATTAACGACTCTAATGCGCATGTGTAAACTGTCTGGAACCACAAATGCAGGTTCAATGTTGAATAGGGGAACGACTTTCATTCCGAATTCTTCAACAATGCCGTCCCCCCTCATGTTTTTTAGAGTGCGCAGAAGTAGCGGCTTATTACACTCCTCTGTGTTTGCCCCAGCTCTGCTTCATTCCTTTAAATTAATACGACAGAAAGGACATGGGTGCCTAGAAGACGCTGACTGCAATCCTTGAACCATGAGCAAGAATTTTAGATCTGAGCCCAGACAGACTATGACGGGAACTTCCTGTCCTTCCAAGCTGACACTGCCCCTTTTCACAACACAGTTAACTTCGTCTATCAAATCCTTCAAACTTTCTTCTAATCTGAAAATAGTTTTCAGAGACTTCGACAACTGCGAGCAGGCGATGTAAGGTATGGCTCTGCAGCCTCCGGCTGCTGTCAATCAGGAGAAAAGATTGTCCAGCTTGTTCGTGTGCTGACTACACAGCCATCTCCTTCTATTTTGACCAAAATTGGCTGCGACCTGAGCTGTTCTCCTGTCATACCTCTATTCACTGCGTACTCCGCAACGGCAGTTTCGAGTTCGTGCACAAAAGACACCTGAGCGCCAGCTGCTTCTCCTAGGGTTTTAAACACAGCAGTGCTTTCGTCTAGTTTTTGCCTGTATGAATTGATGACACGGAGCGAGAGTAAATTAGGGACAGCTGAAGACATTTTTTCCCAAAAAACATTGCTTACAAAGTGGTTGTCTAAGAGCGCGGTGATTGCACGGACGCTTTTCTTCTCGGGGGAAGAAAGATCCTGATAGTCAGTTTTACCATTACTGCGGTATTCTTTTTTGATTCCTCGCTCCACGGAGATTCCGTCAATGTCAGAAAAAGTAATTTTGTGCAGTAGCCCTCGAAGGTCTTCTACAACCAACTGGCATAAGTCCAAGCCATAGCTTTCCAAAATTTCTTCTAGCCCTTGAACTATCACGCTGCCTACAGAATGCAGCTTTCTTCTATCGGCGCTTTTCGAACCTTCCCCGACCCTTTTTCCGCAGTTGTTGAGCAAGCGGCAGTTTTTTGCCTGTGATGACAGGCTTTTGTGTTCTTTTTGCGGCTGAAGGCATTTTGCCTCAAAATCCTGAATGGACTTACGCAGTTCAGAAAGACACCGTTCTGATACACCCTCCATTCGCTTCACTTCTTGTAAAGCTTGAATAATGATGTCCTTGATACTGTTATTTGAATTTTGAACAGAACTTTCCTTATCGAAGGGAATTTTTACATGGCGCTCTTTTTTAAGGAACCCCTCTTTTGCTCGGCCATTAATTTTTCTGTACTGAGTATCTACCGAGGAGCAGAGGCTTCTAAATCTTGTCTCTACTGCAACCTTTAAACTCTCTGGGATGGACATGCCAAGTGGAATAAAAGATGTTATTGTCTCAAAATAAGATTTCTCCAAAACCGTTTTGTTGCTAAAGATTTCCAGAACTGTCTTATTTGTCAATGTAAATGAGATTGCACATTCAGAAATCTCTAAGCGCAAAGCTCCCGAACTCATTTTTAAGAAATTCTAAACACAAATTGAAATGCAAGAATCAATACTATATCGAAAAAAAAACAAAGTTCCAAAACGTTTGCTGGCAACATATATGTGAAAGGCGGAAGGCTCACTATTTCTGTGGGTTAGGTTCTGCATGCAACAACCTTCGACACAAGGAACATTTGCAGACTTTCCACAGGATAGCCGTTTGGAAAGAGCTTGCAAGCTTTCTGTCGTGTCACAGCAGCCTTCACACGCACTGGGAACTCAATTGCCACTACACTGCCAAGTTTCGTTTCTCGAGTATGCCACCCAAAGGGAAGATTCAGCTTTGAAAAGTCTGACTCATTGCAAACAATCCAACCCCTTTCGAGCGGCCTTCCTTTCCTACTGAAAACCCATCTAAAGATGTCCAGGTCTATGTTCACCTTGACAAGCCCGCTGGAGCGACGGCTGTTGGAAAGTTTCTTTTGCACAGCGTAAATTAATTCCTCAGCAGCAGCTTCCAGTCGTTGTGGCGATGGCTTGCTTGGGTGCTTAAATTCCCGGAGACAGGCGCCGTTCAGATTTTTTCTTGGTTCAACGAGCAATGCCACTTGGAATATCCTTTCCATTTTATAAGGTATCCCTTGCTCTGTAAAAAAAAAGATGGCATGGTGAAACATTTAGCGCAAGAAAACTCACACACGCCGAGGAACGACAAAACGAAGCACAAGTGAACCAAAGAAAAGACAAAGGAAAGATATGTCACTACGAAATGAAGAGCCAGTGAACTTCAATGGTAATTTATGCATATGTTAACATATCCATTTGTGACGAAATGAGTGCCTTAGAGGACTTAAGTTACTGGGGATTGAAGGGTTTGCTCAAAATCTTGACCGCGTTATCTACCTTACTGGACTCAGGCTGCCCGCTTAGCGCGAAAAAATATATTTATGAAAAATGCTTTGTCTCTGGCATCATCACAAAGTTTGGAAGTCGAGTGTTCAAAACTGGCGGTAGTAGTAGTAGTAGTAGAAATCATTTATTCATAGAAAGGTAGGATAAAGAGGCGGGAAAAAACAGATTTTGGGTGGAGTCCTTATTTCAGGACCCCAATGTCCACCGCAGTTGCTCTTGCTTGGGATATCAGGCTACGCTGGGTCAGCAAATCGGAGCTGAGCAGGGCAGACTCCCACTGTTCCTCGGATTGATGTTTGTCTAGTTCGGGGGGCTTGCTACCGGAGCAGCCCCATGTTACATGGTATGTTGTTGGAATTCCGCCACACCAGGGGCAGATTCCGTCGTATCTATCGGGAAACATGATATGGTATTTGTGTAGGTTTGGGAAGGTGTTCGTCTGTAGTTGTCGCCAGCCCCTCGCCTCTGCCGCCGTTAGGTTCCAGTGTGGTGGGGGATAGACTTGCCTTTGCGTTCGGAGAAGGAGGAGGCGTTCGCCGTACATAGAGGGAAGAGGGGTGACGTCGGGGAGGTTAGTCGCTCGGTTGGTGTATCTCGAGCTACACTGTCCGCGGCCTCGTTTCCCTCGAGCCCCTCGTGCCCAGGAGCCCAAGTGATTTGGTGCTTGCATGTGGAATTTTTAACATGTGGGGTAGTCAGAATGGGAGCGATGGAGTGTGGAAGTCTGCCAGTGAGGAAGAGCCGACACGCCGACTGGGAGTCTGTAACAATTTTTAGTCCGTTTCGCGTGGTATCGCCGTGCTGGATGGCGAGACCGATTGCGGCCGTTTCTGCTACTGTGGGAGAGCAGTTGCGTAGAGAGGCGCTGGCGATTTCCTTGAAGTTGGTGTCCAAAACTACCGCCACCGCGTTCGTGGAATTGGGGCACATGGCTGCGTCGACGTATACAGCATTTCGTGCCTGTCGGTGTGTGCGGCGCAGGTAGTCCAAGCGGACATCCCCCCTCTCCACATCCCCTTTCCCAATCCCCGCTCCAAGCTGTGCCCCCGCGATATGGGTGGCAGAAATCGAGCCCATTCCCCCCACATAGCCACAAGAGACTCGCGCCTTTCGTCGTCCCTTTTGTGAGTCCGAGTGAAAACTGGCGGTATACCAATTGCGGAGACATTTTGTTATAGGAAGTCTCCCTGACTGCCGCGCTTTGGGGCCTCCTACTGTGCAATTTTACCAATTTCTCTAACACATTTTAGTCAATGAAAACCTAAAAACCTAAAGAAAACGTGATCAAGACACCTCTTAAGTTTATATTCCTCGCAGCTTATTTATATGCAAGCTAACAACATTTTTTCAAACATCAATAAACAAATGCAAAAGAAAAAGGTTTAAATTTTTCTGGGCTCTCTTATACAGATAACAGCAGTAACACATACCAGGTGTTACAGAGAAGACTAAGTCATCATCAAAATTAAGCTTTCTCGGATTAGCTCAGCTAACAAAGCGAAAGTCGTCGGCGTTCATTGTGTTCATTGGTGTTGGCGTTGACAACTTTCTTGGTGATTTTGTGGAAAGGAAGGGCGCATATAACTGGCCACCTGTGTAAGTGGGCGCCTCAATAGCGCTTTGAGGTACGTGATGGTGGTGAGAGAAAGATGTGGGCTGCATGCATTAGCGCTAACACACGTTGTGGCAGACACGCGGCACTGCAGCAAAAGGCCGCTGCCTGACCAACCTCTCGCGATCAGCCATTAATTCAAATGCCACCTGCCAGGGTGGCAGGTTGGGCGCACTGCTCATCCAGTGTGCGGAACGCACTCAACGCTACAGACGCTAAGCCGCGTCTGCTTGCACGATACATCACAGCTCTCGCTCTCTAACAAGGTTCAGCAGTAGTTGAGCAACAGCTAATATTTTTTTATCCAGCTGATACTGGGCTAGATAACGTGGTCAGGCAGCAGCCGCTGCACGGCTGTGGAGCCCCTGCGCAGAGACGGCGAAGACTAGGCTTGGCGGCGCGGCGAAGTCACTTGCTGGGTTGCTATAGCAGCGGCGCAGCAAGGACGTTCAAGATCAAACGTGAGGTGACGGCGAAATCGCTCCGACGAAAGCAGGAAAAGCTTTCGCTTTTAAAATATGGATTTTGCGGCATAGTATACCAGTGCCCGCAAACTGTAGCTAACCGGTAGTTACCCAGTAGTTAACAGGCAGTAAACCGGGAGGAAGCTGGTTTACTAATTCTGATATTAACTTTTAACTATTAGTTAGGCGCCTAGTTGCAGTTAGAGGTAGGTTACTAATATCCGTATCAGTTTTTAGAATTTCGAAAACGCGATTACCCTCATCGCAGTGGCTCGACAAAATTTGGCTACATCATGCGATGGCTCAGTGGTTAAGGTGCTCATCTGCTGAGCCGGAGTACCCGGGTTGGCACTCAACCGCAGCGGCTGCGCTTCCATGGAGGCGAAACGCAAAAGGCACCCATGCGCTGTGCAATATCACTGCACTTTGAAGATCCCTAGTTGGTCGAAATTATTCTGGAGCCCTCCACAACGGCACCTATTTGTTCCTTTCTTCTTTAACTCCCTCCTTTATCTCTTCCCTTACGGTGCAATTCGGGTGCCCGCCGAGATAGGCGGGACAGTTACTGTGCCATTTCCTCTCCTCAAAAGCCAATTTTCAAGAACCAGTTAGCGCCAAAATACATGCGCTTTCGATAGCATGCAAGCAAAGAAACCTTTCCAGTGCGCGTAACTAGTCGAAACAGCCAAATTTTGTCGATCCATATGGCCAAAGGTAACCATGTTTTGGAAATTCTAAAAACTTATATGGCTATTACTAACTACCGGCTACAAATCTAAAATTACGACTAAGCGCCTAACTGCAATTGGTAAAAGTTAATTATTAAAATCTAGTTAACCAGCTCAATAGTTAAAACGATTCACCGGAAACAATTCACACTGGTAATACTGTGCCGTAAAAGCCATTTTTAAAGCTAAAACGCATATTTTTGAAACGTCTTCCAGGTAACACCTGGTATTCAGAGTCGCTCAGCTAATGCTAAGGAAAGCTTGAAGAAACAAATGCGCGCGCTGCAAATATTCTGCACTTGCAAGGTTTAGGTTGTCATCTGTTCTATCCAAACATATTGTTGTGCGCTTATTTTTATTCCTCGAGATGGGAAAGCGAACCAGCTGCAGGTTTTTTTTTTATGTGTCAAATCTTGCCGCTTCACTCCTCTGTCAGTAGGTATGCTATACCGTTTTACATCGCCCACGAGTGAGTTGGGCCGCGTATTGTGCCGCCTGTTGGGTGATATCCGCAATTCGAATTTTGAGTTTCCTATTGTGTTTTTGACGCCGCCAGCGGCGGACTAGGCTGTGTCGTGCCTCCCAGAGGTGGAGGAGGTGGTTATCCACCGCCGGGCTCGCCTCTGAGAGTTGAACATTTTGCTCGACTGATTTCAAGTGGGATACTAGGTGTTGGGACCACGTTGAGTATCCTTGGTCCATTATCGATTGAGGATTGGTGTAACTGTTGTGACATTCCGTGTGTGATACGAGGATCCACGTTCGACGGCGCGGCGTAGACGGGGAACCGTGACAGCGGCATCATCAATTGCCCAGCCATGCTCTTTGAGTGACGACCGGAAAAACCGGTCCCGCCGCCGCCCCGGGGAAACAGGCTTTGTCCTCCCCAATTTCCGGTTGCATTCCAGGACAGGGGAGCTGTCAGCGGGCCAGAGCGCGCCGTACCACAGCCGACGCTATGCGAAACCGCGAAGACGACATTCTTTCCCTCCCCCCCTTTGTCGTGGGCTATCGCCGGGAAGGCACCCACAGCTTCCCAGAAGGGCCGCGACGGACACCTGTCATGGCGGACAGGCAGTACTCGCCAAGAATGTGGAAAGACAGGCGCTAGTGAATTAGCTCCGAAGAGAGAGCCTGTGTATACTCTCACTTGAGAGAGAGTGGTGGCGTTTTTGTTGTTTATTTAGTTTGTATTGTTAACAGACTCTGGGGTCGAGGCTAAGCCCAGCCCAAGGGGTGGTCCCCATCTCGCATGTTATTTTGGATTGGAGAATTGATGCTTTGGGCGGGCCACTGGAAATGACCGCCCTTAGTCCGTTGTTAATCAAGTGCTTAAAAGCGCATGTAAACGGATGCAGTTCAGTCTGAGCTGGGGCTCCATGCTTGGCATGTGATGTGATGCTGCTTAGGCACTGGCCTGCCCGGTCGATGAGTGAAGTGGTGCAAAGTTTGTTCTTTTGTAGATTCAGTTCTGCTTTTTCCAGTTTGGCTCTCTGTATATGTATGGTGTAAAATTGTGCTCTGCTGTCATCATCTACAAGCTCGCCTCCTGTTCATCTTCCGGGCCGGGCGACACTGGAGGAAGGGTTTGTGAACCATCCTCGAAGGAACGGACGACTATTGAAATTCTACTGCAAGCACGCTCAGGACGACATCGTTCGCCAAGAGGGCCTTCAGCGCCGAAGCCCGTCGGCGTGCAGCTTCTGCCAGCAACCGCTCGAGCCCAACTCCGGAGCCACTCCATCGCCCCCATGAAGTCGTCGGCACGTAAGCTCGGACGCCCCAGCCTCTGATGTATAATCTTCATCATGTGTAATTATTGAATATACCTGTTTGTTTAAACTGAGCCATACGGTGTCTCTTTGCCTCTCCGTCCCGTGTGGACCTGCGCATTATGGGGGTCATCACACTGGTGTCAGAAGTGGGGTCTCAAAAGCAAATGTCCTCTGAATGCTGTGACATTCATGACTTCAAAATTGTAATCAAAAGGGAATCACGGGACTGATTGTGGGACTTTTACCCCCATTTGAGAGGCTTGAGGCACTGGAGGGCTTGAAAAAAAAAAATGACTGTATCTGAGGGAGCTCCCACTCCACAGCCGTCGCTCGGAGAAAGCATGCTGGCATTAGGAAGCGTCATTCCGACGTTTACGGGAGATAAGACAGGGGTTCCAATCTGCGATTTCTTTTCCATGCTAGAAGAGATTGGGAAAATGGGGGGATGGTCCGATGCTCAAATGCTGGGAATGGCGAGGTGTAAGATGGCAGGAGCTGCTCATGATTTTGCATGGCGAGACGAAAAAGTAAAATCCACAAAATCATTTGCGGAATTTAAGAAGCTCGCGTTTGAGCATTTTGACACTGAACCACGTCACGTGCGAGTACAAAGGTTCCGTGACGCCGGACAGATGGTAGGGGAGGACGTGCGAACGTTTGCGTCGCGGCTTCAGCGATTAGCGCGTGATACGTTAAGCAGGGAGGAGGAAGGAGACCAGCTTAAGAAGAAATACGCGGAGGATATACTTAAAGAGGAAATGACCGCTTTGTTCGTGGCTGGTCTGCAAGACCCCGTGCGCCGGTTCGTGCTCTCGCGCAAGCCGAGCAATTTCGACCAAGCCGTGGAGGCCGCATTGGATGAGGAACAAAATGAGGCGTTAACGACAGCCGCAGCGAGAGTACGCGTCATAGAGAGAGCGGTGCTCAACCCTGAGGTTGCTCTCTTGACAGAGCGGTTAGATCGCTTAGAACAGCTGCTATCTCAGCAGGTAGAATGCCAGGTTGAAGCGCGCGCTCAACAGCGCCCATTCGCTGGAAACCGGAGACCGCCACAAAGCTACAGGCGCGGTATGCGAGATTTTGAAGAAATCGTATGCTTCGCTTGCCAGGGTCGCGGACACATCGCCAGGTTCTGCCAAAACGTGCGCCGTGGGGAGCCACAAAGAGAAGCAGGCGAGACACGCCCTAAGCAAGCCTACAGCGGGGCTCCAGATACCGAGTCAAAAAACTAGTTAGTCCTCCCCAGCCTGAGGAGCGTGGGGAGGGAGCAGTAGATGATGAGGTGGTGGTAGTTTGTGTGGCCGACGAGGCATGCCCTGTTGTGCGTTGCAAGTTAAATGGTTGTTGTATGGAATTGTTGATAGATACGGGGTCAAAGGTGACATTGCTTAAGGAGAGCAGTTTTAACACGCTTCGAAGGAAGGGGGACCGCGAGGTGTTGGAAGCGTCTGGTGGTATGGCAACCAAATTTGTAGGCATAACGGGGGATCCTCTTGGCATAAGTGGACTCTACCGGTTACACTTCTCTCTCGGCGGAATTGCATTGGAGCACCCCTGCTACGTATGCCCGGACACGGTGTCTCTGCCAAACGGAGTGTCAGGTATATTAGGGCAGGATTTTTTGAGAAAAGGGAAGGTAGTAGTCTCATTCTCTGAGGAAGAGGTTAATGCGGGCGGCTCAAAAGTTCCGTTTTTGAACAGGAGAGGGGCTGAGATTCGCATTACCGATATTGACACCCGTCAAACAGTGGGATCATTGGAGAAGGTATATTCGCGGGTTGCCGTCCGGCTGGTCGAGGAGGCGGTCGTCCTTCCTTGGTCGGAGCACATTTTGTACGCGTTTGTGCCTTCAGATGTAGAGAGCGGCGCCGTGGGAGTGCTTGAGCCGGTCGACTCTCTCAGCAATGGCCTGAAGGCAGCCGCGTGCCTCGTGACAGTTAATGACGCCCACAGAGTGCCCCTACGGGTGGTTAACTGTAGCCAGCAGCCACTGAGCCTTCCCAAGAACAAAACATTGGCTTTCTTCACCTCTGCGATAGAGCAACGTGAGCCCACCGATACGGTACTCGCAACTGTAGAGCATGCTAGTCCTTCGGCTGCTCCAAAGGTGTCGTTCGATCTTTCTCACGTAAAATCCAGGGAGAGGGAGGCTCTGGCTGGTTTGCTGAACGACTACTCGGAGGTATTCGCCGCGTCCAACCTGGATTTGGGCTGCTGTGGCGTTATAAAGCACAGGATAGAAACCGGCACTTCATCGCCCGTTTACCAGCGTGCGTACAGGATTCCTTACTCCCAACGTGAGGAGATGGAGCGGCAGGTGCAGGACCTGATTGATCGCGGCATTGTCGAACACTCAAAGTCACCCTGGGGAGCACCAGCACTATTGGTGGAAAAGCCAGATGGCTCGTATCGATTGGTAGTGGACTACCGCAAACTAAATGCCGTAACTCGCATCGATCCATACCCCATCCCCAATATACAGGAGACGCTTTGTCAGCTGGGCTCTGCCAGGTACTTCACGGTAGTGGACATGGCGGCGGGATTCTGGCAGATAGCAATGGATCCGGCAGATGCCGAGAAAACGGCATTCAACACGCCCTCAGGGCACTATGAATGGAAAAGAATGCCGATGGGTCTGGCCAACAGCCCTGCTGTCTGGCAGAGAACCGCTGATGTTATCCTGGCAGGTCTTCTGGGGAGGCTGTGCTTCGTGTATATGGATGACATTATCATATACAGTGGCAGTTTTGATAACCATTTGCGCGATATTGAGCAGGTTTTGGTGCGACTAAGAGCAGCGGGTCTCAAACTGAAGCCCTCTAAGTGCCAATTCCTCAAAAACGAGGTGAAATACCTCGGGCACGTTGTTTCAGCTGACGGCGTGCGACCGGACCCTGAGAAACTAAGGTGTGTCTCGGATTTTCCATCCCCGACTAGCGTCCGCCAGGTCCGGCAGTTTCTCGGCCTGATCGGTTACTACCGAAGGCACATAGAGGAGTTCGCCAAGCTCGCTAAGCCGCTCACCGCCTTAACAGCCAAAAATGTCGCCTTTCGTTGGGACGAAAACGCGGAGAATGCTTTTGGGGCCCTGAAAAGGAAGCTAATGAGTGCACCGCTGTTACGCCACCCGGATTTTAGTTTGCCCTTCGTTATGGCCACAGATGCGTCAAAGTTCGCAGTTGGTGCCGTGCTATCTCAGGTTATCGAGGGCAAAGAACATCCCGTTGCTTTTGCTAGCCGACAGTTGAGCCCCACAGAGCAAAAGTACGGAGCTACGGAAAGGGAGTGCCTCGCCGTTGTCTGGGCAGTAAAGCACTTCAGATGCTACCTTTACGGCCGCAAATTCAAGCTAGTCACAGACTGCCATCCTCTGAAATGGGTGATGAGTGTCAGGGACCCTAGCTCGCGACTCGCTAGATGGAATCTACACCTGCAGGAATACTGCTTTGAAGTTGAGCACAAGTCAGGAAAGACACATCTGAACGCTGATGCACTCAGCCGCACAGCTGCCGTGGCAGCTATAGAAGAGTTTGTCCCCGTAGTCGACCCCGCCGAATTACGCACAGAGCAGTGCAAAGATCCTGACCTGAAGCGAATAATCGAAAGCTTAGAGGGCGCACCGTCTCATCCCGAACAGCTAGGTTATTTCATTGACAAAGACGGCACCCTGTGTCGGCGCACGAGGCCAACCAGGAAAGGGAGACCAGAGAAAACCGCTTGGGAGAGAGTCGTCATACCTCGGTCGTGGACAGAAAGGGTTCTTCGCGCGTTTCACGATGCGCCATGCGCCGGTCATTTTGGCGTAGCGAAGACACGCAGGCGTGTGGAGCGTTTGTACTTTTGGAGTGGCATGCGACAGGATGTTAGAGACTACTGTGCGAAGTGTCATTCCTGTCTCGAAAGAAAAACACCCAAGGGACGAAGACCAGCTCCAATTCAGCCGTTCCCTGAGGTTTCGGCTCCCTTCGAGCGGACAGGTATGGACATAATGGGCCCATTGCCCACGACCACTTCCGGAAACAAGTACATTTTAGTATTTGTCGACCACCCTTCAAAATACGCGGAAGCGGTAGCACTCCCAGATCAGAAGGCAGACACGGTTGCAAGAGCATTTGTCGAACAGATCGTGCTCCGACATGGACCCCCGAGGCAACTCTTGACAGATCGGGGAACGAACTTCGTGTCGCAGCTAATGAGGAGAGTTTGCGAGCTGCTTAAGATCGCTAAGAAGCAGACAACACCGTACCATCCGGCTTGCAACGGCGCGGTGGAGCGACTGAACCAAACCGTGGCCGGGTTCCTGTCGCATTTTGTTTCGCGCGACCAGCGGGACTGGGACTTGTGGCTCCCGTATGCAATGTTTGCCTACAATTCCGCAGCACACGAGAGCACGGGCGAATCGCCATTCTTTCTTCTCTACGGCCGAGACCCGGATCAGCCTAGTGAAGTGCCAGAGGGCCCCCGTCGTGTCCCATACGCTTCACTGGACGACTATAAGGTTGAGCTAGAATCGCGCTTGCAAGTGGCGAGGGACATCGCAAAGGAGTCCTTAAAGAAAGCGGCGAAGCGCAGGAAGGAGGTGCACGATCGCAGTGCTAGAGACGCGCCGTTTGATGTGGGGGACAGCGTGTACATTGAAAACTGCCAAAGGCAGATTGGGCTAGCTCGTAAGTTCCAGACGAAGTGGAGAGGGCCGTGCGAGGTTGTCGAGAAGCTTTCTCCGGTAAACTTCAGAGTCCGAGACGTGAACCGGCGTTTGATAAGGATACACGCAAATCGCCTCAAGTCGGCACCGGTTCAGTATTCACGAAATGAGGAAAGGGAAAGCGCGGATTTTGATGGGGACAGAAGTGAAGCGGAGCGCGCAGATAGTTCGCAAGAAACGCCCTCTCCTGCATTTGTTCGGCAGGCGCCCGAGGTGACGGCCGGAATGCCACCGGATTTACTTCATGCATTGCTAGAAGAAGAAGCGCGCGAGGTTGCCGCGCAGATAACGCCAGGAGAGGCTCCTGCCACGAGCCCTCGCAAGTCCCAAAGCAGACAAAGGGGCACAGACTTATTTAGTATGACTCATGAAGGCCGATATCCGCTGCGAAATCGGAAAGCTAAGTCGGACTAATGGCGTAAACAGAGCGGAGTTGTGAACTGGTTACAATTGTGTAATGCCGCAGCTCATAACATTGCTATGTGCTTATGTGTTAAGTTATCGGAGTTGGTAGTTAAACCTTTCTGTCATTAAGTAACACCTGCACAGGAGAGCATGCGGAGCGCATGCAGAACCTGCCCTACTTCCTTTCGTTATCTATATTTTTGTCTGTGCCGTGATCGTGCTAGAAGTGGGAGCTCCTTTGTAACTGTGGTAAATTTATTTTCGTCCAGTTTGGACTAGAAAGGAGAGGCTTGGGTGCTGAGTTTCATGTTTATCTGTAAAAGAAGATCAGTGCTGCCCCTGGAGACGCCAGTATTGACAGCGGAGGCATATGGTGTTGTGCAGTGGTGTTGAGTGCAGCGAAAAGTGTTTTGTCGGACGCACTGTGCGAGGCGATTCAGAAAGACAAGGGGAGCTGCGTGGACTCAAATGTTCGGAGAACATTCTTCTGGAGGGTGAGCGAGTGTGACATTCCGTGTGTGATACGAGGATCCACGTTCGACGGCGCGGCGTAGACGGGGAACCGTGACAGCGGCATCATCAATTGCCCAGCCATGCTCTTTGAGTGACGACCGGAAAAACCGGTCCCGCCGCCGCCCCGGGGAAACAGGCTTTGTCCTCCCCAATTTCCGGTTGCATTCCAGGACAGGGGAGCTGTCAGCGGGCCAGAGCGCGCCGTACCACAGCCGACGCTATGCGAAACCGCGAAGACGACATTCTTTCCCTCCCCCCCTTTGTCGTGGGCTATCGCCGGGAAGGCACCCACAGCTTCCCAGAAGGGCCGCGACGGACACCTGTCATGGCGGACAGGCAGTACTCGCCAAGAATGTGGAAAGACAGGCGCTAGTGAATTAGCTCCGAAGAGAGAGCCTGTGTATACTCTCACTTGAGAGAGAGTGGTGGCGTTTTTGTTGTTTATTTAGTTTGTATTGTTAACAGACTCTGGGGTCGAGGCTAAGCCCAGCCCAAGGGGTGGTCCCCATCTCGCATGTTATTTTGGATTGGAGAATTGATGCTTTGGGCGGGCCACTGGAAATGACCGCCCTTAGTCCTTTGTTAATCAAGTGCTTAAAAGCGCATGTAAACGGATGCAGTTCAGTCTGAGCTGGGGCTCCATGCTTGGCATGTGATGTGATGCTGCTTAGGCACTGGCCTGCCCGGTCGATGAGTGAAGTGGTGCAAAGTTTGTTCTTTTGTAGATTCAGTTCTGCTTTTTCCAGTTTGGCTCTCTGTATATGTATGGTGTAAAATTGTGCTCTGCTGTCATCATCTACAAGCTCGCCTCCTGTTCATCTTCCGGGCCGGGCGACACTGGAGGAAGGGTTTGTGAACCATCCTCGAAGGAACGGACGACTATTGAAATTCTACTGCAAGCACGCTCAGGACGACATCGTTCGCCAAGAGGGCCTTCAGCGCCGAAGCCCGTCGGCGTGCAGCTTCTGCCAGCAACCGCTCGAGCCCAACTCCGGAGCCACTCCATCGCCCCCATGAAGTCGTCGGCACGTAAGCTCGGACGCCCCAGCCTCTGATGTATAATCTTCATCATGTGTAATTATTGAATATACCTGTTTGTTTAAACTGAGCCATACGGTGTCTCTTTGCCTCTCCGTCCCGTGTGGACCTGCGCATTATGGGGGTCATCACACTGTTCCTAAATTTGGTCCAGTCGGGTAGTTTTGCATTGGCCTGTGGTCTTGTGAGTGGCTTGGTATGGATTGTAGTGGTAATTATGCAGTGGTCACTACCGAGGGATTCCTCGGTGTTCCTCCAATCTGCATAGCGAATATTTTTCGTAAAGGTGAGGTCCGGACACGTATCGCGTGTAACGGAGTTACCTATACGAGTGGGTTGCGCGGGATCCGTGTGAAGAGTAAGGCCCAGTGTGGAAACAAGCTCCGCCAACTTGCGTCCGCGTTTCTCTTCACGTGTGTACCCCCATAAGGTGCTGGGAGCATTAAAGTCCCCAACGATTATGAGGGGATCCCGATTCGCGACCTTCAAAGCCCGGCTGAAGATATCTGCGAATGTAACATTTGGTAGCTTTGGGGGACAGTAAATGTTGAGTATGTGCAATGGGGGGTCCTGTTTGCATAGCGGAAGGATCGTCACCATTACATAGGAGAAAGTAGCGCTAAGATCCAGGTCAACCTGGGAGGCCGTGTAATTTTTATGTACGCAGAGGCAGCTATGCGCATCCTGCTGGTACACCGTGTAACTGGCAAGGGTGGCGCCATTTCCTGGCTCCTGAAGGGCCACCACAGCAGGTAATTCTGGGAACGTTGTAAGGAAAAGGCGTAGATCGGCTCGCGTTGTGCGTGCCTTGAATCCGCGACAGTTCCACTGTACAATTTGATTAGGGATGGAATTGCTTCGCGGATGCTTCCTATTTCTAGGGGCGCCCGCCATGATCAAGGGTAGAGTTGTGAGTTTGTAGAGAGGAGGCTTGAGAGCCAGTGGCTCCAAAGAGAGGAGCGTTCTCTATACTGAGGATGGCACAGGGGACCTCTTCTTCTTCTCCGGCGATTCGACGCCTAGACGCTTTGAGCTGCCGGCCTGCGGAGGTTTTGAGCGGGCCAGCGCGCTTGGGAGCGCGGGTGAGTTGAGCGAACTGAGCGGTTATGAGGTTCGGGATAGATGCCGCAAGGTGGCTAATTTTGTTGAGTGCCGCCGTAAGTGTGGCATTGATTTGCGTTTCCAATGCGGATATTCTGTTGTTAACTTGAGTTTCGAGCGCGCTCACTCTCGCCTCGAGTGCCGTGAGGGCATGCGCAGCCTGTCCTGAAGGGGTTGCGTCGCTTTCCATTGCCTCTGCTGCGGGTGAGGCAGAGGTGTGGTTGGGGGAATTTTGGCGGGCCTCCGCTATTGCGAGGCGCTTTTGAAAATTTGCAACCTGCTCGCGGAGAGCAGATATTTCTTTTTGTTCGGCAGAGATTGGCCGTTGTTGGGATTGGGAAGGGGGAGCGAAGGGAGAAGCTGCCCTGCCGGCGCCGCTCACCTGGGAGTGTTGCTTGACAACGGTTGCCCACGTCTTGGAGCCGCCGTTTTGTGGAGGTCCGAGGGGCTTCGCTGCACCGGCTTGAGGCGGCGGTGGCGCAGCTGGAGGTTTCCCTTGGCTCCCAGTAGAGGAATTCACAGGCTGGTCCATGGCTTGGTCGGCAGCCTTGGCCTTCAGCTTGTCCGGGCGACGCTTGCCACGCTTGCGTCGGTTTCGCTTCGATTTACGCCCGCGCTCGGCCTGCGTGGGCTGGATAGCGCGATATTTAGCAGTACACGCTGGGCCCCCCGTGGCATGGGCCGCGCCGCACACTGAACACTTTGGGTTGCACTGGTGAGGGGCCCGCTCCCCCTCAACGAGTAGAGCCTGCTGTCCGCACAGGCCGCACCGGTCCAGCCTCTGGCCGGGGCAGGCGTCCACATTGGGTGCACCGATGCAACACTGCAGTTCGGCAAATGTCGAGTCGGAGTACGTGGCGCCTCTTCCGCGCTCTTATTGATCCGGCACAAACCCGTACTGAGACACAAAAACAGCTTCAAAGGGCTATACATAACTTCACTGGAGAAACGGCCAAACTGGCCGATGCGCTCCGCGACCAATATTTGAGTATACACCAGGATCCCCGTGGTCAGGCGTACTCGTATGCAGGTTCCGAGAACGCGGATTTGGATCAACCGTTCCAGCTCCATGACCTAAAAGCGGCCCTGGCTAAAATGAAGCGAGGTACAGCACCAGGCCGGGACAAGGTGACGGTAAAGCTTATTGCCAACCTCCCAGATCCCGCCTACGAAACTCTCCTCGATTACTTCAACACTATCTGGATTGGAGGCACACCACTCCGCATAGATTGGAAAACGGCACTAGTAACTTTCATTCCCAAGCCAGGTAAAGCCATTAACACCGACAACCTCCGGCCCATCTCCCTCACTTCGTGTGTGGGGAAGCTGATGGAGACTATGGTCCGCCACAGATTGTCGGCTTTCCTGGAACAACAAAACATTTTCGCAGACACCATGTACGGTTTCCGCCCACACCGGTCCGCACAAGATGTCCTGTTGCAACTTCACAAGGAGATTCTCGACCCCGTCGAGCACCGCAGCAATGATAAAGTAGTCGTCGCACTTGACCTGCGGGGGGCTTTCGACAATGTGACCCACGAGATCATCCTATCCCACTTGTCGCAAACACATTGTGGGCGCAATACTTTCAATTATATCAAACAATTCCTTACAGATCGCCAATCCTATATCCGGCTAATAGACACAGAATATGGCCCATATCAACTTGGTACACGAGGGACCCCACAGGGAGCTGTCCTCTCGCCATTACTATTTAATCTGGCCATGATGAAGCTCCCTACCCAGCTGGCGGAGGTCGCCGGTGTGCAGCACGCTCTGTATGCGGACGACATCACCCTCTGGGCAACACAACAATCGGTTGGAGACATCGAGACCAACCTGCAACAAGCGGCAGCTATAGTGGACGAATACGCTCGTCGCTGTGGTCTTGAATGCTCCCCGAGCAAATCTGAATTTGTGCACATACGCCCCAACTCAAAGTGCACAATCAAAATTGCCCTTTCCCTACTTAGCGGACCGATACCTGAACACGCGGAGATCCGGGTACTGGGGCTTTTCATTCATCATAGGCGCAAGATAGACACTACCCTAAACAAGTTACGTAAGGTGGGGGACCAGGTGGGTCGGATGCTCCGCCGGGTGTCCAATAAAAGGGGGGGACTACGATGCAAAGATGCCCTGCGGCTGGCCAATGCATTCGTGACCAGCCGGATTTTATATTCGGCTCCCTACCTCCACCTACGCAAATGCGATGAGAATGCCTTAGAGGTAGTTCTCCGCAAGATTTATAAGAGAGCGCTCGACCTCCCCATAACGACGTCCAACAAGCGTCTCCTCGGTCTGGGGATGACCAACACCTTTGGGGAGTTACGAGAAGCTCATCTTAACAATCAATACTTGCGCCTAAGCAAAACACCTGCGGGGAGCCGCCTTCTAACCCGCTTACACATTTCCTACGCAACACATACAGAAGAACGGGTCCGCATCCCTGAAGCCTGGCGCTTTGCACTCCAGGTGCGACCCCTTCCGAAGAACATGACTGCAGACACCCATGATGGTCGCCGTCTCGCGCGGGCGGAGGCTATTTCTCAACAATATGGCCACAAGCCAGGTGTCTTCTATGTGGATGCGGCCGGCCCGCACCATGGGGGTTGGTACACGGCGGCCGTCATCCACCAAAACACTACAGTTCAGGGCCTTACTTTCCGTGCCCCAAACATTACATTTGCGGAAGAGATCGCCATTGCACTGGCCGCCGCAGATCCAGAGTCCCGAGTCATTATTACGGACTCCAGGGGCACCTGCCGCAATATTGAGCAAGGGTACATTCCAGACCGTGCTTTCAAAATTCTCCACGCATGCGATTACACAGGGTTTCCGACCCATCGTACCATCGTGTGGGCTCCGGCTCATGCGGGTCTTGAGGGGAACGAGGCAGCCGACGCTGCCGCCCGCGCGCTTACTCACCGGGCGTCGCCTCATCCGCAGCCTGATCCGGAATTCAATTTCAATCCGGCCATCACCTTTAAAGAGATCACCTCTCTTTATCAAAATTTTCATGGTCTCTATCCCCCTCCCTGTAAAGGCCTCACCAGGGTGGAGGAGCGCTGGCTTCTCCGCCTCTATACCAATACTGTACTGTGCCCGGCAGTACTTAAGCACTTCAATTCTTCTTTCTCGGGCGCGTGCCCACACTGTGAGGAGGAATTTTCGGACACCTACCACATGGTGTGGGCATGCCCTTCCAATTCTGCCTACCCACCCCACCTCCACCCCACTCGAGAGGCCTGGGAAGCTGCCCTACGCGGCTGCTCCGAACTCCATGCCCAACAGGCATTGGTAGCTAGAGCCCGAGCCGCTGCGGAAGCTACAGGGATCCCGGACTAGGGCTCCCTCCTAGTGTTTGTAAGGGACGGGCCCTTCCGGCTCGCCCCATCGACCTCTCACTGTAAATAGAAATAAAAGTTTTCCTCCTCCTCCTCCCACGAGCGATTCCTCTTTAATTCGCTCGCCTTGCATGCTTTGCATCATGTCTACTTGTGAATGACAACGTATCCGGTAACACTGGCATGCGTACATTAGTAAATAAAGTCCTCACTTGGTCTACATTTATGTTGAAAATGTTGAGCTAAAGTTATGAATAACAAGAGAGATAGCGCTACTTGTTAATTACGTACTTCAGAAATATTATGTCCAGCAGAAGGCGCCTGCTGTATTTCTGCATTATTCGGACCTTTGCATGTTATCTCTTTAAGCTTCGCTAAATTATCTGCAGTGCCATGCATATCCTTTGGAATAATAATACATTTGCTCCGACGTCTCCCTGTACTGCTTTTTTTCTGGCCAAATGTTGTAATTTTACCTAATAAAATATGAGAGCACTACGTAAACCGCAATTAGCAGCATGTAAGCAAGGGCCTTAAGCTGTTTGCATGCTATAAACATGAACGACCGGTCGTTGTGTACATTTTTTATGGTCGTTGTTTTATGAGGGTTTAACGCCCCAAACCAACTCAGGCTATGAGAGACGCCGTAGTGAAGGGCTTGGGAAATTTCGACCACCTGGGGTTCTTTAACATGCATCGACAACGCATAGTACACGGGGCTCTCGAATTTCACCTGCATCGAAATTCGACCGCCGAAGCCGGGATCGAACCCGCATCTTTCGGGCCAGCAGCCGAGCGCCATAACCACTCAGCCACCGCGGCGGCGTGTCACGTGTCGCATGTGCAATGTTGAATGCTAACTGTGATGGGTGGCAATTCTATGTAGTAGTAGTAGCGGTGATTTTATCCAAATAATAAAAAGAAAAGAAGGGAAAGATTTTTCCTGCTGCGAGCACCTGAGCTGGGGCAGCGCAAATAAAGGGATATCAGGCAGATTAGAGAAATGAAATAACTATAGCCATAAACTATAGAAGGGAGAGTGGTCAGGAACTATGTACAAGTATTATCTTTACAAATTCGCAGTTATATGTCAGAAAAAAAACGAAGAAATTTTGAGGACACTGAAGACTGCTTGTGAAATCATGGAATGCGAAAGAATTAATGTTTAATCGTGGCCCTCGTGGATAGCTCCAAACGAAGACGCGTCCTTTGTTTGTTCTTGTTCCCAGATCATTACCCGCCGCGGTGGCTCAGTGGTTAGGGCGCTCGACTACTGAGCCGGAGTTCCCGGGTTCGAACCCGACCGCGGCGGCTGCGTTTTTATGGAGGAAAAACGCTAAGGCGCCCGTGTGCTGTGCTATGTCAGCGCACGTTAAAGATCCCCAGGTGGTCGAAATTATTCCGGAGCCCTCCACTACGGCACCTCTTTCTTCCTTTCTTCTTTCATTCCCCCCTTTATCCCTTCCCTTACGGCGCGGTTCAGGTGTCCGCCGATATGCGAGACAGATACTGCGCCATTTCCTTTCCCCAAAACACCAAAGCATGCTTGTGGCCTCGAGCGCGTTTGGTTCGCAACCAAGTGGTTGTGTCGAATTCTGCCTAAGCCTCTTCTTTAATCGAAACGATGACCCCACACTGATTTTCCGTGACAATCCTTCCAAACAAACCAAATCCACAGTGATTGCACACGCATGTAAGCTCTACGCTTGTCATGCTGTAGGAATTTAAAAAAAGTTACCAACAAGCTCTACAGACCGCCCTGAATTGTGTAATCAGGACATGCAAACAAACACAAAACGTAACATGGACCAAGGTGCTTAAAGAAATGGCTTGGGAAGGTTGTTACTTACCGTTTTGGCAATGACTCTCTCGACCAGGTGGTACATCAAAACTTCAGCAGAAGAAAGTCAATGGACGCAGGGAACTGGCTAACCAGATGCAGCTGATGACAGACAGTAGCGAGAGAGCCAGGTGCTGAGGAGCTTAAAGGATGCGGGAGACGAGGGCAAGGTGTATGGGGGGCGATGGCGGTTACATGGAACTGGCTAAGAGAAAATCTTCCTTCATTGGCACCGCCGAAGATGCAAGGGATCTAAATCTAGCTCAGAACGATCTCCCATGGCTCCGGACCCTGGTTTTAAAGACCTAGAAACCCGGCCCACCTCTTGCATCGCCCAATCAACAGCAAACTAACCCATCATTGGTTTACAAACTTCATGGCACGCCCTCCAATTTCGGCAAGGTTCAAACCTTCTCCCTGAAATACACAGCACATCTAAATTGCTATAAGAAAATGTAATTCCGGGAATGAACCCTCGAAATGCTTGGGCCAACAGGTTTACGTGCCACGCCCAATTCTTCCACAGTATTACTCAAACTCTCTCCCTTAAAAAGTAAAAAGAGAAACATATGAAAATACATCAAAACATTCCCATGCGGCTCCCAGCTTTACGCCAATTACCGATATTCAACCGATCGCTACCGCTGCGAGTAGTAGACTACTCGTCTTCGGGATGACTGTTGACAGGCGTCCCCGCAAAATCTGGAAAGAGGCGCCAGCCTGTCGTTGCTGCCTCTGAACACGCTTCAGCATTTCGTTAAGCAGGCCCGCTTCTCGGGACCCGTTGGTATGCCCCATCCTCTGACTTCGACGCCGTCGCGGCTTAGACGCGGCGTCTGCTTGCCGCGTCCGCGCTGACCATGCGCTATGCTATGCTATCACTGCGGTGGTTTCCTTAGACGGGCGAAGGGGGGCGGGCGGTTTCGGGAAAACGTCTTGGCTCCTTTCCTCTGGCTCGGTCTTTGCCTTCGCCGGTCTACGCCCGCTTGCCTCGCCATGCACGCTTCCTGCTGACGGGGATTAACAGGGAAATCGCCGCATCTCGGCGCCGGGCTGTCGACAAACCCTCGGATGGTTCAAACCTCGGCTTTTTAAGCCCTCGTGTTGAAGACATCCGGGTCAGTGGCTGCAAACCATGGATGTAAGAAGCGGGAAGTGTCCCCAGGGAGCGATTAACATTCTTCCCTGTCTGTTGGATGTGCCACGACTCAAGTAGAAGCCTCCTGTGCGGGTTTGCTTCGGTTTCCAGTACATTAGTGCCGTCAACGTCCATTCGGTGGTCGCATGCCTCGCAGTGTTCGGCCGCAGCGCTGCGGAAACGGTTCATTTGTCGGACGTCCGCTTTGTGTTGTCTCATTATTTCGGCGAAGTTCTTCGTTTCCCCTATGTACGATTCCGGGAAGACCGAGCAGGACATTTGGTATACAACCTCCTGGGCCCTTTCTTTTGGGTGACGGCCGTTTGGGGGGGGGGGGGGGGGGAGAAGGCGTCCGATGGTGGTAGTCGTAAAGCCACTCAATAGACTGTGCGTTGTTAGCACCCTTCTTTACCGAGAATGCGTGCCAGCGTCTCGCTCACGCCTTTCACGTATGGAATGCAAAACGTTTCCACTTCTGGCGTGTGTTTCTTCCATGCACATGCACATGTGTTCGCCCAGGCTAAACCATTCTTATTTTCTGAGAATTGAAAATTGTCCACCCACCCCTTCCACCAATGCAGACACCTTTGCTGCGCCTTCGAAGCTGATTTCCCGGACTTGGCCGAATCACCTTTGACTAGGGAACAGTAGCACCGTTAGTGCGTGCCTTTCAGTGTCACTTTGTACAGCGCCCAGAAAAAAGCCTAACTAAGCCTGTCCTAGCACAGAAATCCTTCAGTGGTTTTGAAAGCCGCAGTCGTGATAACGTTTGCCGTAAATGAGAGGGTTTTTTTTAGTTTTAAATGTCTTTCATTGTGCCGCAGCCAAATTTGCGTTGGTTTTTGTCTTTTGCTAACCGATAGTATGTCTGTGTATTTTCAAACAACTATATTGACGGGATCATAGCATGCAGCGTGCCCTTGCCATCCGCACTTTCGTACGCGCTGTTTTTGTGAAGATGTTTAGGATCACCAAATAATTCTACACATACTGGAAATATATCTTCCAGTCCTACAGCATCGCCATCGTGGAGAGACATGCTGCAGCGAAGACTACACCACACACATGCAGCACCAACTTCCTTTTATTACAAGAGTGCCGTATAGACATTAGGCTTTTCCATAAAAATCATGGGAGTCATGGACGATTAACAGAAAATCAACAGCTCAGCAGATACAAATCAACATAAAGACAAACTTTCGGTTAAAGTTATGCACACATGAGAAGACCCGTAACTGTCACAGCTAAGTACACTCAGCCTGTGAATATGCAGCATTAAGAAGACAAAAAGAAATAGTTACGAACAATAAACGACTCAAACAAAGCATGCTCCTAGCAAACGCCCGGGAAGATGCCCGGCGCGCCAAAGAAAAGCGCGGTGATAAAGTAGAAGCTTCAAGGCACAGCCGTGCCATAAAACTAAGAGAAACGCGCAATAACAAATACCAAGCCCAAATAATGCATAAAATAGAACCGAAGCGGAAAACGTAAGAACCAAAAAACGTTACTGGTTACATGTCTTTCTGGTCGGTGCTTACGGTTTAGTATACGCGTACATTCCTACTAAATCTGAAAGAAGCGAAAAACGCTTTCTTTTATTGGTTTCCTTCCCAGTACCCACCTGCGATCAAAACGGTTACTATGAACTATTTCAATATATTTAAATGGCTTGCTTGCTGATGCTAACTGGAGATGTAATTCTTCCCCAAGGGCCTACCACCCGCTCCGAGTCTTCACTCTTACAGATGAAATCATTTCAACTGCAACAGGTAATTTTAGTCGGCTCTTGATCAAATAAAATTCACGTCGTGATAACATAGTTTTCCTTGACTCTCTGAGTCGAAACATTCCTGCAAGAAACTCAAATATACTGAAAGCTCCAATAATTTGTTTTTCCCTTTTTCCGCTGAACACATTCAGGTTGTCAGGGCTCAGATGCAACCACGTCCTAATGAACTACGCTCAGTAATAGGTAAATTATAGAACTTTAAAATAAGAAAACTGTCACCGCTACGTCAGCAGTTCATTTCGATAGCATCATACGTGGCAACTCATCCGCGAATCGTTCAGCTCGAAGAGAAACTAGCTTCGCTTGCTTCGTTTTCAGCCTCGTCAAAACTAGATTTACAACAAGCCTCGTTACACCTAACCTCGTTACAACTAGGAATACAGCAGATATATCTATCGTTCATAAGGATCAGGGAATTAAGGTACGTTGTTAGGAGAGCGTGAGGGGCGATGTCCGCTCAAACCATCCGCTTCTTCCTTTTCACCACCGCTAGCAGCATGCTCTATCAATGCAGCTCTAATCATTCATGCTATAGATACATTCTCACCTCAAGTCGTAGCCATGCCCGGTACGCGAATGTCTACAAATGCTTTCTTTGAGCTGTCCTTCGGGCTGTCTAAAATTATTCCATCGGCAGCTATAAGTGCGCAAGCACTAATCCGGAGGTTGAGAGCCTAGAAAAATCATCTCTTGCCTATGTATGTCCACTCCGTCCCGAGCATAGAAAAAAAGAGGCAGAAAAGGCAATCACAAATATCCACGAATGGGAGTCGAACCCGCGGAGACGCGAACAAAGGCCACTGCGCGAGACTACTTGGATATCGATTGGCGCATTTTATTTCCATTATGGTGCTTACTGCCCGAGGTTATGTATGCATATAAAGGGGCTATGTACATATTATTTACTAAGCACTCAGCTGGTGGCTGCACAGCACTAGCTTGACAAAAGGCAACACAACTAAAAGCCGGCAAAGATAGACACCGCCTCAAAGAGGAAACCAGTCCGGTGGAAAGTCGCTTCTCTCATAAAAGTCCTAAGTTGTACCCTGTGATGGTACACAAATGAGACTATCGCCGCCCGCGAACACGCCTCGTAATAAACTGCCCCGCACTCTGTACGTTGCAGAGCGTCGTCTTCGTCAACTTACATCTGCTCCGTACCGCGGCACTGCCCGCTCATCGTTGTCTTCTACATGCATCACAAATCTGTGCTTTCGCAATGATTGGGATGTAAACAATCACTGTAGATTTTTCTTGTCAGCGTAGCGTGGACATCGCCAGGCGTTTCGAATTATCGCTTAGCATAAAATAATTTCCAAACGTTTGCAATCTTTTGCTGACTTTTGAAACGATCTTCATGTCAACATTAAGTTTGGCGGCTTTCTTCATTTCCCGAGTACTTTTTCGATGAATTTCTTTAATCCAACGCTATGTACAATGCTGAGCCTGGTTTATTTTATCGTTTTCTCTATCGAGCGCAACCGCTTCTATGCCTGTGTTCTGTATTCACATTTTTACAGCTAACCAACCTACAAGATTTCACACACTGCCTGAGACAGAAACAGTAATTTAACTTCGTCTAAACCTAAGCTAATTAAATAGCACTTCGTGCTTGCGAGGCATGCGTCACCGCTTTTTACTTAACCTGACCAAATGGCGCTTGCTTTAGACTTTTTAAGGGAATCGCTTTGGGATCGGTGGAGTGGCTGGCAATATGCTTGGCAGACACCGCTAATGTGGTGGTCTGTCCTGGAAATCCCACTTAGACTTGACGCTGTACAAAATGTCTCGCCTCGATCGACCTCACATGTCATGCTATGTGTAAGGTCGCATGCGACGTGCCACCACACGGGTGATGTGCCGTGTCTGCACGCAGTCACGCCTGATTGGACTGGGCGACACTCTTTCAATGCTAGAATTCCCATTGAAATAGCTCTAGCTATGCAACAAGTACCTTTTGAAATAAACTTTACCTTTAAATCTGACGTTTTGGAAGTAGTTTCATCGCTCTGTGGCTATAACAACAGACAGCACATGGCGCAGCAGTCAATGGATAGATAAGAGGCCAGAGGGAGTGAATACCGGAGGTGATACGGGTGATAGATAGTTGGGAGGGGAGGGAGAAAGAAAGAGGGCATATTGGTTGCGAGGCTTGTTTTTTCACTGTTGTCAGAGGCGCGGGGTGGTCAATTATAGTTAGGGGTCGTGAGGGAGCCTCGAAGGAATGGTTGTGCACGCGCTGTAACAGCAAGTTTTTCTTCTTTGTTAGAGGCATGTTTTTGGGGTTTGTCGTGCTGTTCAGGTAGCAGCATTTGACGTCACTCCGGCAGTAAGAAAATATTGCACCATCTTTTGGGGCTTTCTTAAGATTCAGTACATAATAGCAGCTCAGCATTTCATGAGCTTTGTCATGTAGGCATTATTTGAACGTGAGGGGTTAAATTTTAAACGGAACAGAATAATTTTATCCAACGAGTTGTTTTCACAGCATTGCCATGCAAACTAAAGTTTATTGCTGCCATTATTCAAATCACCCTGGGGCCGCCTCGGTGGCTCAGTGGTTATGGTGCTCGGCAGCTGGCCCGAAAAACGCGGCTTCGATCCCGTCCACGTTGGTCGCACTTCGATAGAGGAGAAATTCTAGAGGCCCTTGTGCTGTGCAATGCCAGTGCACGTGAAAGAATACCAGATGCTCGAAAATATCCTGAGCTCTCCACTACGACGTCCCTCATAGCCTGAGTCGCTTTGGGACGTTAAACCTCGTAAAACCAAACGAGTGAATCCCCCCACAATAACGACAAAATAAAGTTATGGTCTGATACATATTTCCTTGTTCTGTTGTGCGAAAAACTTTTTTGACTGTCGATATTTTGTTCACTGAAGAGGGCTAGGTCGGGCTGGTTGGTGAATGTTGACGCAAACGACTGGACAGCATCAACGGTACGGAAGAGAATACAGACACCATCGCATGTGTATGTGTTCTTCTTTTCTGTCCCGTCGGTTAGCGCATTTCAGTAGTTACCAGCAACATGCATTTTTTTTGCCTATATTCATAATAATTCGAAACTATTCAGTTCGCTGGCAAAAATGCGATACTCGCACACCCTATAAGGTTCTCGCTCTGAAAGAACAAAAGTCACTGGCTTTTTTCCTCCTCTCTTAGTCTGTCCAACAGCCATTTCTCAGGCGCCAATACACGCCGCGAAGGCGGGCCAAGACCATGTGGATTGAGTACTGCGGAGAACAGAACGGCGTCAGAGGCATGTAGTAGTAGTGGTGGTTTTATTGAAATAATGACGAAAAGGAAGGAAAACATTTTTAATAGCCCCGGCATATGCCATCGATACTGAAGCACCTGAGCTGGGGCAGCGGATAGCAGGATAGCAGGCAGAATGGGGAAATGAAATGAAAGAGGTAGAAAAAACTGTGTTATACTCTGGTGTTTCTTTGTGCGGACGGAAAGAATTTCGAGGCGTGAAGAAAAGAGGTTGAGGGGCGCTGAACGGACAACTTAAACCGCGAAGAGAAGTTCTGGGAACCTGGAAGAGCTGCAAGCCATGAAGAAAAGTCCCCCGAGAGCGCCGCTGTACTCCGACTGCCGTTAACCGGACCCTGCTTCCAACACGTGCTCGAGCGCCCGTGAGCTGGCGCCGATGTATTTGGACGGCGTCTCCAGCAGTGGGCATACGTAGACCGGTTCTGTCGTATGTTAAGAGCACCGGCTTTGGGCGCGTGCACCCAAAAACGGCTCTTGGAGCACACTTGCAGAATATCGAGCGTCCTCTACAGTTTTCCAGCCAAAAACCCTCGTTTACAGACGGCAATCTCGCATTCTTGTACGAAAAATCAGTTTGGAGAGGTCCCTTTATCTGTATGAGAGAGTAGACGTTGAAAGGATGTGAGGAGCGGGTCGAGATAGGCACTCGTCAAGAGAATTCGGTCATTCTAGCTCTTAGAGGTGGCGCGGCGGTAGTACGGTACTGCGGACGAGGCGGTGATGGCGCCGATGCCATAGCGTGAGTCTTTATGGAAGCAAAGCGGCTTCTTTAAAAATCACACCAAAGGTGTCACAACGTAGAGTCTAGATAAGCAGCAGTAAATGATTCTTGGTCATTAATACGATCCTATGCTTGAGTTTGGCTGCTTTACAGGCTAGAAATAAATCTTTATCGATATTCGCATGGAATCGCTAGTTCGCAAGTGCCGCGCGCGCAAAAACCGCGTCGTTGAAACTTGCGAACTTAGCATGGTGAAGTGCGATGAACACTTTGAAGCGTAATTATTTTGCGCGTTCACTTTCTTTTTCTTTCGGCACTTATCCGAAAGCGTAAATAAACTACTTTAATGACCCAGACAGTCTAACGCTATGTTTCGTGCCTACACGAGTGCGGCCCTTGCCCGCGTAAATGCGGTATGTGTATTTATTGTGTGCTGGCCTTATAAGGATACCATTGAAAAAAAAAAATCAGCAGTTGGTAACAATGGCCATTCCGCAGCGTAATATTACAGCAGTGATCAAAATCAACTTTTTAATGTTGGACTGCATCAAACAGCCAGAAACATCAAAATCCTTGAGCCTACAATTTCGACGTTGATTGACTGCTTGTTTAGGTAAACAGAAATGTTTTAGAAGTGGTCTACATTTTCTCGCGGAGGAATTCTGTTCGGTGGCCCTGAATGTGCGCGTAGCTTTACTGCAGACTAATTTCCGACTATATATAGTCCATCTGCAGCGTACGTTGGTCGCATATATGCGGTAAAAGAAGAGGCAACGTAGCTGTTGTTTGAAGCGGCAGCCAGGGGGTCATTCGAGCTTTATAGTACAGTCGAAGTTAGCGCTGAAAATGTGTTTTTGACTGGCGGGGGAAAACGCTGTGATCGAGTGAGCAGACGACGGTTGCCAAGAAGCGTTCACAATTATACAACCACTTTACGCATTATATCCGAGAAATATATGTACATTGTGAAGTTCTTGCCATTCATGTCGCTCTTTAGCAGTCACGTCGTGGCCAGAAAGCCGTGTTTAATCTAGACCAGAATGGACTGAAGCTCGATGAAAAATGTGTT
Source organism: Amblyomma americanum (assembly GCF_052857255.1). Taxonomy (NCBI): domain Eukaryota; kingdom Metazoa; phylum Arthropoda; class Arachnida; order Ixodida; family Ixodidae; genus Amblyomma; species Amblyomma americanum. The sequence continues at coordinate 32,250,133 of NC_135501.1, read as the reverse complement.
TGCTGCTAACGCCCACCTTAAAATATTACCATATACACCATACTATAGCTAAGTGTTCAAGCACTGCACTGCTTTCATGCAGCTGTAATAGGCTATGTTGGCAGCATGAACAAAACTCTGAACAGGAATGCGTTGACGACATGGTGTCGTGGTGGTGTTGACGATATGGTGTTAATCAGCAACGAGTATGTTGCTGATTAACAGACGGGTCATTAGGCTGAAACTCGTTACCAACCTGCAGAATGAACTTAATCACTGCTTTTTGAACACATTACATATTGGCAGAAACAACATGTTTGCTATTTGGACTGTTCGCAAATTGTAGAATAACAGATTATGCTCATTTTTGACGCGTATCTTAGGCTCCAAACCACTGCGAGTGCACGCGCCGCGCAGAGTGATCACCGGCTCGCCGCTTCAGGAAGAGCGCGCTTTGCGCCCCCACCGTCGCTGAAACGATCGAAAACATCCCTTACAAAAATGGGTTTGACCTTTCAGTCATACATGAGTCACCCACGAGTCACCCCTGTCACCTACCTGTAGATTCGACCTTCCTGTAGACTTAGTCTGCAGAATGTCTGTAGACGCCGAGCGGATTTCAAGTAGACTAGTCTTTAATATGCGCGCCTAGTGTGTATGCGTAGGTATATATATATACATTTATATATTTTGAACCATGACACATTTTATAATTACGATTAAATTGGTTTGACCTTTCAGTCACCTATGAGTCACCCACCAGACACCTTCATGTAGACCTAGTCTGCAGATTTTCTGCAGACTAGGTCTAGATGTTCTGCAGACTAATGTGTTTAAGTATGTATGCATGCATGTATACTGAACCAGTGCTGTGGCATGTTGCAAGTTGCGCGTCCGCGCCGTAAGTGTCGCCACGGTCGGAACGATTGCAGCGATCCTGGTATCTGGCGGCAAACGCGGCTGGAGTCAAGCCTAATAAAAAGTAAAATTTCTCGACCATAGTAGACAACACAAACATGCTTATGAATGAAAATATAACCAGTCGTAAGCATTAAAAATAGTATATCAAAGAAATAAATTGCGAAAATGACACAACGCGTCTGCGTTGCCAGCGCCGCCGCGGGCAACGCTGCAGCGCAGTGGCAGCAGACGACAGCGACCGGCGCAAGCATACCGAAACGACCGAAACTACGCGAGCGACTGCCGACGCGACGTGCGCACTGGACCAGCGTGATTACCGTCCTCAGCGTCATGTCGCATATGTATTGTTGCGCGAAGTGGTGCAGCACATCCGGCAAGAGTGGAGAACATCTCTTCAGATTTCCTTCTGACCACAGGTATTTATGAATTCACTGACTATCGTATCCCTCTTTGCATAGCCGTTGGCGACCGTTGTGCCTTTGTTTTGACCGCCCTTGGTCGTTACCATTTGAAATTGCCGACGGAATAGAAATAGTTTTACCTGGCGCTGTTTACTGCAGTGGCTTTGGTTTTGCGAGATGAGTTTGATAAGTACGTTTAAGGACATTAAAGCAAAATTAAGGGAAGGTGCTGCAGTTTGAGATGGCCCAACAGCCGTTGCCTCTCATAAGCGTGGGACCGTTAGTTATCTTGCTTGCTTGTTCGCATGTGTGTGTGTGTGTGTGTCTGACTCACTGACTTTTCTCGCTGCCTTTAAAAGCTTATTCCCCGCAGATTCCGGTGCCCTCAGAGTGTATTTTAAATATGAATATTCTAACTTCTGTGCCTATAGCGTCGTCAGCGGAGTAATTGTAATGCTCAGTTTGGCTGTTTCTTTACGGAGTTCAGCGCGCTTGAATATTATTTCTTGCGTGTTCGTGCATGGTTTCTGCAGCAGTGATGCACGTCACATAAATTATCGAGCTGTTCAGACTAACACCACTAGTGTTGGACACCGCGCTGAAAGTCCATTGCACGCCGTGAGCCGCATATAGAAAGTCCGCCGGTCTTGTTTTTCTTACTTTTACCGGAGCTTTTCCTCGCGATATCCGCGCTCAACCACCCATGTACTCCGTGGAAGCGTTTCTCGAAACTATTGCCTACCGTAGTGCTGCCGCTCCAGCATTGTAAATTTCGCTCCACACTCCACCCCGGCTGTCCTCTACGCTGCTCGCTCGCGGGGCGCACGACTGACCTTGGAGGGCTCTGAACTCTCCGCATTATTCCCATCTCCTCACATATGTCTCTTATCTCGCGCCTTGTCCTTGACAGCTTTTGGGAAGCTCGCAAATAGTTTCGCCTAGTACGCCGGAAACGCTCGTTTCCGGCGGGTGGGTGAGGGGAAGGCGAAGGTCGCTTTCTTCTTGTCTGTGTCTTTTTTGGGACATTTCCCTTGCTTAAGCACTTTTTTCCCCTTCTTCTGGACCCATGCTATTTGCCTGCACCTTCAGTTTCTTGAAAGAGCAGTGTTTCCTGTTGATGTTCTGCTCACATCCCTTTCACACTTCCCATTTGATCACAGTGAAAGCAAAAGATGAAAAACTCTGCCTACTGGTTCATTTACCTGCTGTTCTTAATCCAGACTTCAAATTTGTGGGCAAGCAGCTGTCTGCCATAGCATAGCTACATTGGCACTTGTGTTTAATGGAGGAATTAGAAAAGAACGAATCATGGGTGGTGGTTAGTATGCAGTTACCTAGAGAAAAGTGTGAGTGGAATAATTGCTATGATCAGATAGAGCTTAAGTCTGCAGTGAAGCTCTGTCCCCATTTCTATCTGCTGCACAAAATTATGCCGCACCCAAAAAGCAGTTGGAACAAAGAACTAGTTATTGTTACCTAAACCAAAAGCAGATCACAAAAGAAAACATAAGCTCAAGAATTTTAAAGGTTCTGGCTTGTCGATCATAGCCAGACATTAAAAAGGTGATTTCATTCATCGTTTCGATTGGCCAGCATAGCAATAGACTAGCAGGCTGTGGCACATTGTTACAAACTGCTGTCTTATTTTGCTTGCATCCTGCCACAGTTGTTTTCACGCATATATGTTATATAATGTTCGTACCCCTTTGCTGTGTAAGGAGATGCTAATAAGCATTCCTGAAGTGAGGTATGCAAACCTTTAAAATGTATGAAATCATGTTATTGGGCTGTTTTTCAGATTCTCCATTTGGCTGAAATATGCCAATAGGCTTGAACTCCTGGAGACACCAAGGGAAAAGGTCTACAAAACATACAGGCTCTGCTCAAAGCACTTCACGAGGGATTGCTTCACTAGTGATGCCTGCACAAGGCTCACGCATGAAGCAGTCCCTTCCGTGAAGGTGCATGAGCCTCGTCTGAGAGCCTTGGTGCACCCGGGTAAGCAAAATTCCTCTCCCAGTAAATTCTTCCCAAGCTTGATCCCTCAGTATATCCTGTGGCTGTTTTGTTGCAGATTTCTATGAAGAAGGTGCGGCACAAGGTGAGGGCACTATTTTCAGAAAAACCCATCCTGTAAATGTAAGACCAAAGGGAACAATTGCATTCATAGAGGCTAACTGCAAACATCACTTCCCGGGCACAAAACTTTCCTGCTTCAATGTCATGTGGCCATTGTTTCAGTTGCATCAGACTGCAGTTGTGTACCATGTTGTAGCTTAAATTTCTCTTAACCATATTAACAATCAGATGCTGGATAGTGCACTCCAGCAGCAGTGAGGAGAATAATTTTTACAACTCTATGTTTAGTATTCTTGTCATTATTACTTACTGTTCGCTGCGGTGAATAGAGGGCAGACTGCGCGAATTCACTCCAAAATAGCACACAGGGTCAAGAAAGAACACACACACGCACAAACTGCCAGCAGCTTATTGTGACACACGAGGCGGTAATTATACATGAAGTGGCCGCATATTGTGCAAGCATGGAGGGTAAACATTTTACCGGTTTCTAAGGTAAAAATGGTTCTTTGAGGAGCAACCCGCCAGGATATTTAGCGATGCACATGTCACTTAGGCTATCTGATTTCTTCCTGAATGATTTCAGGAATAAGTTTGCAAGCATTAATAGTGGTGACATTGCACGCTTCATAGATAGGTTTGCAGTTTGATTTGTATTTCCTACAATGCACATCAAGTGAATTTATGGCCTCGTGGTTCACAGTAAAGTGTTCGTTTGTGTGTTTTCATTCTTCTTCCTGTGTGCTGCTGCGCTATTTTGTATGTCGCGGTATATTGATCGCACAAATTTTTCCTTTTTAATCGTAACTGCCTACAAACTCACAAAAACGATTTAAGCCCAATTTAAGATCACACTAACTCCCAGCAAGAGAAACCGTTCCAAATAGAACATCAAGGCCATACTGTGCACTGAGCAGAAGGTGCTGCTATGCAGAGCTTGATTGGCTATCTTTTTTTCCTTGTTCGCATAGGCATTGAATCCGCTTCACCACTACAGTCCACTGCTGCACCAGTGGAAGTCATGCTTGGTCACGGTAAGTCTTCCTGCAATCTTGCATAGGAAAACATTCCTAATGTCTCACTACACCAGTTGGTTTGTTTTCCTTGGGAGTAACTAAGTGGTACCTATATTTCAGACTACTTGCCGTTGCCATCACCACTTGGGCTAGGCACAATTGCTGGTGCAGATTCTGCTGTCCATGACACAGGTAGGTGCACTAAGTCAGGATCTGTTTTACATTACAGCTTGAAATGAAGAACTTTTCATTTGGTTCAGGCTAACCCTGTAATGCAGTATTACTTATGCTGAGGGCTCTGTCATAGCACAAAAAAATAAACATATGTAATTACTTTGCTGGCTGATTTCTTTAGATTGGGAGTGTCTAAGTGGTCGTTTAATTGCAGACGACCCACACTCTTCACGTGCCCCGCAGCTCACTGATGTGCAGACTACGCCCCCTCCCCCAGCTGACGAAGAAGGTAGGTGCAATGCACTAATAGTGCAGTGATAATCTATGAAAATTCAACAATGGACTGCAGCACTATTGCTGCAGATTTGCACGTAATAAATTAACCCTCTGCAATAGCAGCAGTGTGCAATTATGTCGTGGTGTGCAATAATTAGGTGCACGTCGGCACATCTTACTGTACCACTACTTCGGATGCCAGAAATTTGTTTCAGAAGAGAAGAAACAAGTGTTAACTTTATGCTCACCAACTAGTATTTCATATATTTTTCTGTGTGCATATGTATGAATGCATTGTTTACGTGGTGGACCCCTGTGTTATCTGTACAGAATTATATTTACAGGTAATTTTTCATTCAGCTCAATGAAAACATTGGATAGCCTTCTCAGGTACTTGTTGTGGAAATTGCTTCACTAGCCTGTTGCTTACCATTCACATACACGCTGCGTAGCCAGGCTAAAAATGTGCACCTGAGAATTAAAATACTTGGTTGAAGCCTCCCACAGTGTGTTTATTTATTTGACAGGTGCTGCCCAAAGCACACCCATCAGAGTGATTGCATCAGCATCATGGGACTCACCTGATTATGGTAAGTACTCAAGAAAACATTAGAATTTATTGCAAACTACAACCTTCCACTTCAATGAAAAAGTATGCATCGGTAACCTTGATATATTCATGATGGGTATCGGCAGGCCCGTAACAGCGTGTAGGTATCGCTTTACTGCACATAAATATTTCTGGTTTTTTCCATTTGCTTAACTCAAGCTTGTCATGAAAAATTGCTCTGAATATTAAGCAGGCAAAACACATGGATAACAATGAGATCCATTAACTATTACCCTGTCTGTATTACGAGCAACTAGTTTCCATTTAAGCGAGGCGTAAAGTTGGTCGCCAGAAAAAACTGTCCCTATCAGCGAGGATCATATTAACGGGGCACGACTGTATTCATCATTTCACACAAAAACATTGCCCTGCAAGTTTGGCAACCTGTAGCCCTGTGACTGCACCCTAATCTTGATTTTGTGAGGGATGTAGATGTAGGTCTCGCTCTGAGGCAAACATAAATATGCTTTTTTTATATATTTTTTGCAGCTGAAGCTGGTCTTAGTGGCCTCAGCGGTGCCAAAGAGAGTGTCAGACAGCCAGTGATGACACCAGCATCAGGAACGCCCAAGAGTCGGCGGAGGAAGGGCGCAGTTGTGTACACCCCTCGCACCAAAAAGTGCTTCGAGAAGTTGCATTCTCGAAGCGACAGGTACCGAAAGGCACTGAGTCGGATTAGGAAAAGGCACGACACAAGGCGAGTAACGCAGCAGGAGGCTCTCAACAAGCTTGAACCGCATTTGCCACAAGACCTTTTTGAATTGGTTAAAACTCAAATCAGGCTCTGCTCATTTCCGAAATCCAAAAAGCACTGGTCAAAACAAATGAAACAATTCGCTCTCAATTTGTTCTTTCACTCTCCAAAAGCTTATCGCTTCCTCAGAGAAATGCTCCATTTGCCACATGTGAGGACGCTAAGGCGCTGGCTGGCAGACATCCCAATGACACCTGGTATCATTCCAGGTGCCATGGATGCAATAGAATCAATTACAAAAGATTGGCCACTACAAGACAAAGCATGCTGTCTTTTATTCGATGAAATATCCTTGAAAAAAAATTTGATGTATGATCAATCAAAAGATATTGTAATTGGCTTCACAGATGATGGGAATACTAGGACTTCTCGTGTGGCAAACATAGCCCTTGTTATGGCGGTGTCTGGCATATCAAGAAGTTGGATGCAGCCAGTAGCCTTTGCAGCGTCCCACAATGCAACTTCAGTTCTTGCAATGCGCAAGCTGCTATTAGATTTAATTCAGCAGCTTCAAACCAAAGGTCTTCTGGTGAAAGCGGTCATTTGTGATCAAGGGTCGAACAATGTGAGTCTGTCAAGAATGCTCATCCATTCTATCCATGAACCATATTTTGTTGTCAACAACCGCAAAATATACTTCATGTTTGACACCCCACACCTAATCAAATGCACAAGAAATAATTTGCGACGACATAAGCTCACCATTGGCTCTGAGGTTGTTGACTGGACACACATCGAAACCCTTTACAAAAAAACTCGTCACATTGATCGGGCCTCCAAAACACCAGTTGAGCATCTCAAAAGCAGATTGGCAAAAAAACTAAAAGAGCAACACATCTACAGGATGCCCTTTGCTGACATGAGAGTGAAGTACGCCACACAAGTGTTCAGCGAATCCGTATCTGTGGCACTCCTCACTCTCATTGCCATTCAAGAGCTTCCTGTTGATGCAAAATTTACAGCAGAGTTCACGGAAAGGATGGATAAGCTTTTTGACTGCCTGAACAGTTCGGCCCTGAAAAAGCAGGACGACAAGTTGCGGTACGCAATGACAGAAGGCTCGGAACATCATGTCTTCCTTGAGTCGTGCATAGATTGGATCGCCCAATGGCATTTTGGTGGTCCTCTGGACAAGCAACCACACACCATCAAAGGTTGGCAGATTACAATCAAAGCCTTACTTCTGCTGTGGACAGATCTAAAGGCAGATTTCGATTACACTCATCTTTTCACTCGTCGGTTGCAGCAGGATCCGTTGGAAAATTTTTTTGCAATAGTTCGTCAAAAACATGGCTGCAATGAGACACCTAATGTGTACCAATTCGTGGCTGCTGTAAAACATATTTGGATTGGCCAACTTTTCAAACTTTCGCAAGGAAACTGCGAAGTGACAACACATGCGTTCCTCACCAACTTGGAGAGTGTTTCTGCAGTATTGTCACCAAGCAGCACTCCAAGCACAAGCCACAGCAGGCAGCAAGGCTCAGGTTCATCTGACTTGCAGGCGTCTTCACAAGATGCCCCTGACATAGTATACGAAAATGTTGTGTACCATGTCGCTGGCACTCTTGTGAAGAGCTTTCTTGACCAGAGAACCACAGAATGCACATGTGAGGGAACACTCCTTGCAGCAGACGGTGGCTCTCTCCATGGACGACACCAATTCTTTGCACTACTCAAGGAGAATGGTGTTCCCGAGCACCTTTTCCAGTCAATTGCCGCAACTTCTGAGGCATGTCTAAATTATATAAAGAAATTGGATTCGGCCTTCAGAAAAGAAATCTCTTGCTGTGCTCATTTGTCCAATGTGTCCAGGAATCTTGTTGAGAGGATGCCTAACCAGCAAGCTGTTTTCTGTTCATTAGGCTGCAAAATTAAATTCCTTAAATTATTCTGCCGCACAAGGCTGCATTGGCACCTTTCCTTTTTAAACAGGAGCATGACGTCAAAAACAAAACTGAGTGCTCCCGCCAGAAAGAGGCGCAAATTAGCCGGCTAAATTCATGAGGCACTGTGTTAGGATATTATTGTATTTGGATTTTTAATGCTGCCTACTTACTACACATGTGCTCTCTCTTTAACTTTTTGTTGTACTATTTATTTTTTATGTATATAAGTATTTATGTACCTGTTTATCCGTAATTCTGCTCCGATTGCACATATACTGTACTGACTGCTTTTGCTCCTGCTGCGTTACTTCTTTTACAAAGTACAAGTTTGCCTTCTAGAAGCCTTGTGTGCCTTGTTAGTATGAGCATTGCTATGACCATTGGTTCTCAAATTAATATTGCTGAATGCTAACAACTTACAAGAGGTGCTAGGGAAACCGTTTTGTTTTGGCTTCTCTTTCTTCCTGCGTGACAAGTATACAGGCTCAGTGCCCTTCAAGGAATGCCAGAATTCAGTTAATGACTGGCTGTATGCTAACCATAGTTCTTATGATCAGTAACAGTGCCATTTGTGCAAAAAGTAAATTTGTGAAGCACACCATAATGTTGAAGCATACATCGATTCAGGTGCTCGCAAAAACCAAAAAGTGCTCTGCGGAACCCAGGAGTTCTTGTGGTATATAACTTGGCAACCTCTGGTCATGGCTTGCCCTCTGTTATGCTGCTGGGAAAATTGGTGATAGCTACAGTTCATTTCATACATAAGGTACAACACAGTGAAATGTACGAAAGTAATCAGCAAGGAAAAATGAAGGGAGGTATGTTATTCCGTGCTTGTTTTGTGGCCGAGTGGTCTGAGGATTGACAAAGCAACAGCGTGTCGTCAGCAATAACAGTGCATTTAATCAAGCTCATGACAAATGCGTCATGTAGTAAGCCTGTAGGCAAAGCATTCACCATGTTTCGCTCACCACAAGGAACGCACTACTTTTTGGTCATGGATGCAGGCAGCGCAAACAAGAGCGCTAGCTTTGACAGCATTGCACCTGATGTATGAAACAGAGAGCAGAACCCACAGGCAGCAAACGCGGACTGGCTCAGGTGCTCGGCTCTGTAACATTTAAGAGGGGTGTACGCATAGAATGAAAAATGTTTGACATGTTTGCTGGTGTCCAATACAAGCGTGCTCGAAATATGCTGCGGTGCTATTTGTAGTTGCTTTTTTTTTCCTTCTGGAAGTTGTAGCGTTTGGGGTTTCACCTTTTGGAGCAACACATGGGTCATGAGGGGCACAATAGCAGCGGCCGGCGCATTACGCTGAACTGTGTGGCGTCCATAAGCGTTTGCAGATACTGTACAGTACACGGACCACTTGCAATTTACCATTCAGTAATATAATAACTGGACATTGTGGTAGATGCAGTATAACGCCACATAGAGAAACATTACTGGCCTGTTACGAACCCTGTGCGTTTTCATTTCTCAGATGAGTTATTTATACGCACGCATATTTTGTTACACCCCAATGTGTCATCGCAAGCTGAATTAATGACCTCCAATTACTGTTCGTCACCAGCCACGGCCACAACTGTTCAGAGAATTTTCATAAAGTCGCTTCTCCACACAATTCTCGGCCTGCCCTGGTTGCATCTTCCTCCCCTTGGTATCTACAAAACAAAGAAACCAAAATAGGGCATGGCAGACGAGCTGTGTCCTAAAGCATGCAAGCCTGTAACTCATCTGCCAAGAGCTAAACGTGCCCAAGGTTACCTAAGTTCTTTTCATGGCATCTGTTTACTAAGTTATAGCACTGCAGCATATTATGTTGTCCTTAGTCTGATGCAACGAGTGAAAGGCTGAAACTTTTCGCTGCCCTTCTCTGTATGTGTGTATGCATAGCCACAGACAGATACATTTCAATACATCTCGGATGTTGTACTTCACTGCTGTTCATCTGAACCTGCACAAAAGCATATGCTACATGAATGTAGCACATGCTTATATGTACCGGACCTACCTTGATAGCACCTTACCTCTTTGTACCCTGTATATATTCTCTGTGCACTCGCTCATGTGTTCTAGGTTTCCATAATGGAATTTATTAATTTTGATTTTTAGAACGATTGTCACTGATATTGCAATGCCCAAGATGCCTAAAATCACTTTTGTACATCGATTGTCACTACTGATGTTTCCTTTAATAAACTGTTCTTTGGAGAAAACTATTTACGTTTTTGGTACTCGAGCGAGCGCCCTAAGCAGCTGCTAATCAGCCGCGCTGGCCGCGCCGCTCGCCACCATGCACCGTGCTGCCTCAACAGACACATCGAAATGCAAAAGCGGGTAAGCAGATGTCGTAAGTACTTAGGAAATCAAGCGGGAATGCAGCGCGGGAGCAGCAAGTCACCAGTATTTACGAAGCTTGCATCGAGCTAGCGGCCGCCAGCACCACGAACGCGCGAGCAACCGCCCGCAACCAGCCGGGTAAACAAACGCCGCCATATTGGATTTTTCTGGATTGGCTTGGCTGAGCTTGTTTCAAAAAGTTTTGAGCAATTTATGCCTTTACCGCCAACTCCCAGGCACCGCCACCGTCGCATTTCAAAATCGTCCCCATTGGCTCTACGGGAATGTCACACCCTTGACTGAACCAAGACACATTTTATCCTTAGTTTTGCCTTTTTAAACTTTCCCGCCGGATACACAGTCTGAGAGTGCCTGCAACCGACAGCAATTAATATTAATTGAAATAAGGTAGTGGCTATGTAATCTGCATTAAATGCAGCAGTTGCACTATCGGTCAATTCAGTGTGGAAGCAAGTCATATATAACGGTTATTCTGCACTCAGTCTCACGCCAGATGCTAGTTACAAACCATGCCTGCTTGCATCTACCAAAACTTGTTTGATCAGTAGAACACTAATTAAGGTTAAACTAGGGTTGAACATGATTTTTGCTAAAACTGGAGTGCCCATTCCTGGTATGTCCAGAGGAATGTCCAATTTAAGGCAGATTTCAATATCTCATGGCACATCTCTTGCATGCCAATTAGCTAACCCATAGGATTCCCATAAAACAAAAAAGTATGACCTGCAGAAGGTATGCAGGTTTATACTCAAACAAGCTTACAGAACCGCTTACCAGAACACAATTACAGGCCACACAGGCCTGCGATAACAAAAAGTAGTTATATATACATAAATCAATCGACCTTTATTTGGCATTCATTCATTTACAAAACAAAAGCTTTGACAAGAACTGAAAGGTGCTAGTTTGCAGCTTAACGAGACTTTTGTTCTTGAAAGCAATGAAGGCAGAAATAGAAGCCAACATCACATTTAGTTGGCGTCCACTGCAGGCAATGTTTTAACTGCGACACATACCTGAAGAAGCAGATATATGCAATATGCACCTGTAGTTATTCTCTTCAGGTGAAGATTTCACACTGAGCACACTAATTTTCCAAGAAATACACAAGACATAGCAGAAACAATGTAATGAAATTTATGTGCATAGGCAAGTCAACAAAATACATCGTAACTACTGACGTTTCAAACAATAAAAACTAACAATTGTTAGAGAAGTACAATAGTATGCACACCTACTAATTCATGTGTCGCTGCTATGGCAAAATACTAAAAAATAAACATTTGTGTGGCACAAACAACAGTTCTTATACCTAATTCACAGCAATGAACCAATTTACTTGGTTTGAGCAAGACAGGCTTAGCGCTCGGAAAGAAACCATTCAGTCAATTGTATGAGAGCACTTGAGAGCAATTCAAGTCTATGAAAGCTCAGCAGACTTTCTGCAGAAAGAGTGTCCCAATTGACCGCTGGGAGGTGACAGAGGGTGACAGAAAGTCTGTCACCAGTCTTCACATATTCTGCGTCCTTGGTGAATCAAGGTCTACAAGATTTCTGCAGAAAGACTGCAATTTTTTTTGTAAGGGATCATTGTAACCTTTCGACAACTTCTTTTTTACAGCTGGTGGCGACCGTCGGGGCTTCATGTTCCCGCAGGATAGGAGGCAGCCCCCCTCACCTTTTCGAAACAGAATACAGTGGCGGACGACTGACTCATCTCTTCTCATTCTAACCCCGTTAGTCAGCAGAGCAGGAAGTGAAAACGCGGTTTGCTAACGTGGGTTGTTGGAAGAAACCTTCCTTTAAGCCAGCAATTCTGCAAGTTGTCCATTCACTTCTGAGAAAATGAATGCTGCACGTCAAGAGTACCCTGTCAATAGTTCTTTGTGTTTGGTTGGCCTAGGGTGCAGTGACGCGAGGCAAAGATCATGTGAACCAGCTGTCTTTGAAAAGGAGTTGGTTGGTTGGTGTTTCGGGAAAGGAAATGGCGCAGTATCTGTCTCATATATCTTTGGACACCTGAACCGCGCCGTAAAGGATGGGATAAAGGAGGGAGTGAAAGAAGAAAGGAAGAATAGGTGCCGTAGTGGAGGGCTCCGGCATAATTTCGACCTCCTGGGGATCTTTAACGTGCACTGACATCGCACAGCACACGGGCGCCTTAGCGTTTTTCCTCCATAAAAAAGAGTTGTCCGCATTTTCAGTGCACGCGCTCACGCTTCCCCGCTGAGAGGTTTACGAGCATAGTGACATCACGAGTAAAAGAATAGTGACGCCATGCGTACTCAAAGCAATATGAAAATAAATGGCAATAAAGAATGAGATATCTGGCATTCTGCGGTGGTAACCGTGTCTCGTGATTTTTGTGCTCTACTTTGCGTTTTTTTTTTTAATTTTGATATGGTGGCATTGGAGACTCAATGCACCGTGCTCGACGCTTTTCGTCGCCAGAATATCTCTGGAGAAATGGAAAGTTTGTTGCATTATATTCGTTTCTTGCCACACAAGACGAAAACACGTGGTTTTTAAAGCTTTCACCAATTATGTGGTCGCGGAAATGTCTCGCGCGTTCACAATGGTCGGTTTTATTTCGTACAGTACACAGGCCATAACAACACAGTGCACTCACGTTGCATGACAAGGAACGAAGTAAAGGATCTAAAGCCTCACCTCGATGGACACATCCTACGCGTACCGGCGGGGCGCCTACGCGCACGGGCGTACGCTGGATCGTGTCTGCGCATGCGCAAAGCGCGACGCGCGCGCAGGCGCGCGCGCTGCATAGATATCTGTACATGTCAGATATCCGCGCCTGAGCGCGGGTGCCTGCGCGCGCATCCGAAGCGGGGTCCGGTTTACAACATTAGGAAAACCGCGGGGGCTCTCGGGGACTCTTTTCTTCATGGCTTGAAGCCCTTTCAGTTTCCTGGAACTTTCCTTCGCGGTTTAAGTGGTCCTTTCAGCTCCCCCCAAATCCCCTTTCTTCACGCTTGAGATTATTTCAGTCGGCTCGTGGGGGAACGCGCCAGCACTAAAGAGCTTGGAGGTAGATGCCTTTTTTCGACGCTCGTCGCGGCGCCGGGCTGGGCGCGCAGGCGCTCTGCCGTACGCCTAGGATGTGCCCATCGAGTTGGGGCTTAAGGAAAACATTTCCAACGCGCTGCCTTTTTCAGTGAGTGAGCAGATGAGTGCCACGGCCACTCGGTGATGCGGTTCCATCGAGTGGCCGAATTGGTACCAACCGTTGCCTCCACAAGCTGGTAGAACAGCGGGCTAACGGGGTCGCATTTTTCATTGCAGCACTGAGGCTTCAATTTTGGATTTCGACGTGGCCTCTTTGTATGTCTGAAATTTACTTGACCTGAAATAAAATAATCGAAAATGTTTTACGGCCGCGAGTGAGTTTCGAACCCGAGGCGGCGAGAACGCATACGCTTTGCTGGTTACTGCGTTAAGCGTGGCCCGCATGGGGCGTTTTTCCGGGCGATTCGCCGGCGTCGGCGGCAGCGGAGCGCTTTTTTGCCGCCGTCGACTGCCACACCGCCGCAGCCGAACATTCTGCGTCATAAAATACCAGTCTCTTGCGCTGTATTTTGGATATCGTCGTCTTCATCAGCTGCATCTATGCGCAACGGAACCGAACACTGAAACAGCACTGAAAACCGAAGTGCTAGCACTCCTAGTTGCAATTGGCGTAACCACGCTAACTCGTCCGAAATTGATTTTGGTGGCACTGTCTACCTGTGCCATGCGCTGTGCTTTTAACAAGGCTGGTGGAATTCCTTAGTTTGGCGGAAGGCAGTAAAGAATCTTCTGCAGAAATTCTGATGTCTTTTTTGGGAGATTTTTGTCTGCGTGTGGAGAAACCCTTTGCAGGACTGACACATTAACGGTTGTAAGTTTTTTTTTGTGACAGCCTGGAGGCAAGAGTGCGTCCATGACCTTTCCGGGCCGTTTTCGCAGAGGCGCCGACTATGTCGTGCAGCTCGTGCTTCGCACCATAGGGAACAGAAACATAGCGCATCCAAAAAGCAACCATGGACTGCGCTCCACGATTCGAGGAAAAGTAAAAGGAGAAAAAACAAGAAAGGCAGGCAAAGGCATAGCAGGAGACCCCTCCCCACTGTCCTTTTCTTCCCCCCTCTTACCACCCTGCTACCGGCTGCCCGTGTAGCTCTTGAAAAAGAATTTCTCCGTACCTATGCACCAGCTCAAATCATCCTTGGCCCTTTCCTTTACCGCCTCTCCACGTTCGTCATCCGTTTGATGCTGCGTGTTGTGCGTCTTGTTCCCGTAGCCTTTTTGGGAGGAACAGTGCTGAAAATTGTGCCCTAAGGGTAGGGTGGAATTCAAGCAAGTTTTGGTTAAGACGATTCCCAATTCTTGCATATTTGTTTTAAAATCAGCGACAACAGCAATGACACATCGCTTTGAGATGCGGCTCGAGGACGGTGTGTGATTCGTTCCGCAGTGTCGCCGTGTACCCACTGATTTTCAATGGGTAGAAGTTTTCTCGAAGCCTGGCGCTTGGTTTCTTTGAGTTGAAGTGCTCGCAAAATGGTCTTCCACCTAACATTGTGTTGAAAAAAACACTTCAACCCATTGCGCTTGGTGCGAGGTTGCCAGTGCGCCATTAAAACTCATCATCAGCAAAAGAAAACATTTCTAGGCAATGGATACCCAAGATTCTTCACTCGATGTATCATCTAAAACTGAAAAGGATGCAACGAAAACAAGTCGATATGCTTATGCTAAGGACACGCTGGTAGCAAAAACGCGTATGCAGTTGGTACGTAAAGGGTGTCTGCGAAACCTTGGCCAGTGTTCTCAGAAAGGAAGGGATGCAAACTACACACAAGCCGGACATCCTTATCGGAGGCCTCCTGTGCCACTTCAAAGACAGTCGTCCCACCCCAAAAAAGGCCTAGAGGCGCCAACTCGAATGGCACTTCCTGGGCGTATGCGCTCAGCGTCCGCGCTCTTAGCGTAAGCCGAAACCGGTCTGCGCATGCGCACTGCAGGAGACGCCAGCAAGCCTAGGTGAGGCGTCCGTGCTAGATGTCGGCATCAGCGCGCGGGCGCTCGTGTATGCGTTGGAAGGGGGGTCCGGTTTATAAAAATGGAAGGATCGCCGGGCTCTCGGTGGCTCTTTTCTTCATGGCTTGAAGCTATTTCAGGTTCCGCGAACTTTTCTTCGCGGTTTAAATTGTTCTTTCATCGCCCCCCAACCCCTTCTCTCCACGGCTTGAAATTCTCTCCGTCCGCTCGACAGGTGAAGGGAGCCAGCACCAGGAACATGGAGATGCATGGCACATTTAAAAGTCGCTGGATCGTTCCGTGGAAACGGCTCCCTCTTCTGACTCCCGCGGTTTGTGCGCTTAAAAAGCCGCGCTAACTCCCCGGGAGTCACACATCCAAGAAGTAGTAGTTTGCCAACAGCTTCAGAGGCAACAACAACTGACAAAAATACAAAAAGGAAGCTAAAAATGTTGCCGGCCCAGCGATTGCTATCTAATCCCTCAAGCACTGGAACTGCAACCGGTGGAATTAAAAGCAAAGAGAGAGGATAGCGAAAAGTAGATAGGAGAGCGGCAGAAAAAAAAAACGAGGGTAGGTTGGAACTTATGCAAAAAAAAATATGTTCGCGCCACTCGTGCGAAAGTGCTTATGGGTATTGTTGCACATATTCGCAACACGGTAAATTCACGGCATATTCAGGGCCACGAGCATGTAGCGTCCTGTCGCTAATGAATCGCGCTAGCGGCGCATTGCACAAACGGGTTGGGTGGAGCGCCGAGTCACCGTACTGGAGAAAACCAGTAATCTTTTAAACATCGTGTTATCCGACAATAACTTCTGTTCATTTTTTAGCAGATTTAAATTATAATCAAGAACATTTAACTAGAGTTTGACTCTTGATTGCTGCTCTGGGTAACGGCGTAGTTACTGGCTTGCCAAACTGATGGCACACTCTTCAGAATAGTTCCCAGCATGCCTCTCTATGAAGTCTTCGTTAGTGGTTCATCCTTCACGTACATCTTTGACAGAATTGCCGAAACTAGCATCGATTACAGCAATGGTAAACCCCTTCTCGACGGCGAACGATCGAATCGTGAGAAGCACTTTACCAACCTAGACAAAAATGTGAACTACCACACTACTAATTGTTACATTGGACAAATAACCTACTGGCATAAAACGCAGCATCAGGTTTGCCGCCTCTTATGTGCAACACATGCAACATTCACTTCAACGCATCCTTGCTGCACTTGCACCACACCGACAAAAGATTGGAAGAGCTTTCTGCTATTGAGGCTAATAACATGAGTGTTGAAATGTAGACATTAAGACACGATTTTACAATTTTGAATGCACAGTGCAAGAACCATATACAAGTATCGGTGAGTGAGCTCTAAGTATGAGCGTCCGGGAATTACAAATTTCACTGCTTGAACGAAAGTACCTAGAAGCTTCATTGCTTTGCACTGTTATTGCGTACGCAATTCCACTATCACCTATGCCGGTGTGGTCACTGTACGCGCTTAATGAAAAATGTACCTGCCAAGCAAAAGAGCCTTCTTATAATTTCCTCTATATACCTCATAGAAGGCACACGCTTTCTTGTAGCATTTTATGTAGCAGCCCATGGCCATAGCCTCCCTCCGATGGGGGCACTTTTGATAAAACTGCGCATTCGTACGGCAGGCTCAACCTCCCAAAGCAACCTACCAAAGCAGGGACACTGTAGCAGGGCACGGCCGGAATCGAGCCGCCTCCGCTACTCGAGCCCGGCCGCGAGCAGGGACGTGTGCCTTTCCAACGCACCGAGAGAGGGCGCCACACGTTTCATGAAAAAGCTGATGATGCATGATCAATAGTGAAATAGCGCAGGAAGACTTTTACGCCATTGAAATGTAAAATACCTTATACTTCCTTAAAGGTAGGACATTACCCTACGTGAACCTGCTAGAGCTTGTCGATATATTTTAAAATAGGGCTGTAGTGAGCGATAAATTGAAGTCAAGTGGGGTATTTTTCAGGACCACGCCATAGGCTCCATGCTATCATAGATCATTGCTCATGGCAAACACAATATGTAAGCTACATCGATGAAACATGACTAAATGAAACTTTAAGAAGCATTTAACATATAGGCGAGAGAGCTAATTTCTAACTGTTATGCGCGACGAAATATCAATTTTTTTTTCGTCGCCATTGAGTTACACGCCGCCGCGCCGCCGGCTGTCGCGAGATGGCGCGACCGGTTTTTCGAGGCGCATGGTCCAGAATTCTGGGGATGAGTACGGCACCAAGGTCTCAAAGCCACTGATTCGCCATCCTGTCCCTCTTTCACTCCCTCCTTTATCCCTTCCTTACGGCGCGGTTCGAGTGTCCACCGAGATATGTGATAAAGTTATTGCGCTATTTCCTTTCTTCAATACAATTTTCAATTCACAATTTTTTTCAAGACCGGCTGGCGATTAACCGGATTCTGCGTTGCTCTCTTATGTACCAATCTAATTACGCAACATGAAGAACGTCAGCGTGGACGTATCTCCCACTCCTCTCAAGGTTTTCCTCGCTTACATGCAAATTTCGCTAAGTGTTCATGGCATCCGAAGCCCATCCCAGGTGACGAGCCCTTGAAGTTAGCTCCTGCCTACGACGTGCAGTGGGCGACTAGGCGTCGGCGCAGTGGTCGCGTTCGGTGAAGAGACGCAAGTGGCTGACCAGCAGGTAAGGAACCAGGCTGCCGATCAGAGCACCCAGCTGCGTGCAGGCGCCCACCCAGAAGAGCGCCTTCTCCCCGTGGCTGGCGAGCACCAGCGTGACCATTGTCTTGGCGTAGCTCAGCACCAGGAACGTGGCCACCCAGAACAACACCTGCAGGAACCACCCGCAAGTCCAGCGCATTTAGTTCGGTGATCACTGACGCTCGGCTCTGAAAAAAAAATTGGCCAATGTACAAATCGTCGTAGGTATTTTTATTTCTCATCAAAATGGAGCATTCCTTGACGATGGCAGCAGTCGCAATACTGGCTTGTGAATTTAAAGGGAGACGACTATATTTTATAAGTAAAATTCTTGTAGAACGTTTCCTATGATGACAATAACAATGGCAGAGCTGCGCTTTCATCAGGTAAGCCTAATTGATCCGTATGTCTCGGGCTTCATCCCCGTCGCTGAGTTAGTATTTCAATGCCGATTAAAAAAAAAAACGTTGTTGTGCGATGTCTCCACTTATCAAAACCCAGGATGGTCTAAATAATCCGGAGCCCCCTATTACAGCTTCCTTCACAGCCCGTGTGCCGCTTCGGTATGAGAAATACCACAAATCGCAATTCATATTTCAAATTTATAAAAAAAAATATTGGGGGACACATAAGCTTACCTTTAAGGGTGTGATGCGACAGCGGTTCCTCTTGCTCACGCGGACACTGTTTCTTCTTTCACAATCATTGCGTGACAGACCAAACGATATACATATAAACCCCGCTTTAACCAAACCGTACGAACGCGCCTGCGTGGCCTATCGTTAGCGTCACCGACTCGCAACCCGACGGCCCGAGGGTCAGGAATTTCCGATGAGCCGATGGTGTGGTTGGCGCCATCTACGGCAGCCTCTTGTAATCGACTTGTCCTAAGTTTTCGGCCAAGCCGACAGTGGCTTTTTTATTCGCCACGGGGCCTTTACACTTTCCCGTAAAAGTAGTGCTAGGGTCAGTGAAAGCGCCACACTCTGCAAAAGTGCCTGGTGCGGAAGGAAAGAGCCGAGTTGCTCATTAGAAAGGCCTCGTCTCCTGTCCAGGGGGCATTATTTACATGGCGCCTCTATGGCATAGAAAATTCTACAATGGCCAAGTCGGCTGAGATGTAAATGGATGTAAATGTTCACTTGAAATAAGATAACAGCCAAGTGCGTGTGATGCAGATGGTCATCAGGCAGTGCACTGATAGGCGTGTGATTGCGAGCCACTTTCATGAGCACCGTCATTCCTTAAAACCATATGGATCAGCTGATCAGAAAGCTGGCGGTAGTTTCCGAGATAACCCGTGCGGGCACTAAGCGCGTCATGACGCTGTCAGTAATTTTATCGGCAAAAGAAATTTGGTGCTGCTTGCAGGTGGCCCGTGGTTGCATTGGTAGACGTGTTCCTGTCACTTTTCTTCAGTTCTTTTTTTCTTATGCAAACGTCTCAGGATGTATATTATAAAGCTTCTGTTCATAGCAACAAAGGATTATTTGAAAGCGCTTGTCCTGCGTCATTTCAAGTGCTATGATTTCTTGCGGGAAACGGAAGCTTGTGGTTGTGGGTATCGGATCGATTGCGCTGCTTCGCGGAGACCATGTTCTAGCAACTTCTGCTACAGAAATTGCCCACTTGTCAATCTTTTACAGGCACTTACGCAAATGTAGGTGTTTTAGCAACGACGGATGCCATTTACAAGAGAGACACGAGAGAACCCACTTAGAAGAGAATCACTTGCTTGTGTCGCAACACGAATCATCACCAGCCTGACTGACGTCTACTGCAGGACAAACGTCTCTCCCATATCTCTTTAAATAACCCTATCCTGTGCCAGCTGCGGCCATCCCCGCAAACTTTCTGTCGTCCCTTGCTACAACTTTTCTGCACGCTAGGAATGCTTTCGTGAACCGAGGAGAACCCACGTGACAGCTCTGACGTAACTCAGCCGCTGCCGAAACCGAGCGCTCTCCTCTGTTCCTAAGGGCCGTTGGCGTTCATTGTGTTCATTGCCGTTGGCGTTGCAAACTTTCTAGACCCGATGATTTTTAGGAAAGGAAAAGCGCATAACTCGCTTCCTGGATCAGTGGACAGCTCTGTCGCGCTTCGAGGTACGTGGCGGTGGTGACAGAGAGATGTGGGCTGCATGCATTAGCGCTTACAACGTCGTGGCATTCACGCGGTACTGCAGCAATAGGCTGCAGCGTTCATTGGTTGACCAACCTCTCGCGATCAACAATTCAACTGCCACATGGAAGGGTGGTCCCATTGCCTATCCAGTGTGCGGAACGCACTCAACGTTGCCGACGCCAAGCCGCGTCGACATGCCCCTTACACCACATCGGCCAGAAACCGCTGGTTGAGAGGGGCCGGAATGTGATTGCGAACAATGGGTTCTCCTACTGAACACAACCAGTATTTATGCTCTTAATAAATGTTTTTCTCCTGCTCCTTCCTTACACCACAGCTTTCTCTCTCTAAACAGGTTAAGCAGTAGTTAAACCCCAGAATATTGCTTTATGTCGTGCACTCTGAGGTCTTCAAGAGAGCTCTGGAATTCACATCGCATGGCGCTCGTGGCAGCGGCAGAAAAAAGACCGTCTGGATTGTCAGTGGGATAATTGAGCTCCTGTGGGCATCGAATAAACCGCATGAGCAACCAATATAGCACCATTACGAGTGCCGTCGTCACTTACGTGACCGCCACCAAGGCGGCTGAGTGGTTTTGCTGCTCAGCTGCTGACCCGAAATGCGGGCGTTCGATCCCTCCGCGGCGGTGGAATTTCGATGGAGGCGAAATGCTAGAGGTCCGTGTACTGAGCGATGTCAGTGCACGTTAAAGACCCCAGGTAGTCAGAATTTCCGGAGCCCTTCAGTACGCCATCCCTCATAGCCTGAGTCGCTTTGAGATCTTAAACGCCCATAAACCGTTACTTATGCGATCAACGCACCGATTTGTCAGTGTAAAAATTGGAGGAAGCTGCAGCTTCGCCTTTCGAGTGGAACACGAATGCGTGTTGCAGCACTGCCAGGGAGTCCACGGAACGCCATCGCCTTGCCCGTTGGACAGTTTGCTCGGAGACTCTAGGAGTTCTCTTAAAACACAGACGCTGCTCCATACTATAGCGCTCATAGATGGCTGCGGTTCCATCACACCAGTTCAGAAACGAACGACTCGACTCGAACTCGGATGGACGGACGGACGGACAGAGAGACAGACGGACGGACGGACGCACGGACGGATGTATGGATAAGGCTGAACCCTTTAAATCGGGCGGTGCTTCAAGCCTCCTAGATATGACTTGTGAAATTTTACTCTTGTATTGATTTTAGCCACCACTAAGGAAACTTTTGCTTCGTTAGTTCTACCCACTTAAAATGTACTTTTCGCTCACAGTCCTTAAACCCCAATGCTTTGAATAGATCATTCCCGCTGCTTTCCACTGCAGGGTGAAGGCCTTTACAGAAAAGTATCGAGCGTTCAGCAGTTTCTTCCCCCTCTCCACATCCACCGCACAACCAGTCCATCTAGTGGTACCTGATTCTATGTGTCTTGGAAAGGTCGTCTACGTGCGCGCCATCCGCCGGGATATCGCCTTTGTACCCTTTTACGGGAGGTTATTACACCAACGTCCAAGCCAACTTTGAGACGCTACGGCGGAGTCGGTCCCTCCGTGTCGTCACCATCAGCTAACGTTTGAGCCAATTTCAATTTTCGACGCGGTGCTTTGTTGTTTCGACCGCCGTGGCCATGGGAATGGCTTCTTGTTCGTTCAGGTAGCTGTCGGCCGGCCTGCTCTTTGTCGGTTGACATTAGTCAAAACCCTGCGCTTGCGGAAGGGTACATCCACTAGGTTAGCAGGGGTGGAGTGGTCGACATAACAGAACAACATGTTCGATCGTATCCTCTTCCTGCCCACATATTGTTCACATGATGACCGCACTGTCCTTGCCGGCAATCTGTGCTTGCCACTTCTTCGTGCACAGCAGCCCCGCCCGAGCCTCGAAGAGTAGGGCACTGCCAAAGGAGTTGTCGTAGAAGGGCTCCTGCAGAATCTCCCTCCTCAGCGCGGTGTACAGTCCGAGAGCTAGCTTGGCCACGACGCTGGTCTTCCACAGATCTGAAGGTGCACTGAGCAGACGCAGCGATCGGACGCGTTGCACATCGGCTCCGTCGATTTTCGACTGGAACCGCGGCAATCTGGTGTAACACCTATCAAACCTGTGCGACTGCATCTGTGAAGTCAGCAGGATCCTGGAGACAACGATCTGACCCAGGTACGCCCAATTTTCGGCCATTTCGAGCAACCCTCCGCATCACCACGTAGCGGTCGAGCTAAGCCTAACGGCTTCGGCTCCCCCGCCGCTGGCTGCGGAGACGCCCGCCGGTCAACCGCTCAACATGGCTCTGCCTGAACAACGCGGATACGACCCCACGACTCTGTCGTGGTCATCTGTCCCTGCAAGCCAACCAGAGGATGGCCCATCCACCATTTCGGCGCAGCAAGCTGCCCTTTTTCAAGTCGTTGAAAGCCGGCGCCGCCGCCGGCAGAACGCACGAGGAGCTGCAACGCCCAAGACTCCTCTCGACAAATCAGCAACGGGAGACGCTCGCGCTCCGTCTTCTAAAGGTCCACAAAAGTCATTTTCACGAGTCTCCAAGTGGACGCCGAAGCCGACGGTCAGAATGAACCCTGACGATTACGTGATCGTGCTGCAGCCACGCAGTACGGTCGCCCTCAAGACAGCATTCCAGCAAGGTGAGCTCGGCGCTGCCATTTCGGAACTCATCGGCAGACAGCATATGAATGCGATTACAATTTCTCCCAATTGGGAGCAAAACATTATCGTCTGCGGCACGCAGAACCCCGAGGTAGCTCAAAAGCTTCTGACGGACATCGAAATTACAACCAGCAAAGGATCGCTCCCGCTTCACGGACACCTCAAGCTCACCGGTGATGTGTGTCGTGGTGTGATTTCTGTGCATAACCTTGAAACCAGCGAATCCTTGAAACATAGTGTGCAGTGGCGCGGTGGTGATTTAGTCCATGTGCGCAAGCTGGGAAAATCGAATGTAGCTGTGTTGACTTTCGAGGGACGCAGCGTTCCGCGTTACGTCCATTATAATGCAGAACTGACTCCCGTCAAGGAGTATAAAAAAACGGTGCCAGCGTGCTACCGTTGCGGCACACTGGGGCACCGGGTGGACAACTGTCCCACCCCGGTCAAGGAAAGATGCGGCCTTTGTGGTCAAAACGTGGGGCTTGGTACTGAGGGGATGGCCCCCCACGTCTGCAACCCTATGTGCTTAATCTGCGGGGGCCCGCACCTCACCAGCTCCCGCGAATGCACCGCCAAATTCATCAAGCTGCCGCAGCCAGGGCCCAGGACGCCATCCAAGGGAGCCAATTCCGGCGCTACACGGGGAGGGCGGCAGCAAAACAACCAGAAGACGCCACGACGTGGCGTGATGCCTCCCCCAGGCAAGACAGCAACGGTAACGCCACCACCCGGAGCAGCGGAGTTCCCAGCTCTCGGCGCTTCACCTGGCGGAGCCGCCTGCAACCAACCCAAGGTAGGCAGCTGGGCGATGGTCGCCTCCTCTTCTTCCCCTCCTCCCTCCTCCCCCACCAGCACCGCCGAGACGCAAGAACTCAAGCGCGAGCTCGCCCTCTTGCGAGCTCAAAACGAAAAACTAGCCAGCGAGCTTAACTCGCTCAAAGCCAAATTCCCTACTCAGCCCGCGTCGAGCGAAGAGGAAGAAAATATCACAGACAGGGAGATTCCTACTAATGTGGAGAGTCGCGCCGCGGCCCTGGAGAGCCGGGTGACCGCAATTGAAACACAATTGGCTGACCTCCCCCAAATTATCCACGATACCATTGCGCGTCAGGTGGAGAGTGTCATCGCACAGGTGACCCAAGCAGTAACTCACATTATCCAAAAATGGATAAAAGACAATCCGCGCGTCCTTAAACGCGTAGGGCCCATCAGGGACGATAACCGCCCCTCCAAATTCAACAGAGTTATTCCCGATGAATTTGACTTCTCGGAAGACTCCTCCACGTCTGCGCCGGGCACTAGCGGACTGGGGAGTCTTAACAACGTAACCCCACCCTCTGCCTCCGACCATGGCCCCCAACCCTAAGTCGCGAGCAAGAGCAACTCAGCCGCTTACAATAACGCAGTGGAACTGCCGAGGTCTCAAGAACCGCACGAAGCGGACTCATCTGCGCATCTATCTTGAGACCTTTGAGTTTCTCGTCGCCGTGGTTGCCCTTCAGGAACCCGGCGCCGGTGCCAAACTCACAAACTACACTACATTTCAACACAACCCGCAGACATGTATACTTGTTCACAAGCAGTATACTGCGCAGGAAGTCACGCTCCCCACAACACCGCCTTTCCCATACACGATGGTGTCCGTGCTGCCCCTAAAGCGGTCTGACCCACCTGTACACATTCTAAACATTTACTGCCCACCTAAACTTAAGAACGTCACGTTCAATGAAATTTTCACCCAAGCAATGCAGGTGGCGGGAAGGGATCCCCTTCTGATCGTCGGCGACTTCAACGCCCCGAGCAGGCTATGGGGGTACCCCCGGGAGGACAGACGTGGGCGGAAGCTTGCGGAACTTCTTTCCACACTTGGACTTACTTTACACACTGATCCCGCCAACCCAACACGAGTCGGAAATTCGATTCAACGAGATACTTGCCCGGACCTCACATTTACACGCAACATACGCCATGCCGACTGGCTGAATACAGAGGACACTCTGGGTAGTGATCACTGTATAATCAACACCACCATTTACATGCGTCCCCTGAAACGCCCACTAACACAAGCTCGTGTACCGGACTGGACGACTTTCCGCACATCTCTACCTATCGTAGATCCCCTCCAGTCGGGATACGACGCATGGTCCAAATCGCTCACGTCTACACTCAGGCAACACGAGAAGCAGATACAGCTCACAGAAACACAAACGGACGTGGACAACCACTTGCTCCACCTTTGGGAGGCCCGCCGCAGCCTCACCAAACGATGGAAGAAACAGAAACATAACAGACGCCTAAAGAAACGCATCCTCGAACTCACACAACAAGCAGCGGAATATGCTACTCAGCTAGCCGACACTAACTGGGTGGATCGGTGCAACGCGGCTGCGCGCCAGATGTCTGGCCGCAACACGTGGCGCCTATTCCGCGCTCTCATCGATCCAATACAAACACGCACGGAAACCCAACGCCACTTACATAGGGCATTGCACAACTTTACAGGAACGACAACACAGCTAGCGCACACGCTCAGGGATCGATACCTTTGTACCACTAAGGATCCCCGGCAGGCGGCGTACTCGTATGCAGGCGAAGAGAACGCGGAGCTGGACAAGCCGTTCCAGCTCCACGACCTCCGGGCGGCCTTAAGCAAGATGAAGCGGGGCACTGCACCTGGGCGCGACAAGGTTACGGTCAAGCTTTTGGCCAACCTTCCCGACGCAGCCTACACCGCACTCCTCAAATACATCAATAGCATTTGGGACGGAGAGACTCCTCTCCCTCTCGATTGGAAATCGGCTCTCGTGACCTTCATTCCGAAGGCCGGCAAACCTATTGATGTGGAGAACCTTCGCCCCATCTCTCTGACGTCTTGTGTCGGCAAGCTGATGGAGACGATGGTGCGCGACAGACTCTCCGATTATCTCGAAACACAGCACATTTTCGCGGACACCATGTTCGGTTTTCGTCCTCACAAGTCAGCACAGGATATACTTCTGCAGCTCCACCACGACATCTTAGATCCTGTCGAATGTCCCCAAAACGACAAGGTGGTCCTGGCCTTGGATCTTAAAGGCGCATTCGACAACGTCAAACATGCAGTAATCCTGGACCACCTCAGTAACACCAACTGTGGCCACAAAACATTCCATTACATAAGTCAATTTCTTACAGACCGTCAAGCCTATATACGCATACAAGATGCGGAACACGGGCCATACACCATCGGCTCGAGGGGAACACCTCAAGGCGCGGTCCTGTCTCCCCTGCTCTTCAATTTGGCAATGCTTCGCCTTCCCTCCAAATTGTCTTCTCTGCCCGGGATACATCACGCTCTTTATGCGGATGACATTACAATCTGGGCCACGCAAGGCAACCTGGGCCACATGGAGTCCTGCCTGCAAGCAGCAGCGACCCTAGTCGACGACTACGCGGCCTACTGCGGACTCCAGTGCGCCCCAGCTAAATCAGAATTTGTGCACTTACGTCCCTCCCCCCGGGACACAACTCCGCTTCGCATCAGTCTCCCCTCGGGACCGATCCGGGAGGCCAAGGAGATCCGCGTCCTTGGCCTCTTCATACACCACCAACGCAGAGTCGACACCACCATAGCCAAACTTCGCACGGTGGGAGACCAGGTGGGCCGAATGGTCCACCGGGTCTCAAACAAGCGGGGCGGATTACGAAGCAAGGATGCACTGCGGCTTGCCCATGCTTTCGTAACGAGTAGAATCCTCTACTCAACTCCCTACTTGCACCTGCGCCAACATGATGATGACCAACTGGAGGTCATCCTGCGGAAAGTCATCAAGCGGGCTCTCGATCTTCCGATCGCCACGTCCAACCAGAGGCTTCTGGCCTTGGGCGTGGTGAACACATTTCGGGAGCTTCGAGAGGCCCACTTATGCAACCAATACACGCGTCTTGCACAGACCACATCCGGTCGCCGCCTCTTGGACCGGCTACACATCAAACACGACTACCACATTGAGGAAAGGGAGAGAGTGCCAGAACCCTGGAGACGCGCCCTCCGGGTCCGACCCCTTCCCCGCAACATGTCCAGTGAAGACCATAGCGGTCGTCGCCAGGCGCGCGCGGAAGCGCTGGCGCGATACTATGGTAACCAAGAACATGTGTATTACGTAGACGTTGCCGGCCCACACCACGGGGGGTGGTACACGGCCGCAGTCGTACACAACACAAACACAGTTAACGGGCTCACTTTCAAAGCCTACAGCGCAACACACGCGGAGGAGATTGCCATTGCTCTGGCTCTCACGAATCCCAAGTCAAAACACATCATCACCGACTCGCGAGGGGCCTGTCGGAACTACGAGTTGGGCTGGGCTCCCCCGCTTGCCTGGCGCATACTGGAATATCGCTGTCGATCTGAAGATCCAACTCCACGCAACCTGATTTGGGCCCCCGGTCACCAGGGCCTCCAGGGAAACGAACAGGCCGATCTGGCCGCCCGCGCACTCTCTCCCCGGGCTATCTCCCTGTCCTTGGAAGGGTACTCCCAATCAGACAATCTGGCCATTACATTCAAACAAATCACCGATTACTACAAGGAGGAGCACCGGCGCTACCCGGCCCCTGGTAAGGGTCTGGATCGCGCTGACGAGCGCCTCCTCATCAAAATTCTCACTAACACTGTACTGTGCCCGGCGGTGCTTAAACACTTCAATACATCCTTTGATGGCACGTGCCAGTTCTGTGGGGAGGTGTCTGACACCTTCCACATGGTTTGGGCGTGTCAATCTAACCCATCTATCCCCCCCAACCCCAACCCCACCAGAGAGGACTGGGAGGCGGCCCTGCTCGGCTGTCAAGACCTGAAGAGCCAAAAGGCCTTGGTTCAACGGACGCGGGCGGCGTTGCTTGCCAATGGGGCCCCGGAATAGGGGCTCCACCTAGTACTGTGAGGGGAAAGGGCCAATAGGGTCCTACCCCAATCACCTTTCTGTAAAAAATTTATTGCTTATAAATGTTTTTCACCACCACCACCACAGATCTGTCTCCGTCGCCACATTCCCTCTTCTGCCACACATTCTCTTTCCTCCAGCAGGTCCCTTCGGTGCTCGTGATCGTGGCATTGGCACACCGTATTTGCTCCCCAAAGCTCGTACCCTTCTCTTGGATTTGTACAGATACCAGAGCGTAGCAGACAACGCTGTACTTTATGAACACCAGCGTTCGTCCCCAACCGTCCATGAGCGCGTCTCGTAAACGAACTTCGCCGTAGTCCCCGTGCCTGGAAGGAGGACCACCCAACGTCTCTCTGCACAGCCTCGTTCGGGGACGTACAACCTCGATGGAAAGAAACGCGAACAACCTGGCGCCAACACGCCCCGCTGTTGGAATCTATTTTCATCGCACTTTTTTACCTAGGTAGCATGAAAAAGACGTTAGAGAAGTCCTAGAATGTATCATGGACGAGTCTAGGGTCTTTTTGCTATCATGGAAGTAAAAGAAATTGAAACAGCGGAGCGTGTTGGCGCCGGGTTCACGTTTCTTTCCATCGAGGTAGTACGATGGGCACCCAGAGCCTGCCATCCCACCTCTCTCTGTCGCAGCTCCAGCAATTCACGGGTCACCGACGAGATACACAGCACAGAATACGCATAGGTCAGTCCCGGCCCCATCGCCACCTTCCCAATGGTGCCCAGATCTTCCAAATGGTGCGCACTGGGTGCCACACGATGGCGCTACGACTGCACCCAAGCACTGAAGAAATTTACCGGAAACGCATGGTATTCACTTAATTCTGACATCTGTAATTTACATGCTCATAATCAGTCATGTACATTTTAATACATATCTCGAAGAAACGTTTATAAGCAACCTGTTGATTCACTAGACGCGCCTTTATTCATGTTGAAATGTCGAGATAAAAAAATGGCAGACAAAAAAAAAACAGCCGTCGCGGCGGCGTGGAAGCGTCCCATCTCGAACGTCAAATATCCTGGTTCGATTCTCAACATATACCCAGTTTTTCGTTTATTCATTGAGTATGCGTGGATTTTCACTCAGCCCCCCAATATTTCCCACACGCGGTGCACGCAGCTACTACAACGCCCACAGCTTTTCGACCGAATGAGCTGTATACGCGGTCACGTAATAAATTACCGAACGAGCTGTATATGCTGCTGCGTAATGGATTTGTCGTGAAGCACTCAGCACACATTACAAAGGAGTTATAAGGCGGTCATAAATTTGAGCGTGCTGTGCTTCTCCAACCGTTCAGGCGCGATAACGCTTCTCTGCCAGCTGCCGACTTTGTGGCTACTTCGTGTCTTGCACCGTCCATGTCTTATATACCGGATGTTTTAGCGAACACTCTCGAAAATATCTAAGAGGGGGGGGGGGGTGATAAGAAAAAGACATCGTTGCAGGAAGGAGCTTTCGGCCGCGGCGGACATGATAAAATTTTAAAACCACGGTAATTATAGATCTTTTAAGTTAGTTTTCTTCTTTTAATAATTGATGCAACAGCCGGAGGATTTAACTGACTGTCATGTTGTGTAAGCAAATGAACGCAACATACAAAAATACTTAAGGCGGCTTACGCGCAGTGAACGCGAAAAGCATGCCCGCGCGGTGTTCAGCTGCGGCCACGGCGTATTATACCCCAAAGCACTGGTCAGCGAAGCTGATCTCTACCTGCCGCCCCCATGGAGGTTGATGAAGTCGATGATATCCAAACCCAGCGCGAGAGGCTTGCAGTTTAGCGCATGTGGAGTTGTGCGGAATGATTGTTCATTTGAACAAAGTCTATGCCAAGACAGAGTTCGAACCGGTGCTGGCACTCGCTCTTAACGATATGCTCTTCATTGTTTTTGTTTTCTAGTGCTCGGTTACCTGGAGGGTCGTATTATGCATCGTGGCGATTTTCCACTGTTTTCCTCAATGTTTGTACATAGTTGATACACATAGACCATTGCATCACAGAAATTAATACCACGTTCAAAAAATGTGTTGATGTTTGGGCTCGAATGCAGAGGCCAGCGAAGCTGACCTGTTCGCGCCGGCCTGTGTTCGAAACCCACTTCGGAAGAAGTTTTATTTTTCTTTCTTTCCTGATGATGTAGGCACTGCTGATGACGCCATGAGGTCACGTGGTAGGTTCGGTTCGTTTCTCGCGTACGGTCCGTCAGCGCCGGGTTTTCTGACTGGCGAGCCGTATAATGTTTTAACATTAAACCGTTTTATTGGAGTATACCACTTACAAAAATTAATAACGTTTGTCTCAAACACGTAGAATATTTTACTTAGCAGCCGCCGCGGTGGCTCAGTGGTCATGCTGCTCGGCTGCTGACCCGAAAGACCTGGGTTCGATCGCGGCATCGGCGGTCGCATTTCGATAAAGGCAAAATTCTTAAAGCCCGTGCATTGTCAGTGCACGTTCAACAACACCAGGTGGTCGAAATTGTCCGGAGCGCTCCAGTACGACGTCGTTCATGGAGTCATTTAGGGACGTTAAGCACCACAAAACCATAAACTATATATACTTTGGTGTAACGAGCAGCTCGAATCTCATTTGCAGCCCCCGCTTAAAAAAACGTAGTTTCACCGGGCCAGAAGACTGTGGCTAGTAAAACGTCGGCTAAAGCATGCGTCAAGCAAAACAAAGCTCACTGTATACTTCACTCGTGCGTGCCTCACTCGAATACACTGACGTGGTATGTGAGGTGTGCATACGAATGCAGACGTTAAAGTACACAGAAGGTTCAAATGAAAATACTGACATTCATTGACACGCAAAACAAAAACAAAATTACCGCCTAACTGAAAACACCAGACTTAGAACATATAGTGAGGCAGTTAGTGGTCACTACTTGCTGCTACTACATGAATACATCAAGAGTTCACGATAAAAAAAATCGTCAGTAAATACGAACGAAACAGCATATGTACAAAGCGCATCAAAGGGCGACACGAATGAAGAATAAAACATAATAAAAATAACAAGAAGTTACAACAACAAAAAATAGGAAAAATAACAAGACGTTACAACATGGTGTGCCAATGTTAATCCATAAATTTCGAAGTTCAAATGTTAAAAAAAAACGGCTGTATCTTAGCTCCGCTATGTACGGTTATGAAAGTGAAAGCTTCGTTATGCTGTGTTGCTATGACAGGTTAGAGCCAACCTTCCTCCGTCGCCGAAGCCAAAGTCGTGGCGGGGGAGAAGCATGCAGCAGAGGCTGCCTCTAAGCTCGTCGCTGCAGCCTTTTGGCATCCTTCAAGCGCCGTTGAGACAGTCGACGCTTCCGTTCTTCGCCGGTCTCTGTCGCTAGCTTGGCACGCTTAGCTTCCTTTACCTCTATCTAAATACTTGGCATGATTGGCCACGTAAGCCGGATGATCAGACTGAGCCCATCGTCTACGGGACCGTCCTGGCGGCGTACACGGCCCCGGCTGACTCGCTTCATCCATGGGGAAAAACTGAAGGCTGCAGTGTGTATGTAACGCGTGATCAGCGCCGTCTCCCTTCCAAGCGGAGGGCGAGTCACGTGGTTAGAACGTGGACTTAGCTGGCGAGGCGGCTGCAACTGCGGCAAGTCATGTTGTACGTTACGTGGCTGACACATCCACACCCTTTTAATTGAAGGTCAAATGTACCGCGTCGATTACCCTCACTGGACGAGGCTGCAAAGCTCTCGCTTTAAAAAAAATTTATTACAAGAGTGGGCAAAATAAATCAGGTATATTGAAAGCCAAATTACATACAAGAACCAAAATAGATGAAACACAGGCGCAAACCTTTCATTGAATAATACATTATGGTCAAAGTGGATCTGCACAAAGGTTCACACCATGCAAATCTTAACTTTCTGATATAAGTGTCTCTTCTAAGGCATTTATGGATTTTTCTACTGTAGGCTGGGCAGTAATAGCACGGTTCAAAGAGTTCTATTCCCGCACAGCTCGGGGAAAGAAAGAGAAGCGAAAAGTATTCTTGTTACAAAAAAAAATCCAGCGTAAAGGCGTGCTTGTGTCGTGTCAGTCTGGGGCTTTGGTGCTTCACGTAAGCGGCAGGGTTGAGCTTTAGCGCATTGTGTATAATTAAGCATCCCAATATTAGGCGCTGGACCTTTGCTCGGATCTCGAGGGTTGCTAGGGCGGCGCGCGGAAGAAGTTCGGTTGATGAATCCGTGTGCTTGCATCAGTTGTAGATAGAGCGTACAGCTTTCCTTTGCACTCTTTCACGCGTGTGATTATGGTTTTTGGTACGTGGGAGCCATATGATTTTGGCATATTCCAGCGCCGGTCTGATAAAGCCGACGTAAGCAAGCTGTCTTGTTTGGCTCTTGGAATGCGATAAGACGCGTTTGATATAAGACAGTTTGTTCCGGGATTTTTAGGTACGTGTTCTACGTCGCATTCCATCCGAGATGAAATGAAATGATCACGCCTAAGTATTTGTACTCTCTGGCTTACGGAACAACTGCTTTCCTAGCGCAGTGAAGCTTTTCGCTTCAATAACGACCGAAAATCAAGTGAGCCTAGCAATTCACTCGCTGCCACACAGCTCCATTGTGCTGACCGTACACTAGGAGGCACTTACCACGAGAAACGCCCCAGCATCTGTGTCCACAAGGGGTGGCGTCGGACTGGTGGCCGCGGTGAGCGTAATGTAGGCGGCGCCCAGCGTCCCCAGCAGCGTCTGCGCGCACAGATGTGGCATCCGGCGCAGCACCACGAACATGGCCAGTGCGCAGGCAGCGGGGTAGGCGATTCCGCACAGCGTCACGGCCAGGTGCAGAGTCCGGGGCCCGTACGGGAGGCACGAATACGACTGAGAAAGACAACGCACACTCATAAAACAGATATTTTGAGGAAAGTACAGACGGAATTACTGCCTTACTCTCAATCGACAACTGAACAAAGCATTGAGGGCAGAAATAAGCCGCTTTGCAGTCGAAATTGGAAAATGAAAATTGTTTTTACGGCAAACCCGCCACGGTGGCTCAGTGGTTAGGGCGCTCGGCTACTGATCCGGAGTTCCTCCGCCGCCAAGGAGTGTTCTGCTGTGCGACTCCTGCGCCGCCCTCAGCCGCCTGCAATCTAACGGCCACGGTACCCCACTAGTGCGGGAAATTCGCTCGCGCATCGAGCGCCTCGCGCAGAGGGGATGTGCCGTGCATGCACAGTGGTTGCCCGGTCACTGCGACATCACCGGCAACGAAGAAGCTGACGACCTCACGACCGCTGCACTCCAACTACCTGCCAGCGATCTGCCCCTTGCGCTGGAGGACGTACGTGCGGCCATCCACGACCATCTCCGAAAGCAGCACCCCGACCCACGCATCGCAGGAGGTGAGCGCATCGACAGTATCACCGGCTGTTGCGCACTTACACGGTCGCAACGTGTAATGAACCCCCGCGCGCGCAATGGCTGCGTGTGGCCCGGGGAACGACGGGTGCGTCACGGAATCGCGAGAGTGATGTGTGTGACGGATGCGGTGCAGTGGAAACACTAGAACACCTGCTCCTTCACTGTGCCGCGTTCGCCGATGATCGACGCGATATTCTTGCGGCCTTTAGGGCACTGGGAAAATTACCAGACTCCTTCAAGACGCTATTGTGGCCGTAAGGCAGTGCGCGCACTCGTGAGCAAACCTTGATGAACCTCTGTGCATTCCTCGCACACACGGGCTTGACGTCCCGTCTGTTATCCGTCAGGAAGTTACACGCAGTGACCGAACGCACCGCGAATTCTACCTTGAACGATTAATAACTGGACGCCCCACATAAGTTGTAGCCAACACAATGCTGTGCGCTTGTGTTTTAATTCCTCCAAAATGAACTAATCACGCGCACAACCTGGGCACATTTCTTATTGTGTAAACAGTTTGTATATATTACTTCGCCCCATATCCTCTCTTCCTGTCCCCTCACCTCTTTCATTGCATTTCTCCATTCTGCCTGCTATCCTCTAGTTCCGCTGCCTCAGCTCAGGTGCTTCAGTATCCATGGCAGATGCCGGGGCTAGCAAGAACCTTTTCCTTCCTTTCTATTATTATTGTAATAAAACCACTTACTGCTAGCCAAGCGCCCTAAGCACTGAGCGACTGCGGAGGGTATTGAGATGAAGGCCAAACGCAAAAATAATTGCGGCCTTTTTAACAACATTCTTAACGGTGAAAACGCAATAGCAGTTGTAAATTGCCCCTACTCCAGACATTCAAGAGGACAACCCAACTTTGGAAGTAAGCCCACCCCAGAAAATGGAGGGTAGATTAGTTGGTATTAAAACGTGACATTGTAGACGCCGACCAAAACACAGCAAAGAATGCACAAAAGACGTTTCGGCTTCCATAGAGTCCGGAGCCTTGCTCACAGTCTGAAACATCTTTTGTGTATTATTTTCTATGTTGTGGTCGGTGTAGGGGAGCCTTACTCAGTCTGAAACGTCTTTTGTTTATTGTTTTCTATTCTGCAATGTCACGTTTGATTCACCCCGACCAGACGAGTTTTCGTCCAACGCTTGATTTTATTAGTTGGTATAAATGGGTGGACTAAGGTGGACGAGAGGGTCGGGTTGATATAATTCCTTAAGGTGATCCAATCGAAGGTACTCGATTGTTGTAGTCCTCATATTTACTAATTTCACGGCGCTGATGAAGCCACAAACCTCTCGACAAGTCAGGGAATTCTGTTATGAAGGAACCCGCTTATTTCTGACGGACAACGACCTAAATGCAATCGCATTCAAAGGTCCCCGTGTATTGTGCGCTGTCAGTGCACGTTTAAGATCCCCCAGGTGGTGTACATTATTCCTGAGCACTTAAATGGGCGTCTATTTCTCCCTGCCACGTTTCACTGCCTCCTCCATCCCTTGCCTCCTGGCGCGCGTGAGGCGTCCACACAGAAATGATGCAGTTAGAGCCTTTTTCCCTTCCTAAGAAACCACATTTTAACCTAGGAGCAACCCGCCGCGGTGGCTCACTGGTTAGGGCGCTCGGCTAATGATCCGGTGTTACCTGATTGGAACCCGACCGCGGCGCCCACGTTTCGATGGAGGCGAAACGTAAAAAGGCACCCGTCTGCTTTGCGATGTCCATGCACGTTAGATTCCCAGGTGAACGAAATTATTCCACAGCCCTTCACTACGGCACCACTTTCTCCTTTCGCTCCGTCATTAATCCCTTCTGTTACGGCAGGTTAGTGTGTTCACTGAGATATGTGAGGCAGTTACTGCATCACTTGCTTTCCTAAAATAACTTATTTTCGTTTTCTTTAATGCAAAAAAAAAGATGACGTAGACAAAGTGGATGACTCTATTTTCAACCACCATGGGTTTCGGCGTATTTTTCGTGTCTTCCGTGCGCTACGCGAAGATCTCGCTGTTTTGAACCAGTCAGAGAATGGTCACAGGCCTCCATATTTACCCACATTGATCAACCTGCAAACGCAATGGGACGCGTAAAGGGAACTGCGAAGTTGTCGGAAGAAATTATTGAAATCCGGAGACCTCACACAAAAATGAGGCACGTGCACACATGTCACTAGAGATCTAAAGGATAGAAAAATTTTGAGGGCCGAAAAAAAATTTTCCCGATAATATTGGAAACATATTTAGAGCGTTCAAGCAACTACCGTTTGCAGGCATGAAGTATCGGTGGGGGTACGTCTGTCTGCACCCAAAGCCGTACTGAAATAAGGGAAGCTCATGCAGGGAAACGGTTTAAGGTTCGAGAAATGCACACCGGATAGCAATTCATCTTCACAGTTTGTAAAAAACGGAGATTCAGAGATTTCTTCTGGTTGCGGTTGCTCTAGGAGCCAAGCGTTTAAAGTTGTGATATGCACAAGTACAGTGACCAAACTGACGGAACAAAAGTTTAGAAGGAAGCTGACAGAAAAACAGACCACTACACCTCCAGAGACATGTAGGTTCAGTGAACCGCACCACAGTGGCAAAACAGTTTGAAGTGGCGCTGCCACAAATTATATACATAAGTGAGGCAGCGTTGTTGCTAATAACAGACACCAGATGGAAGCACACATTCAAGCACAGGGAGGCTTCCATTCGTGCCGTCGAGAAGGTACACGCTTCGAAGGCGACTGCTGAAGGCTCAGTAAGGCAGGGTGATGAGGCAAGAAGAAAAAAAAAGCTTCGGTTTACGCCTGAAACTCACGTGATAACATTTGCCATAAAGGAAGCACCTCTACTCACAGATCATGAGACCGCTAACAGGCAAGAGCTAAACATCAATGGCAAGAGCTAAAGGATTGTCGAAGAAATGATATATTAAATTTTTTTCATAGCATCATTACTCTAAAACAGACGTCAACCGCGAAAAGTACATCCTGGCACAAAATTATATATCGAAGTGCCTGGACTACGATTTGAATGTCAAGGAATTCTCTTGTAGGTGTGGCGTCTTACGTTAGTCTTTTTTTTTGTTAGAACTGCGCATGAATCTGAGCGTGTAAATGTCGAAGGGACAAAAGTGCGTAATTGCTATACTAATCCCGTTTGTAAATAACATTAGTATGAAAAGCTTTATAGAGTACCCAGAGCACAGGCAGTCAAAGCGGGCTGCCCACGCAAGAGACCCGATTCTACTTTATTTCACTGCTGCTGTACTACAATGACACAAGCGGCGGAAAGTTCTCCGAACCTATGGGAAACATGGCTACACTACGATGGCTGTCTAGGGTTACATCGCCAAAAAAAAGAGCGCTGCTGTCAAGCTTGCTCTTCTCTTAACTCGGTTCCTCTGAAGGTGAGGCATGTCTTATGCCGCCATTGTCGCATACGGATGCCAGTGCGCAGTGCAGCACGCATTGCGATTAGCTTTAATTCGCAAATCGCCCTTGCGTGCACCGTGTTGTGAAAATCTTTGCGCTTTTTCGTAAGCACGCCTATTTCGCAAACATAATGCGATTGCAGTAATACTGCTTTCATTCGCCTGTTTTCTGCGAGAGGTTTTCGTATTCGTCCTGCATGAACATTTTCTACATCTTTCATGAAAGTCGAGGTGCAGCGTGACTATAATATATGAACTAAAGGCAGGATGTTCAGAGAATTTTAGTATGTCTTTCTAGTAAGTTTAGAATTGCGCACAAGCCATCTCTTTCTAGATTTCACGCAGGCGGACGCGCCAACGGTGTTTACTAACTCAATGCGATTTGAGTCATTTGATCACTATTTAAATGTTATAAACCGTGATCATTAAGAAGCTATCACAAATCAAATAATTCACCTTTCAATCCCTGTAAGCCTTGTTCAAATAATTTTTTGCGCCCTATAGAAATCTGGAATTCCCTTTCTCGGCCTGTTCCGTCTCTTCATTTTAAATAATATTCCAAATTTGGTGGTGGTGGTGGTGGTGGTGGAAACTTCATTAGACACAGAAGAGTTTAGGACGCGCAGGTCCTAGGGCCCCCGCACGGCCCCGCTGCATCAAACGTTCATGTCCCGGAGGCTCATGACGCTGGCAGGCCGGCCTGTGGCGATGGCTTGCTTGGTCGGGTCCTCAGAGCGCAGTAGGGTCTCCCAAGCCTCCCAACTGATAAGGTGCTCCAGGCCCCGCGGGGGAGGATCCGCCTGGCAGAGGAAAAGGATATGATCGAGAGTGGCTTTGGGGTGGTGGCAGAGGGTACAGGAGGGGTTTGTGTGGAGTTCGTGAGAGCGCGAGCGTATAAGGGGAGGGTAAGTTGCGTGTTTGGAACCGCCTCCAAAGTGTCTAGTGATCATTGTAGAGGGAGGGATGGGGAGGGGGTACAGCCGACGCTCGGCTTTGAAGGCCTGCGTAAGATCACTGAATGAATACTTGCGTTCCCGTGAGAACTCCAGATCGGAGACCGCCGGTGCAAGGTTGAGAGAACCTCGGGCTAATGCGTTGGCAGCCTCGTTTCCGGGATTCCAGGAGTGGGCAGGCTCCCATATGAGCTCCATTTGGCGGGCATTATGCGAAATGCAGGGACTTGAACTCTCCCGCAGGCGAAGTTTAGTATGGCAGTATTAGAGTCCGATAGTATATACCGGGCCTCCATGCGCGTGATGGCTAGGGCAATAGCGGCCTCTTAAGCCTCCTCCGAAGTGGCAGTAGGTGTTATGTGAAGGGTGGCAATTGATTGTAGGGAGGGGTTCCTGATGGCTACAACCGCTTCCTCGCCTGTGCATGCGGCACCCACCCACACGACACCCGGTTCCATGCCATAGTGTTTGTGGAGCACCCGTGCGCGAGCTCTGCAGCGGGGTTCGTGGTAGGTGGAGGTGCATGTTTTTGGGGAGAGTAGTTCGCGCTGAATGTGGTGAAGGACCTGGAGCTCTGTGGGGTCTGTGGCTGGTATCCTGATACCGAAGGTGTGTAGGATGTGGCTGGGATGTGAATGAATGCTTGAATATAGGTGTACATACGTTAGCCTATGTTCAAGGAGGAGAGCGCCGCCATGATCGCTCGATAGTCTAGGCGATCAAAGGCTTTGGAGAGATCCAATGCGAGAACAGCTTTTGTGTGGCCCGGTATGAGTAGGTCGAAAATATCCCGTGTGAGCTGGAGCACGGTGTTCTGTGCCGACAGGTGGAGACGGAAGCCCACCATGCTGTGCGGGTAGAGGTCATGCTCCGTCAAGTGTTGGGTTTGTCGGGCGAGTGCGACATGATCCAAAAGCTTGCCCAGGCATGATGTCAATGAGATGGGACGAAGATTTGCAGGTCCAAGGGGCTTGTGGGGGTTGGGTATGAATAAGATTTTGGCGTGACGCCAGGATTGCGGAAGTTTGCCCTCCGGCCAGCATGTATTGAAATACCCCGTGAGCTGGGCAATCGACTGATCGTCCAAGTTGCGGAGCATGCTATTGGAGATACGTTCAACTCCTGGAATGGGGTTAGAGCGAAGAGTCAGGAGGGCCGCTCTGACTTCTGCTTCTGTAATCTCCGCATCGAGATTGGCATTCGGGGTACCTAAATAGGGGGCAGGGGGTTTGAGGGACCGGGAGTTGTATGTGTGTTCCTAAGTATGTCGATGAGTGAGTCGGGAGAAAGGTCGGTCGTGTGTATAAGGCGTGTGATGTGGTGTTGCGTGGCTGTTTTGGATTGCGTGATGTCAATTAAATGACAGAGGAGTTCCCAACTGCGTTTGGAGGACATATTGCCAGCCATACTGTAGCAAATCTGTCCCAAGTTGGATCGGCAGAGCTCCTCAGAGTGCTCAGTAATTTGTGTTTGCAGTGCGGCTAGCTGCTTTTTAAGGGTCCGATTGAGCTTTTGCTCTTTCCAGCGCTCTAGGATGCTATGGTGGGCCTTCCATAGGTGGGCAAGGCGAGTGTCGAGGGTGGGCGTATCTGGTGTGGTGTCACGGGTTCGAGTGTGTGCGGAGACATCGTTCATGAGTGATGCCACCCACTGGTCGATATCTGTAATGGGAGCGTCAGAAAGCGCCGCCCGTGCGGCGCGGACCGCGTCCCAGTTGATGAGTTTGTGTTTTAGGTGAAGGATCGTTCTTTGTACGGTACTGTAACGGAGAGGTTGTAATGAACGCTCCCTAATGTGTGATGTGTTCCACGTAATGCCCGCAAGGTTGCGGCTCAGTGTCAAGTCAGGGCTGGTGTCCGCGCTGACACTGTTGCCAATTCTCGTGGGAGAGTTAAAGTTGTTGCGTATTGTGAGGCAGAGCTCTTGTAACAAGGACCAGAGTCGCCTTCCTCATCCCGTGATGGTTCGGTAGCCCCAGGCAGTATGCTGACTGTTGAGGGCCCCTCCGATAATCAATGGATGCTTGCCTGCAATACAATGGAGATCGCGCAGTAGCGTTTCCAATGAAGTCATCGGATGAGACGGTGGGTGGTATATATTTGCAATACAAATAGATGTGGAGTGTGCATATGGTATGATTTCTGTGATCACGCAGGGCGTCTCGGAGATGCTCTGATGCGTTTGGTGTGCAATGGAGCGATGTATGAGTGTGGAGGCCCTGGGTGTATTCGTTGCGTCCGAGTGAGCGGATGTGTTGCTGGGAAATGTGGCAGGGGCATGTGTGTCCTGAAGGAGGAGGATGTGGAGCGTGGGAAGTGTTGGGAGGAGGAGTTGAAGGGGTGCGAGCTTGCTCCGGAAGCGGCGGCAGTTCCATTGCAGAATTGATAAGGAATTAGGTGGTCGCCCCGCCATACTGTAGCTTGGGTGGGGTGAGGGTAAGTTAGGTAGGCGGTATTGATGGGGGGGGGGGGGGGGGGAGTTTGGAGGCGGGTGTCGTAACGTGCAGGGCTCATATTAAGGGTGGGCTCCATGCGCGTGAATGCCGCTTCAATGTTTAGCTCGAAGCGTTGGGACAAGTGGTCGATGAGGTGACTGAATTTTGCCCCTAGACACGCGTCCATTTCGGCGAGATTAGCGTCCATGCGGGCCTCAAGGAATTGAAGGCCGGTCTGGGTGACGGGTGGTTGCTCTGTTGAGCGTTTTTTCTTGGGTGGGGGTGAGGTGGGGGTTTGGGAGTCCGATTGTTTCTTGTTTTCAGTGGGTGTTTGAGGTAGCAGCGTGGGTTGCGTGCGAGGGAGGATTGGCGGAAGCGGTAGAGGGGTGGAGGGGCTTGATGAGAGAGCTAAGACGACTCACCTCCTCTCGCAGGGCCTGGAGAACTCGGTCACGGGGGTTCACCTGTGCGGGCGGGGGGTGGAGGGCTTGCTGGTAGCTTTAAGTATTTTGCCTGCTACTCTGTCCGCCCAGGAAAGTTGTGGAGGCGGTTGGTCATGGCGGCGACGAGACGATGAGCGAGACTTGCTGGAGCGACGAACGCTGGCGCGGTCGGTGTCTCGCTCCGGTGTGCGGGAGATGTGCTGTTGCCGTGAAGCGGGCGGTGAGCGGCGTCCCCTCGCTTTGCAGCCTTTAGTACCCGTCATGTGGGCGCCTCTACCGAGTATGCAGGCTGGGGTGCATGTCGCGGTGCGCTCTCAGGGGTGCGGCATACCCCATCTTGAACAGTTATGCGTACGCTGAAGGGTACATACATCCGCGCGATGCCCTGGTTTTCTACAGTTGGTGCAAGCGTCCAGGTGTCCTCTATATAAAGTGCAGCTGTGGAGTCCACCTCCGTAGGAGATCGTTCGGAGCACCGGACCCGCCCGGAAGGTGATGAGGATTGAAGGGGTCTGTCCCATACGGCGTGCATCAATGATGCGGACGCCAGGGTTGCCCGTCATGAGGTCTTCCAGAATCTGCGCTGGGGTGTCTTGCCAGTCGGCGTTAGTGATTACTCCTCTTACTGCACCATTGGGGGGGAGGGAGGACTTAGGCGGTGACGGCATAGGCTTGGGTTCGAATGGAGATTTCTTTGATGGCGACCAGGCGTAGCACGTCGTCTTGATGCGGGGTACTCATCGTGCAGGTGTTGTTTAGGGAGTGGATACGCAAGTTTGTGGCGTCTGGGGCTTGAAGGCTCTTGGCGGCAGTTATCAGGGCCAGACGAAGCTGGCGCGATTGAAGGTCGTGCAAGGTAAGTCTCTCGTTTGAACGAAACAAATTTGGGAATTTGAATCCAAATTTGGGATTTGTAGCTATCATGTTTTATGGCGAGAGCGGATATACGGTGCACCTTGTGCCATCGCATGGATGAAGGCCATCCAAGGTCACCCAAAATAGCGGACAGGAGCGAGATATAAGGAATGGAGGGGCGGCGTCGGGGAAGAAAGTAAAAAGTAGGGGAAGAAATGAAGGGACAAAAAAGTTTTGAGATAGCATTATGCTGCCCAGGAGAGAAATGAGAGAGCAACAAGAAGGGCGCCCCAGGGAGAAAGAATACAAGAAGGGTGAAAATGAAAGGTTGCAGGAAGGGAAATGAATTTTTTTTTTTAGCGGGGGGGGGGGGGGGTGGGATGGCGCAGTATCTGTCTCACATATCAGTGGACACCTGAACCGCGCCGTAAAGGAAGGAATAAATGAGGAAAAAAATAAGAAAGGAAGAGACAGGTGCCATAGTGGAGGGCTCTGGGATAATTTCAACCACGTGGGGATATTTTACGTGCCATGACATCGCACAGCACACAGGCGCCTTCGCATTTTACTGCCATCAAAACGAATTCGCTGCCGTCGGGTTCGAACCCAGGAACTCCGGATAAGTAGCCAACGCCCTAACCGCTGAGCCAAGATCCGAATCACCTGCGCGCACATGGATACCGCCCGAAGCTC
Source organism: Amblyomma americanum (assembly GCF_052857255.1). Lineage (NCBI taxonomy): Eukaryota > Metazoa > Arthropoda > Arachnida > Ixodida > Ixodidae > Amblyomma > Amblyomma americanum. The sequence goes on along the minus strand of NC_135501.1, from coordinate 32,207,996 downwards.
CACCTCTGTAGCAGCCACGAAGGCCATCGGCCTTATGAGTCGCTTTAATGAGTTCTGTGTTTCTCTCTCACCCCTAGCGGCTGCAACATCGAAGCGAGCTGCCGGTAAGAGGGAGCTCAGTTAAGATTCCCTCTTTGGGCGGCCGGTCAACAAATCAACAAACCGAAAAACCAGCACGCGCGGATGGTGCAGCAGCTGCCCTGGCGCATTGCTATTGTTATGAACAGGATACACACCTGCCGATGAGGATTAAAGCGAAGATTCCATCGACTGGGATGACCATGTGGTAGCGGCATTTTCGACTGGTCATTTGACCTCACGAAAAAAAAGATGTGCTGGGATCCTACCTGCGGAATCTTTCCCACGCTCCTCTAGAGGGGAGGAGATGACCTTCCCTTTGTCTGGTTCGCCGCGAGGCGCGACCGACGAAGGACAAGACGACGGAGGGGAGGGGGGGACGGCGCATTTCTTTATTTAACCGTGTCTGGCGAGAACGTCTCGTCCGGAAAGAGCCCGCCGAGGTTGTAGCCACGGCGCCGCATTTGTGTTTGGATGGAAACGTGCAGCTTGGGGCGAAGTGGCAGCTAACCTCCGAATCCTCCTCGCCGATTTCGCGGTGCTCCGCGTGATATGTGCCGTGTCACTCTTCCGATCAGTGCCTCGTGTGGTGATAGGGCGGAGCCTACTTGTATTTAACATGCGGCCTGAGTGAGAACGATTGCTCTGGGCCCTCACAACAAGGCTCATTAGGTCGCTCGACGCTATGAACATTTAATTTGTGACTGTTTTCTCTCCTTTTCAAATTATGTAAATCAGTTTCTTCAAAGTGCCAGTTCACCCGTGTGTCCATCGTTCCCAACTTTCAGCTTCCATTCTTCCTCATTCCTTCTCCGGCCAAACGCCTCCCTGCATAAAAAAAAACAACTGGTCACGCTACCCGAGCTGTAACACTATGGATGATGAGGAGGACGAGCGGCGTCATGCTCGCGAGGCTCGCCGTCGACAAGACCCAGCCGATTGGCAAGTTTAACGAAGAGCGGAACGGAGGGCGACGAAGACCTCGCTGGAGCGAGATCAGCGTTGGCGACTACATGTAGAGGGCGAAACTTGAACCTCCGGAAGGGCCGTCTCGGACTAGGTGCGTGCTGGGAGGACCGCGCTATAGCGAGGGTGCAACAAGCGCTGCGCCAAGCAGCCACCGGCTCACGTAGATAGTTTACCTGGATAGTTTTCTAAGTTAGCCAGTTTTTTACTCGGTTTCCTTGTGCATTCGTATTATCTCATGCTTGTATGCCGCTGGCCGTTATGATTTCTTTCTGCAATTCTTACCCTCTCATGCAATAGCTCGACATGAGGCTGCAGGATGTGAAAATAGGTACATAAAATGAAGGAATACAGCGGCTACTCCCGTCTATCGCCGCGTAATGACTGAACTGGCTGCTGAGCAGGTAAATATTTATGTCTCATTTTGTACGGTCACATAGGGTCAAGCACCTGCAAAGCTTGAGTAGGGCGAGGAATAGAGTCGCAAATTTTTGTAGTGCGTGCAAAAACTTTAAGGCGTTAAATGCACATTCCACACAGGAATCATTTCCTTAATCTTCCAGGTGCAATGTCGCGGCATTTCGATGGCGCGGCATTTACTAAGTCGCGGCATTTCGATGTAGCAATTTTCATCATTTATCACACTGTTCGCAATTTTGCACATCCTTGCAAAAAATCAACCTCTGGTATGCTGAGCTCGATCACTAACATTTTATCTTTCTGAAGGGGTGAATATAATAGTTGGGCGAAAAAATATTTACGCTGCGTGGAAACACAAAATGACGTATGCAAGGGTAATGCTGTCCTGGCTTCCTTGACAATAAACCTTTGGTAGTCAACGCCTGTCCTGCATTTGGCGCTCGTTTGCCGGTATCTTTTTTGCGCTGGTCACTTATGTTTCAATTATTTCTTGTTTAGCCTATCTCAGATCTATTTTTTCACATCAATGCGACTGATTTTTATCACTGCATGCTTAAACTGACGATGTCTTATCGTGGCAGGTATGTTCATTTTCCTTTATTTTATTAGCGCAGTTTTGGAAAAGTTATGAAATGCTCTGCGTGCAGAATTGGAAAAAAAGATAATTGTTTTTGTTTGGTGTTAAATTGTTTAACGTCCCAAAACGGCCCAGGCTATGAGAGAGTCCGTAATGGGAGAATCCGGATAATTTGGGCCACAGGAGGTCCTTCCGCGGACGTTGACATCACACTGTACACTGGCCTCTAGCATTTAGCCTCCACTGAACTGCGATCGTCGTGGCCGGGATCGAAATCGCATCTTTCGGATCAGCAGCCAAGCACCATTACCTTCTAGCCACCACGGGGGCTTTGTGAAAGTGGCCAAATTTATTGCCTCCCTTAGGACGTCGAACTACACAGAGTTAGCAAATTGAGCTAGTTGATGAAACTTCATGCTCGACAATCATACAGCCCAATACGGACGCAACACAAAGCAGAAGTCTGACAGAAGCACGTACACTCAAGCTGCGCGTAACTTGGGCTAACGGGGCGCACTGAAGCCGAAACGTAGCTGTAAATCCTCAGCGTAATGGTGACATTCCACATGTAATTTTATTTATTATACATCTGCAGAGTGACAAAAATGACAGATAAGATGTCGATTATACAGCCGCACAGAGCTGTTCAAGCAATGAAACTGTGTAAAGCATAAAAGACGAAAATAGTGTTGGTGGTTACACTTTCCAAAGCGACTAAAGCTAGGAGGGACGCTGTAGTGGAGAGAGAGAGAAAGAGGAAGAGTGAAGGCAGAGATGTTAACCAGAACAGTGTTCTGGTTGGGAGGAGGGGGGGGAACGGAGCACAATCTACGTCTACTGGTGGTGGTGGAAACTTTTATTCCCAACGATGATGTAAATGGTGGAGGCGAAGCGCCCTACATGGCACTTGGATGCTCCCTCACTGTGAGTAGGCACCCTACAAAGCGAAGGATAGCCCTTGGAAAGCAATCCTCAGAGCACTGGTCATAAGAAGTTGCTGTCATAAGTCTCCCCGTAAGACTCCGCTACGGTCGGTGATGGGGGATGAGGGAAGGTGGGGCATGTGAGCAGTGTGTGTAGAAAATCCCCTGGTTTTGCCTCAACGTTTGCATGACGAGGGGAATTGGTCTGGGTATCGGGCATGTAGTATTATGGGGTATGGAGCAGTCCGAGTTTGTAGTCGTCGCCAGTCTGCGGCCTGCGCTATGGTGAGGGATGGGGCTGGGGGTGCGTACTGTCTTCGTTTTTCCCGGTAGTACGAGAGAATATCGCGGAAGGAAAGCAAGCGCTCCTGGGCCCGTACAAGGGGCTCGACTCTCGCCTGGAATATGAGCCCTCGGGCTAAGGAACGAGCCTCCTCGTTGCCAGGGAGGCCAGCATGTGCTGGCGTCCAGATGAGGATTATAGGGCGTCAGGGCTGCCAGAAGCGTAGTAAAGGAGCAGCAGTGCGGAATATGTAGCCATTGGAATAGTTGAGAATGGCAGATTTAGAGTCAGGGATAATCTTTGTGGCAGATGTAGAAATGAGAGCAAGCGCAATGGCTGCCTCATCTGCCTCTGTTGTAGAATTGGTGATGATTGAGCTAGCAGACAGAAGTTTTGCTTGATTGTCGGCTACCGCCAGGGCCATACGGGAGCCTGACGTGTACTCCGCAGCGTCCACGTAGACCACCTCATGGTCATTGCCATACTGTGAACTCATCGCGGTCCCTGTACCGCTCTGGGTGCATGTTCTTGGGTACGGGGGGCACGTTGAGGTTAGAGTGGATGATAGGAGAAAAGAGGACCCCCTCGATAGGGTGTGTAGTTGGGTTGAGTAAAGTGCTGCCAGCCTCTGAATTGAATAGGCGGGATATTTGTGCCGTAAAGGTAGCTTCTGTGAGTTCCTCAAAGGTGTTGTGGACACCGAGTTTGAAGAGTCGTTCGTTTGATGTGCTGGGGGGAAGACGTAAAGCCGTTTTCGTGCAACTTCGCAGGAGCCCATTTACCCGGTCTCTCTTCATCTGTGTGAGGGGTAGGTATGGAAGGGCATATGTGGCGCGGCTTATGACGTAAGCCTGGGTGAGCCGAGTTGTGTGTATCTCGCGGAGGCCAGCCCGGCGGTTCGCTATGCGGCGAATCAGTCGGCCGGCTTGTTGACCGCGTGTTTTGTAAGGGGGGCGCTTCCGCACTGTAGCAGACGACACGAAACACCTCCTCCTGTCTCCTGTGCTCCTGCGCCACATTGTTTCGATGCGCGAAGGCGCTGTGACGCTCCGCGGAGCGCGGCCACGTGTCGCCGTGTGCGCACGTATTTTGAACGACCCTGTAGGATGATTGTTTTCTTGTTCGAACCTGCATACGATAGCGTTCCCCTTCGGAAAGTCGGGGACGCTTTACCAATTCGCGAAAATCGCATGTGAGGTCGTTTTAACCAGTATTTTTTAAGCAGTAAGCAGAGCTCTTTTTATGAAAAGAATGGACAAGCGTGGCTCATCGGGCTAATTAGTAAATCACGGCAGTGAGGTCCACAACACCCTGCAGTACAACGTGGTGGTGTCCGTCTTTTCTTCGTCCGTTTCAAAGAGTTTCCCTGCATTGTGTTCCTCTCTGCAATGTACGAAACGGATTTAAAGTGGTGTCCTTCAATTTCTAGAGAAATTGTGAGGACTTTTCTACCATTTCTATAAATATTAGACGTGCGTACAGCTCTGGCCTCAGAAGTGGTTAATAAGGCTCAAACTCTGCTTGCCACCACCTACCTGTATTGCCGGTAAGAACCCAAAAGAGAGAAGGCTGGCCCATGTTTGGATCAGTAATAGTGACAAGTAATAACGTCGGGTCAGGTGTCGCGTATTGAAGGGTCCACCACCATTGCTTGCGCGGCACGGCTTTACTGTGTCCTGTTTGCGCTGGATCTCCGTAACTTCGTCCTCAGCCGCAAGCGCATTCAAGCGCACAGCTTCCGGGGACACTGGTACAGTCAGTGAGTGCCGCGTCACCTTCCGCCGGTAGACTTCGTGCTGTAAGTTCAATGAAATCGATATATTTTCAGTTCCTTCCTTTACAAGTAGAATTTAACAATTAAAAATTAAATAAATCAACAAGCCATGTATGCATTCCGGAAATACCAAAACGTATTTCCCAAATGCCACAAGCGGCCTACTACCGCCCGCGGCGGATTTGATTTGTTTGACGGCCGAACGAATCGCTGGCCCGTCAACTCAACTGTTTGGTTGAAGACCCTTTTCCCAAGCCTTTCACCCTAGAAAAGGCTAGCTCCAGGCCGGGGAAATCTTGTACCCATCAGAAAACTGTCGGGTAACCCGGCGGCACAGGGGACTGATCCCAGCACCTCCACAATGCGAGGCGGGTGGTCTGCCACAAGGCTACCGCTAATGTTAAGGGCCACTCGTTTCTACCGCATAAGGCAGATTTAGAATTGTTTGACGGTGGAATGAATCTCTTACTCGGCAATGCAACAGTTTGGTAGAAGACCTTTTTCACAAGCATTTCATCCCAGAAAAGAAAGCCGAGCGTCAGGCCGAGGGAAATCTTGTACCCACTAGAAAATTGGTGCACATCCGGTGACACTGCGGATTGAACCCAGAACTTCCCGAATGCGAGCCAGATGGTTACCGCTTCGCTTAAAAAAGGCCACTCTTTTCTACCGCATTAGGCGGGTTTAGGAATGCTTGATGCCGGAACGAATTGCTGGCCCGTCAACCCACATGTTTGGTCAAACTCTCTTTTCCCATGAATTTCACCCCAAAAAACACTAGCTCCAGGCCGGCGGAAATCTTGCACCCATTGGAACACTGGTGGGTACCCGTTGGGACTGGGAATTGATCCCAGCACCTCGCGAAAGCAAGGCGGATGGTTTGCCACAAAGCTACCGCTTCGTTTAAAAAACGACCACTCATTTCTTCTACCACATGAGGCTGATTTACGGTTGCTTGACGTCGTAATGAATCACTGGCCCGTCAACGGAACGGTTTGACGAAGACCCTATCCCAAGCAATTCACCCCAGAAAAGGCCAGCACCAGGCCGGGGGAAATCTTGTACCCATCAGAAAACTGGTGGGTACCTGGCGGCTCTGGGGATTGAACCCAGCACCTCCCGACTGCAAGGCAGATGGTCTGCCACAAAGCTACCGCTTCGTTTAAAAAACGGATACTCGTTTCTACCGCATGAGGCTGATTTAGGGTTGCTTGACGTCGTAACGAATCACTGGTGTGTCAACGCAACGGTTTGGCGAAGACCCTATTCCAAAGCAATTCACCCAGAAAAGGCCAGCATCAGCCCGGGGGAAATCTTGCACCCATCAGAATACTGGTGGGTATTCGGCGGCTCTGGGGATTGAACCCAGCACGTCCCGATTGCAAGGCGGATTGTCTGCCAAAAAGCTACCGCTTCGTTTAAAAATCAGCCACTCGTTTCTACCGAATGAGGCTGATTCAGGGTTGCTTGACATCGTAACAAATCACTGGCGCGTCAACGTAGCGGTTTGGGCGTAGATCCTGTTCCCAAGCATTTCACCCCAGAAAAGCCCAGACCCAGGCCGGGGGAAATCTTTTACTCATCAAAAAACTGGAGGGCACCCGCGGCTTGGGGTATTGAACCCGGCACCTCATGATAGCAAGGCGAATAGTCGGCTACAGAGCTACCGCTTCGTTTAAAAAACGGCTACTCGTTTCTACCACATGAACCTGATTTACGTTTGCTTGACGTCGTAACGAATCACTGGCCCAAAGGAACGGTTTGGGCGAAGACCCTATTCCCAAACATTTCACCCCAGAAAAGGTTAGCTGCAGGCAGAGGGAAATCTTGTACCATCAGGGAACCGGTGGGTTCCCGGCGGCACTAGGGATTGAACTCAGAACCTCCCGAACGCAAGGCGGTTGGTCTGCCAAAAAGCTGCCGCTTCGTTTAAAAAACAGCCACTCGTTTCTATCGCATGAGGCTGATTAATGGTTGCTTTACGTCGCAACCAATCACTGGCGCGTCAACGCAACGGTTTGGTCAAGGACCCTATTCCCTAGTATTGCACCCGAGAAAAGGTCAGCACCAGGCCGGGGTAAATCCTTTACCCACTAAAACTGCTGGGCACCCGGCGACTCAGGGGATTGAACTCAGCACCTGCCGATTGCAAAGGGGATGGTCTGCCACAAAGCTGCCGCTTCGTTTAAAAAACAGACACTCTTTTTCTATCGCATGAGGCTGATTTATGGTTGCTTTACGTCGCAACCAATCACCGGCGCGTCCACGCAACGGTTTGGGCAAGGACCCTATTCCCAAGTATTGCACCCGAGTAAAGTCCACCACCAGGCCGGGGTAAATCCTTTACCCACTAGAACTGCTGGGGCCCGGCGGCTCTGGGGATTGAACTCAGCACCTGCCGATTGCAAGGCGGATGGTCTGCCACAAAGCTACCGCTTCGGTTAAAAAACGACCACTCGTTTGTACCGCATGAGGCGGATTTAGGATTATTTGACGGGGGAACGAATATCTGGCCTGTCAACGCAACGGTTTGATCTAAGACCCTTTTCCCAAGCATTCCACCCCAGAAAAGGCTAGCACCAGGCCGAAGGAAATCTACCCACTAGAAGACTATTTGGTACCCGGCGGCATTGCGGATTGAATCCAGCACCTCCCGAATGAGAGACGGATGGTCTATTACAAGGCCGCCGCTCCGGTTAAAAAAGGGCCACGAGTGGACGTTTACCGCATGTTCGGGTTTAGGATTCTTTGACGGCGTAACGAATCATTGGCCCGTCAACTCAACTTTTTGGTCGACCCTTTTCCCAAGCATTTCATCCCGGTGGGTACCCGGTATCACTGGGGATCGGACCCAGCACCTTCCGAACGCGAGGTACAGTTATTCTTAAGCGTAGAGCACAGTTTTGTTTGGTTTAGGGGATTTCAACGTCCCAAAGGGATTCCGACTATTAGGGACGCCGTTGTGAATGGCTCTGGAAATTTGGATCAGCTAGTATTGTTTAACGTGCACTGACATCGCCCAGTACACGGGCCTCGAAAATTTCGCCACCATAGAAATTCAAATGCCGCGGTCCGGATCGAACTCGCGTCATTAGGGTTAGCAGCCGAGCGCAAGCATTGGTTAGACTAGATTGAACATGGGATGTTTTTATTTCTTTGGCGAGGAATCAATCAAATGGCAAGGTAGGTTTCCGCACTCTTGGTTGGCACCCACCGCAAACGAAGCACGAAGTGAATTTCCGAGCCTAAAATATCTTAAACAACTTTTACCGGAAGTTTATGCGTTAAGTCTAATGGATTGAAGGCCTTATAGACAGCAGTGCTGTACATTAGTTAGACAATTCATGTTGGTCACAATCAAAAGCAGCCGAAAAACAAGCCGGAATATGCGTATATGAAACACGTGCTCTGATTTTCGCTTGATCCGCCGCTCCGCCCAGTTATGCGAATGACAAGCCGGCAAGCCTCGATGTGTCGAGCGGTACTCTTAAAGAAATGACCGGCCTTTATTGGAACTCTCTTGTGTTTGGTAATCCTTCTATTTTTGCATCAAATGCGGTGGTTCTTCATAAACTTGCGCCCCCTCCTCGCAGTAATACAGACCAGAATCCAGAGCCGTTCTCCGATGCAGCCATTTTCCGGCGCCGCGGTGCAGGCGTTTCCTAGGAACTGAAGGGCTGCGGACACCCCACGACCGCGCGTCATATAGCCGCGATTTACTGCCCTTCGGGCACTTAATAACCACTACCCAGCATACTTCCGCAGGGGGGATGTGCTGCAGGAATTCTTTGCGTTATGAAAGAATAAAATTGATGCGCTGATCATGACATTTAGTTTGAGATTCACGTTAATTGTTCAGGCGCCTAGCACGCGCTAATGCCATCACTACTGTCTCGGTGCTCTGCCGGAAAGGAAACTTCTTATTGAACATCGAGCAATAGATGTATGGCCAGCATGCAGTTCCAATTGAAATGCGCTTTTAATTCTTTTCTGCAGGCTATAAAGCACTTCCCGGAAATAAGCATTTGTTGTCGCTTGCATGGTGATACGCCATTACATAAATAAATTATCATTGTGAACTGAACTGAGTCTCCGAGTCCCTGGGCTAACAGAAAAGAAAGTTTTTCATGATTTATGCGATCTGCACAGAGAAGCGTATTTTAGCATAATTTATGAAACCTTGAATAAGCATTAGCACAGCACATTCACATAGTCTGAGGCCTGAAGTCGTCTTTATGTTATTTGGAAGCTCTTGGCGCGTACGACATCGTCGCGTAGCCGTTTGGCCAAGTGTCATAGAATGTAGTAAAATCGTTCAGGCAGTTATCAAGAGCAGAAGGATACTACGCTCAGCTCTTTACACCGCCGATCCCTTTGCCATAAGTGTGGAAAAAGCAATTTTGTAGCGTTCGTGCTTACATTTCCTTACACAAAATGTGTTTAATGGGAACAATGACAAGCTCAGCGCATAGATGCACAAGACGTACTGGTCATATAAAACGGGCGCTTCGCATGGACAGCCTTCAGTTAGCTTGCTAATCACTACACCATCGAGTCAAATCAGTAAATCTACAACCTGATGCATAAAAAAAAATCGGGGGCGCTTTGTTGAGCTAAAGTGCGGTGAGGCGAAAGCCATTAGCGCGGTGTTGCGGCTTGTGTCCCTGATGTGTGGTTAATATGTTGATTAAGTACACAAATGTTTGTAAATCTGAAATGCTGGAGACACACGAAGCGTCCGTCTGATTCGACGCCTTTCCGCAAATACTCTCCAGCGTCCTTACGCTGCCCATACATTAGTGTGGGCAGAGAAAAAGAAAGAAAATGTTGCCCAGCACCAGGAGAACGTCATAAGCGTTAGCAGGAAGTAGCGTAGCCGTTAGCACTCTTGGCTGCGGAACGGAAGGATGGTGGTTCGAATCGCACTGTGAACAATGATTTTTTTATTAAAGTGTAGACCTCATTCGATTGACAGTTATAGTGTGACAGACTTCGCGGACGGACAGACAACTATAAGCCATTAAAGGCTTTCCCCCTGAAAATACCATACATGGTAGCGCACGGAAAATATAGCAACAAACGACACACCACCGCAGAAATCTCCTTATGAGTACCGGCTTCCAATCCGCGCCCTACCTGGTCGACTACCCTTGGGTGTCACCTTAACGAGCAACAATGACGTCAGGTAACCGCAGCACGGTCTACTCGAAGAAAAATCGAGTAGTGGTGCACAGCGCACACCCAAATACGTTAGGTGATGGAGTGCATCAACGGCAGAAGCAAATACGCCTTCTACGCGTGGCACTGACGCGACCCGCAGTCCATGGAGCCGCGAGCGCTAACAGATGGCGACTAGTGGAGAATCAGCGCACGTCCTAACGGAGCTTCAGAATGGGTTTCTTCCGGGCAGACGATTAGAAGACAAACTCTCACGAACTGCATAGACATCGCCAGGAAGGATGGCAGGCGACTCATCTGTTGCTTTCTGGATGTTGAAAAGGCATATGATAACGTTCCGCACGAATCTCTCTTCCACCGCCTTGGTACTTTGGGGATGGCACCACCACTCCTTGATGCGATAGAGAGATTGTACCGGGAAAAAGCAGTCACAGCCTTATTTGGCAAGGTGCAATCAGAACGGGTCTATTTCCACAAGGGTCTTCGGCAGGGATGCCCACTGTCTCCCCTCTTCTATATGCTGTATGTGTACGGGATGGAAAACGCACTCCTGCAGGCAAAGCTGGGATTTGGCATTAGGTACAGCACCAGAGGAATTCAGAACTCCCGGCGACTGCCGGGTCTTGCCGTTGCTGACGGCCTGGTAATTATTGGAGAAACCCCACAGGACGTACAAAAAATGATCGACGTTAGTGCCGAGGGGCTGGGAAGCCTTGGCCTCAAGTTCAAGCAACGAAAATGCATGGTTGTTCAGATGGCAGGCGAAGCGACTCAACAGCTGTCGCTAACGTTCAATGAAGAGCCCCTGCCAGTCGATACATCGTACGAATACCTGTGCATAAATTTCTGCGCTGAGATCGACATGTTCAAGCTGCACGAGGCCAAACTCCGTCAATCTGCACTCCGAGCGCAATGCATCCTCCGATGTCTGTGCCTGTGGGTGTGCCACCAGTACATTATGGTCCGCAACCTATGCAAGCTCGCTGACGTCCCAGGGCTCACGTTCGCCAACGCGGTGGTGTGCCTCCCATCAGCCACCAGGAATTGGCTAGAGCGCTAACAGAGGGCGGCCGCACTGTGGTCGGATGTCACGGACGTGTGGCCAATGCAGCCATCCAAGGCGATATTGTAGGGTTTAGCTTGGTTGCAAAAGAGGCATGCAGCAAGCTAGAGTACCGTGGTCGACTCCAGTTCATGAGCCGCGACCTATGGGCAAGACGCGTATTTGAATACCTCGCTGCGACATGCCTACGCACGACATGGGTGAAGCGCCTCCACATAATAGAAGGAAAGTATGGCCCTTTCTAGGCACCCATAAATACCAAATCAGCAACGGCGTGGAAACATGAGGCAAGGAGACGGGTCCTGGATCAAGGAAACAAGCAATGCTACAGGCGCTCACCGAAAAACCGACAATAGTTGTGTACCGCGAGTGCAAGAGCAGCGTTGGAACCGAAAAGATATTTGGAAACGGCATGGGTAGCACATTATTGTGTGAGGCCCGTGCCGGAGCGCTGCACACATTGGTGTACCGCCGTCGCTTCGATACAACACCAAAAGCACGGGCAGCACCATGCCGAGCATGTGGCAATGCGGATACCATCTAGCACCTGGTGATGTGGCAGAGACCTCACCCGATGCCGACAGAGGGCACCACATTCCCACACGTGCTCGGGTTTCATGGCCCTGCAGTGTACGACAATGGAGACAGCTCCAAGGACAAGAGCAAGGGGTGCTGCGAACCAAGCGTCGACTACCTCTTTGGTGGTCCGACCGCGAGAAACCGCAGAGTAGGACGTGAACGAGGTCGATGAGCGACCCCCCACCCCCCACCACCCTCCTTGCTTTAGCCTTTACGTGTTTTTTCTCTTCCGCGCTTTCGTCTTCTCGTTGTTACCCCATTTTTTGCTTTTGTATCTCCTTTTGATTCAGGCGCCCAAGCTAGTGGTGCCCGACCGTTACAAAGGGTAAGGCCTCATACCTACCTGCCTACCCACCTACCCACCTACCTACCTACCTACCTACCTACCTACCTACCCACCTACCCACCTACCTACCTACCTACCTACCTACCTACCTACCTACCTACCTACCTACCTACCTACCTACCTACCTACCTACCTACCTACCTACCTACCTACCTATCAGCTATCATTCATCCGTCCGTCCTTCCGTCCGTCTGCCTGCCTGCCTGCCTGCCTGCTTGCCCACCCGTTTGTCCGTCCGTCCGTCCGTGTCTGTGTCTGTCTGTCTGTGTCTGTCTGTGTCTGTCTGTGTCTGTCTGTGTCTGTCTGTGTCTGTCTGTCCGTCTGTCCGTCCGTCCGTCCGTCCGTCCGTCTGTCCGTCCGTCTGTCTGTCTGTCTGTCTGTCTGTCTGTCTGTCTGTCTGTCTGTCTGTCTGTCTGTCTGTCTGTCTGTCTGTCTGTCTGTCCGTCTGTCCGTCTGTCCGTCTGTCCGTCTGTCCGTCTGTCCGTCTGTCCGTCCGTCCGTCCGTCCGTCCGTCCGTCCGTCCGTCCGTCCGTCTGTCTGTCTGTCTGTCTGTCTGTCTGTCTGTCTGTCTGTCTGTCTGTCTGTCTGTCTGTCTGTCTGTCTGTCTGTCTGTCTGTCTGTCCGTCCGTCCGTCCGTCCGTCTGTCTGTCTGTGTGTCTGTCTGTCTACTGCGTGCCCGCAGCCTGTGTTCGCGAGTAAAATAAACCTGCTTTGCCAGACTTGTTTGAGCTCATTAGGCATCAGTTCAGAAATATGCATCCAAAAAAATAGTTTCTCAATGGAACGAAAAGATTTTACAGCATGCCCATCAATAATAAATTCTCAATTTTGTGATTGAACCTCTTCAAAACACATTAAGCATGTATATAATTAAAAATCTGATTTTTGCAAGTTCTTCGCATTCAATAACACGGCAGAACAGAACAAAGAAATGCAAAAAAATTGTAGAAACCGCGCCGCTTAAAGGGGCTCTGAAACGCCTTCCGAGGAGAACACATTAACTCACTTAATCACTGTACTGTGTTGCCATGAAAACCCGAGCCTAATACTCTTCTACACGCAGCAGACGACCCACAATTGCGCGTCAAAGTTGACGAGCCCTTCCCCACGATTTTTTCATGCTCGCACCCTCCTCCGTTCCCCGCATCTGCGTAGACAAGGTGAGAGGTGGCCACTGGTTAGATTTTTTCAGACGTCAGGCTGCTATCGTGGCCGCGGCCAATAAGCCGCTTAGCTCCGGCGGTTCGGGAAGCTCCGCTCCCAGAGGGGGGTCGGCAAAGGAGCGCCTACCTTCCAGCATGCAAAAAGTGACGAGAGGAGAGGGAAAGGAGCGAAGACGCTGAAATTCAAATTTTAACTACAGATGACTCAGCTTCTACAAAGCGCATTTAAAAAGTCCTTGCTAGGCTAGACACTATTCGTGAAGCGGCGTGCTTCAATATCATAGGCATGCCGCAACTTTATTAGAGCCCCTTTCTCAAGAGCAGCCATTCACCGGCAGTGTGAGGGCCACAGGCATCTGGGATACAAATTTGGGTACGAGCTAATTGAAGCAACTTACAGCGTGCTTTCCAGTGAAACAACAACATCGCGTTACCAAGCCCAGAAGTAGTTAGTTTGAAATAATGCAATAATGTGGTGCTGAAGCGGACGTATTTTTAAAGCGAGTTTTTAATGTTGCTTATATTATGAATTCCCAAAGATGCCTCTCATTACAAACTCTAATTCGTTCACTGATGCTTCACTACAATCTTTATGGGTTTTTGCTTCGACTCTGCGCTTCGCTACGAACCTACTGCATCCGAAAACAGGCAGTGGCAGAACATTTAACATGGCAGCAGTTGCTTCAATGCTGGACTGAATTTAAATTCATGATAACTAAGAGCTCATACGCAGAGGTTATTTAACTCACATGCGGCATCTGCAGCGCAGCTCTGAACTGCTCGGAAGCAGAATCAAACCAACTAATTTCGCTACATGTTAAACAGCACCAACATTGCCGTGGAGGGTAACGTGAAAATACGCTGCTTTAAAGTAATTACAGTACAGAGCACGCGATTACAGGGCAAATAACCCGTTTTTATTTGCAATAATGAATTCGTTCCTACCGAAAGTTGCAACGCGAATAAAAAATATGAATCAGGCGTGTTTGTGAATAGAATCATCCGTTTTCAATATTTTCTCGAGCGAGTTGGACTACGGGGTGGAAGAGGAAAGTGCCTTGCCGGGCGGAAGATATCAGCTGAAAATAAAGTTTCGCTGGACTCCGAATCTCTGCAACGGTTTCCAGCAACTTGCTGATAGTGGGTAGTAAAAATTGCCTGAAAAAATTGGTGCAGTGATAGCTTTCAAAAGCTATCACTGCTTTCAATGGATAGAAAGTGGCAGTCGTAGCAGTGCAAGCAACGCTTTCTCGAAATGTAACACCACGCTGGCAGTTCTGGCATCGCAGTAATCATTGTACTCACCCACTCGGTCTGGAAAGACCTGCAGTTGTCGAGCAGAACGAAGGCGGCGTAGCTTAAGACCACTAGCACCAGAAGTACACCAAAGAAAACTTCTGGCTCAAAGTTGGTGGCCCCAACCTGCAGCGCCATGCTTGTCCTATTGATTGCCAAGGAAGAGTTTAGCGTATCTCCGACGCCAAGGGTGCCTGTCCGGTTTATACATTCTGGTTCACTCAGTCCCTGCGCAAGAGCTACGAGGCTAGGCACAATGCCCCCCACGCCCTCGCCCACCAGGTACGATGTCATGTACACCTCCCGGAAGCGACCCATGAAAGGCAGGTACACGACTGACGAAGTGCAGTCTACGATGGAGAGCGCGAATGCGGCGACCAAGAGCACCAGGCTTGTCTCGTGGCCGAGCACGACGGCGGTCACCTTCCAAGAGCAGATGAGCACCACACAAGCAGCCAGGCCGACACAGAGTTGCAAGTGGTTCGCAGCACTGAGGGCCCGGGGTCCCGTGCAGTAGCGGGCACAGAAGAACCGGCCGAGGCCGTACAAGAGCGGGCCCACGTTGCCGAGTTGGATGGCCAGGCTGAGCGAGGCTGACAGTACCCATCCCTCAGGGAGCGCATGCACTAGCAGGGGCAGCTCCATCCAGAGGCCAGTGATGGCCAGCCACGAGCTCAGGCCGTACAGCAGGCACAGGAGGTCTACCACCGGCCGCCGGTCCCGGGTGAACGACCACCACTCGAATGACATCGCCACACCGCCCGCACTCTACCGAAGCGGAAGACAGCTGTAACGTAGGCTGTTGCTAGTGCGTGCCACGGCAGCCTGAAAAAGCACAGGAAGTCAATGCAGAGGAAAGCTTTACAGTCCGTTCCCCCTCAATTTCAGCAACAGGTGCTTCCTTTTGATGAGAAAGAATATTTGCACAATCGTAAAACAATATCAAGTCCACCACGTGTTGTTCACATAATGGCTATGTAATAACATTACCTTGGAAAGTACGCTTAGGGCAAATCGCGTAAATCTTTTCGCATACTATAATACCTGCGTCTATGTTCGAATATCACTCCAGAACGAAGTGGCAAATGGCCCTCAGAGGCGGTGCTAATGCCAGTGGTGTCGACCAACTGTCATGACGTCGTGGCAAACACCCTTGCACCTGCTAGCGTGACATCTAGGAGACCGGTGGCTGCAAGGAAGTTAGACATTGATTAACCGAGATGGCATGATAATAAGTTTGCGCCATTGGCGGGAGGGTTTCGTTTGAGGGGTATTTGCGGCTTCGTTCTTGAATTGTATCCGAATTTCATGAAGCCTCCGGTACCATTTACAGCGCTATATTCCTTAAAAGTGGTGTTTCCAGCAAAATGAGTAAGGAAATATACTTTTCATGCCATTTTCTGGAACGCTCTTTGCGCCCACATTTACTGCAGAGTGCTGGTGAGTACTGTCCTTCGGCACTGAGCCTTTGTTTACCAAGAAGAATTAAATGCCTCACTACTAATACTATTAAAAAGAAGAACAGGCCGCCAACAAGCATCAGGTTTATCACGTGCAAATGTGGAGTCAGATTTTCAGAGACTGAGAAAAAGATTGTGTTTAGTTAGCACAGAAAGTATTCTTTTTTTATTGTGTTATGGTGTATACAGAATCTTTGTTTTATTTATTTTTATTCTATATTTGTACCAAAAAATCCCCATTAAAAGGGTATTGCTGAGCGGCGGGGTTTTCAGCAAATGATTCGTTTTGATCAATAAGTTGAATAACGATGGGCTGGACTGAACCAGGAAGGAGTCACACATGTGACTCCAGTTCCTTGCAATGGGAACAAAAAATGAGGACAGATGCGCAGATGTGCAGCAGCGGGAGGGCAGACAGCTATCGTGCGCGACTAGAGAGATGGTGGAGATGAGGTGGGCGGGGCTGATAACATATCCATTAAGGACATGATAGTAGAACTTAGGAAAAAGACTGCAGTGATTTTTACGTCGGCTTACTAAGTATGTGAGGTTAGCATTTCGTCTTAGTTCAGTGACACATTAAAGGCAGGTCCTGTAGATGAATCGTGCAGAGATAATTTTATTACTTTTAGTTAAATATAAAGATTACATTAATGGCGACTCCGGGTGCGTGTGCACATTCTAATTTGGGTGAAATAAATACTAAACAAGCTAGCGACATCACAAATGAAGGTGCTAGACGCAGGGTTCATAGTCAATAACCTAGAACCCACATAGCTGCACTAGTAAACCAAACTTCGGTGCGTGAAACGACCCATGCACATCTCTCGTTAAATGAATGCCTAAGCATTTAAATGGTGCCTCAGCAGTAATTTTCGAACTGGAGGAAATGCACTTTAAAGTACAGCCGTGAGCAAAAGTGGAGAGACCACGGCTCCGGGCGCGAGAGCCGCTGCGGGGCCATACCGCGGCGCTGCTATCTCGCGCCGCACGCTCGCTGCGAGAGTGCCCCGAGTGACGTCAAACTTCTCTCTCGCTCTCGCGCGGGTGCTTATCGCGCTTGATAAATTTCTAGTGCGGCGTTCAGCTACTCTGCAGCTGACGGTCGCGACGAAGGAGAGTAAGCATCCCAAAGCTTGGTGTGATAGAACTCCGTGTTCTACAGATGCTCTACCTCCGTTTCCTACGAGCTGCTGATGTAATTAATTGCCGTTAATGGCAACTTTACCAAGTATTAGATGAATGTTACGTACAAATCCTTTATTTCTTACTGCAATAAAGAGCCTCTGAGGATCTCCAATGCTTATTTAAAGGTGGTGTTCGAAGCGAGGATCCACAGCGCCTTGCATTTTACGCCTAGTGATTCGGCAGTCGAGGGTAAGCCGCCCGTGCCTTCCAACAGCATGCTGATACAGGCACGGCATCGACGCGTAGCCGTCAAGGCGCGCCGAAAACGGAACTCAGGAGCTTTGCGATTCTTTCTCCCCTTCGTCGCGACGGTCAGCTGCAGAGTAGCCGAATGCCGCGCTAGAAATTTATCTAGCGGGATAAGCACCAGCGAGAGCGAGGGTGAAGTATGTCGTCACTCGGGGCACTCACGCCACGAGCGTGCAGCGCGAGATAGCAGCGCCGCGGTGCGTCCCCGCAGCTGCTCCCGCGCCCGGAGCCGTGGTCCCTCCACTTTTGCTCACGGCTGTACGTTGCGCGTCACCTCGATGAATAAATACTAGAAACTTTTCTTGTTTAAACGCAACAAACATTTTTTTGCACTAAGTTAATACGAGCTGAATGTCAAGCTAAAGAAGTTGAAGGTAATTAGTGGTTATTAATATGTGATGACTAACCCAAAGATCGGAAAATATGCAGACGATAAACATACGTCCGTCGGTAAACATTTGTATAATGAAACAAAGAAGAGAAGGCCTCACGACGATGTCTCTGCGTACCCCTCATATTGCAGAGAAACTAGAAGAACATTCATTACCTGGGAGATGTCGGCAAGATACAAACTTTCGGACTCAGTCAAAAATACACGAACTGAAAGTTTTAGAAAAACTGATTTGTAAAAAACTTTTTCAAAGATCTTTCTGAAATTTAGAAAGAGCGCCACTTCTTGAGTTGAAGTCAAAAATGACCAGCGGTAATTGAATTCGCAAGGTAAACCTTTTTGGAAACCACTGAGATTAGGTTCAAAAACGGAACGAATACTACAACTTTCATCACATGTCATGTTGGAAGATTACGCACTCCAATAACTTCGAAGGAAAACTTGCGTTCGATATTAGTTGGCTTTATGACAAGAAAATGACACTTTTTTGGGGGTACTGGAATGGCTTTGCCACATTTCACTCATGCTGCACACCTCCTGAAAGAGGACATATCAGAGAATACGACGCTAGTATGGACGCTTTCTGTTGTTAGCATATTTGCGTTATTGTCGTTCATATATGCTGATTATGATAGGTTATCACCCGTAGGTTCAAAAGTCATACCAGGCAAAGCAGGAAATTAAAGGGAAATCAGGAAGTTCTCCATCGTGTTCTCGTGCGAAAACCGAAATGGTAGTCTAGTTGAAAATTTCAATGCATGCGTCATGTTCTGCCACTGCATAAGTATATTCGTCGAAAAGTTTTAGCTTTGTGTTCGGATTGGTGCATTTTTAAAACTGACATGGCTTTGTGCGTAGCATATCGGATGCTGTAAGAAAGGAATGAATGAGGTTCGGAAAATTTGGAATAATAGATCTTTCAGTTTCGTAATATTTCTGCCCAATGGTAATGTTGTTAGTTCGTGTGCGTGATCAGAAAAACCTTTTTTTCCTCCTATTAAGATGGGTAAGTATGTTACTGAACCGCGGTCAGGATAATAGTGTGAATATAGTTTAAATTAGGGCGTGTATTTTGTTTTTGGAATGTGACCAGTTAGTATCAGGAGTGGATTGTTTCAATTTTATAATGCCAAGTACAGAATATAATGCAGTAACAGAGAACATGTGACACAGAATAGAAAACAATTACAGGGTATAGTTCAGTTGATTGTCTTGTAATCCATTTAATGAAGAAGTGCGGTTGTTTAGTTCGCTTTTTACTTTAGGTAGGTGACAGAGAAACGTGAGTATGCTATGTGATTGGAGATTGCCTTGTTAGAGAGGGAATACCTTGGGTTAAAGAAAAAGTTCGGCCACGTGTTCAAAAATGCACTTCCATGAATTTGGAGACGTGTCAGACTGGTTAGACCAACATATTGCGAGAAGTAAAGATCACCTTGGATAAAGACAAAAGCGTGAGGATATTTCGAGCTGACGTTGCTAAAGGCACTGTGAAATAGGAGGATGCACGAAACCTCGCTATCGGGAGCAGCGTAGCCAACTTTGGGGGAACCGTGGGTGGAAATGTGGCCTTAAAGCAGATAAATAATATTTCAAGAGGACAGTAAATGGCTACGCTACCGCATTTAAGGCTGCGGGAAGTGGCGATCAAGGTGCTGCCGCCTAGTTCGGCTACTTGACCACTCCAGAAAATATCGCATTTGCAAAATATGGCTTGTACTTCATTATTTTGTATAAATTCATTCAAAACAAGTTTCTCTTTGTGCGACTACGTTGCATTCACTGTAGCTATTAGATTAGGGTAATGACACGCCAAATGTCCCAGACGTTGCGCTCGACCATCTCTAATTTGTTCACAAAAATTCATGGAAACCTATCCTAATGTGCGTAATCAAAGCCTGAAATATTTTTCAAAAAAAAAAATTATTTGTAAGGTGACGGCAGTTTGAATAATTAGAAAAGGCAAGAAACCAGGCACAGCTCACTATTTATTAAAAAATTGAGATTAACAAAAACACTTCACAATTTCTTCACTGACATTTTCACGGATTTTGGCTTTCGATATAATTCGCAGCACACAGCTTTATAGATATATTTTTAACGATCGAAAAAGTATGAAACTACTGTTTTTGTCCTTTTATGTTTTATATATCTACTTGCTCTCGGAAATTCGGAAATAGCCGTTATTTTTTCCTCTAAATGTCTAGTACCTATAACAAACGTCACAGGTACGTGATGAAACTACGTACATTATAGTAACAAGAAAGACTAAAGTTGCAAAAAGTGCGTGTTAAGCCAAGCACGCGTTAATTGCACCCTGAGATGGTCGAAGTAAAAATAAAAACAATAAAAGGTTATGTAGAGCAGTTTCATTTCTGAAATCTTTGTCGAGGTAACTTTTGTTTAAAGCGAGAAAAGAATTTTTGCATTTGGGCTCTCGCGCCGCATGTTGCGTCGTCTCTTAACGCCTCTTCACCGCAGAACATGGCACCTGGCATGGTAGGACCCTTATGGCCAGATAACAGCTTCCGTTTGCCGTCGTTCGCTGTCGTGCAATTTTAGGGCTGGAGCTAAAGAAGATATCGCGTGACATTCGGCGGATCGTATGCAATAAACGAGATCGTTTTACATTCAAACAGACCCGCTTTGGTGCGAGGCAGCCAAGAGAAGAGAAACGAGGGCATTCAGCGTGCTGTCTAGCATGGACCACGAGGAGGGATGACCAGCCGGCATGGCAGGCGTACCAGAAGGGCTTTATTTATGTCTGAATAAGATCGTGGAGAGCGCGGGCCTCGGAGCGCCCGTGAAGGTGCCAAGTTTGGTTTGATTGGTTTATGAGGGTTTAACGTCCCAAAGCGACTCAGGCTATGAGAGACGCCGTAGTGAAGGGCTCCGGAAATTTCTACCACCTGGGGTTCTTTAACGTGCACTGACATCGCACAGCCAACAGGCCTCTAGAATTTCGCCTCCATCGAAATTCGAGCGGTGCGGCCGGGATCGAACCCGCGTATTTCGGGCCAGCAGCCGAGCGCCATAACCACTCAGCCACAGCGACGGTCGAAGGTGCGAAGTGCAGACCGTCTGGCGGTGAACGCGGCCCGCTCGCGCATAGGTGTGTCTCTCACATTAAGGTGCACCGGCCCCGGTGGATCAGTGGTTAGCGCGCTTGGCTACTGACCCGGAGTACCCGTGTTCGAACCCGACCGTGGCGGCCGCGTTTCGATGGAGGCGAAACGCAAAGATCGCCAGGTGGTGGAAATTATTCCGGAGCCTTCCACTACGGCACCTTCTTTCTTTCTTTTCTCATTCCCTCCTTAATCCCTTCCCTTACAGCCCATTCAGGTGTCCGCCGAGATGCGAGACAGATACTCCGCCATTTCCTTTCCCCAAAAACCAATGTTCATTTTTAATGACGGTGCTTCGCCCGCACAATGGCTCGTCTACAGTTGTCGCTGGAGTATTAATGCAGAAATTGCATTGAATAAATAAAATACAACCAAGACATCACATCGAAAACAACCGGGCATGAGCCTCTGCCTACCAGACGGGTCTGGTATCACGTGGTGACCTTGCGTCGCGGATTGTTTTAACACCATATGGTTCTGGTCATTTCCAGATCGGCGTCTCACAAGCTCTTATGCTGGTGCTTACGTCTGTCATGGCGCTGACAAGAATGACTAACTGCGACAGAACCACACAGAACAACTAGCTCACTTGGGCATGTGCCGCCCCGGCAGCGTTAATAAAACCTCTTACCACGAATACGTGTTCGACTACTCAATGTTCCTGGGCTTGACTAAAGCGCATGCCTTACTTAAAATTATGAACTCTACATTTCGTCCGGCCACAGTGTCGTCAGTGTCCTGCTCTGCGGCAAAGAGGCATTAAGAGACGACGCAACTTGCGGTGCGAGAGCCCAACTTCAAAAATTATTTTCTCGCTTTAATAAAAAATTACCTCGACAAAAATTTCAGAAAGGAAAGAAAATAAACTGCTCTACGTAACCCTTTATTGTTTGTGTTTTTACTTGGATCAGCTCAGGGTGAAATCAACGCGTATTTCTGGCTCAAAACGCGCTTTTCGCAATTGTAGTATTCTTTTTACTTTTATGAACTCAGTTTCATCACCTGTAACGTTCGTTATAGGTACTAGACATCTAGAGAAACAAAACGGCTATTTCATAATTTTGACAGCAAGTGGATGTTTAAAACAAGAAATGACAAAAATGGCACATTTTCTTACTTTTTACGTTTAAAAAAATATTTACATCTATAATGCTGCATGTTGCGAATTATATCGAAAGCCAAATTCTGTGAAAAATTGAATGAAAAAAATTCTGAAGTGTAATATAAAAATTTTACATTTTTATTAATTATTCAGGTGTGCCTGGTCTCTCGTCTCTTCTAAATGTTCAAACTGCCCTCACCTCACGAATAAATACTTTTCAGCAAAAACATTTCAGGCTTTTATTACGCACATTAGGAAAGGTTTCCATGAATTTTTTTGAACAACTTGCAGATGGTCGAGTGCAACGTCTGGGACTTCTGGCGTGGAACGGCCCAATAGGAAGTGAATCGCGTTTGGCAGAGGACTTCTGATGTTATTGTTATTGGTGCGCCCGGTTTAACGTCCCGAAGCGGCACGGGAGCTATGAGAGACGCCAAAGTGGAGGGCTCCGGATTAGTTCGGACTACCTGGGATTCTTTAACGTGCGCTGACATACGCGGCTAGAGGGCCGGCACTCGCTACCCTGATTTTGGGCTCAGTAGTCGAACGCGAAAGCAATTAGGCCACCGCGGAGTATGTTTCTCATGTTATGATGTAATGAAATTATTTGCGTTGTTCTTGACCATTTTAATGATAAACTGTCACGGTAATAAAATACCACACAACTGTGGAGGAACAACAGGCTCTTTGCCGCATCCCTCTGGCGCTAATTACGACCCTCCACAGAGATCACGCAGTCAGACTGCCCGAACATAGGCTTGTGTAGCATTGAAAGTTCTATGGGTGTCGCTGTGCCTGGACAACTGGTTTTGTACACTGATACATTACAAGCATTAGGTCCAACACTGTGCGATTGAATGCAGTTGTTTCGTGTCAACATCATTCTGCACTCTGTCCGCTGGTTTGCCACTATGCCCGTCAGGCTTGTTCCTGGCACTCATACCATTCGGCAGTTGCCCCTCTCAGAATGCTCGTTAGTTAGCTGCGCGCACTAGTTTGCCACTTTTCGTCGAGTTACCCGGCTCGCAAAAGAAACCTTGGTTAAGCTAGCTTGCGGTTGTGGCAACTCCGTGCAAGCCAGCTAACACTCGCTCAGGAGGCGGTTGGATACCTAATAAGGTGCATACTCAACCTAATCGCACACACAGGCGTATATGCTACGCGAGATGCAGCGGGAGGCCGCCCTTCCACCTTCGCGTCCCACACAATTAAGCGAGACTTGTGTACCCTTCTTTCCGCCTCGTTGTGGGGTTGCAGCCGGACTGCCTGGTGTTTATCTTTTCCTCTCATGATCATCATCAACCTGTCAAGGTCACTTCAGCACAAAAGCCTCTCCCATATTTCTCGAATCTATCGCTCTCGCTCCACGGCAAGCCCAGCCTTCTGTATGCCTGTTTTTAGTACGCAGCATATTTTGCTTCTGATGCTCTCTTTCTGCGGCCCTGGCGCCCTCCCCGCATTCGTCGCACGGCCTGCGCCTGTCTTCCGCTCACCTTCTCAAGTTGTGCATTCGAGTTACATGAGCACACAGTTGATACGGCCGGTTTCCTTCGCAGTAACCGCTCTCGCCGTTAAAAAAAAAAAGAATGTTCCATTCTCATAAGGAGTGGAGCAATCTTTCTCAGGGTGAAAGCGTCTGTTCAATTTAGCCTAGTGACTAAGCGCTCTAAGACGTCCCTTCCTTCATATGTCACAGAGCTGACATTACAGTACGCGATAAATGCCTCAGAGCAATAGATTCTCATATGTATACCCCTGTAAGTTTGCAACCGCAGTTTAATGTATAATGTGGGAACATCAAACTCTGAGAAGCGAAAGGTTTCAGGAGGTCTGATGTTGGAACTTTTTGTTCAAGGCAAAATAAGTTGACCAAAATACAGCGAACTTTTAATAAGGCCAATGTTCTTTCTATAGTTAATAAAAACAAAAATAGAGAATACAGGTGTTAGTAATACGGCACAACGGAGCTGACTGAAGCAGTACAGTGCCCTGAAACCGGGTTTCGCAATTTTGCCGAAACAACACACCCTTCGTTAAATATTTAGACCCGGGGTTCTCCCACCTTCTTGCCTCAAGGAACCCTAACAAGCGTTCAATATGTACCAAGTAAATGCCCTTCCCCCCTTGATATGCAAAATCGGTGATTGCGAATGGATCCTATATGTTTTTGTCGTTTTCGGTTGACTTTCTTAAGTATCTGTTTCTTTTCTTGCTTACATCAGGCAGTTTTTATTAAACGCCTATCTCTCTCTCATGCTCCAACCTCTAACTCCAATGTGAGATGATGCGAAACATTGAAGTCTCTAAAAAAAATGTTCCACCACATTCGAGCGCTCGACAAGCTGTACTGTGGTAGAGAATCACGTTACGCCTAGGCCAGCTTTCATAGCCCGTCTGTCGTTGCCGCTCCGGCGGCAGCGTGGCTTCGTTTTTTGCTGTTTCGGTGCACATAGCCGAGCGCCGCTGTTACGTTTTTCGCGAGAACAAAAAAAACAAACGCACAAGCCGGGAAGCGTAGCAAATGGGAAACGCGAACGAAACAAAATTTGCCTCGTTCTCGATGACGTTTTGCGTTTTAAATCTAGTAGAACTATTTCCTGCAATTTGTGAGGCCTTCTGTCTCTCGCGATCGTTTACATGCGCAGAATGCTTTAAATTCCCTGCGATGGCTCTGCGCCTGACTGAGCAGCTGTTGGTGGAAGGGAGGCAGCCACTACGTGGGCGGTAAAGCGCGGAATGGGAAAAGTTTCGGCACGTGTGCGCGTTTCGGTGCTGTTTTCGCCGCGACCGCTTTTCTCCTATATTATCGTTTATTGGAACCTGGATACCGATTCCTAGAACCGCGCTAAACAGAGGGACGAAAACACAATGGGACACACAGCGTAGTGTGTGTTCGTGCTTGTCCTTTGTCCAAGTGTTTTGCGCTTTTTGGGTCGCCTGCAAAACCAGCAAGCCTGTACTTCAACCCTGGTAAGCTAGATAGTGCATTTTTAAGCTGCTAGTGGTGGTGGTGGTAGCATTTTTTTCTCAAAATAATAGTAAAAAGGAGGGAAAACTTTTTGCTAGCCCCGTCATCTGCTATCGATACTGAAGCATCTGGGCTGGGGCAGCGGAAATAAAGGATAGCAAGCAGAATGCAGAAATGAAATGAAAGAGGTGAGGGGACAGGAAGAGAGGGTAGGGGGAGAAGTAGTATATACATAAAAAAAGAAAAAAACGGATGACAGAAACGTATCATGAAACCAACCAGCGCGATCGCATCTTTTACACCCACAGGTGGGCAGATGCCCTCATTTTCGCCTGTCCTCCCTCCTCACCAATAAATCATCAGCCTTCCCTCGCCCTCACAATCGGCAGTTTCAGCATTCGAGCTGTATTTTATTATATATTATAAATGCTGATACTGCATATCCTTTTAAATGAACACTCACCAAAGTCATAAAGGAAAAAAAATAACCGTAAGAGAATTGACGTTTCGGCACCACTACGGGTGCCTTGTTCACAATGGGATGAAAAACGAGACGGGCTGCTGCATATGTAGGGAAAACGTTGCGTATCGTGCTGATGTATATCTCTGGTAGATTGCCCTGTGTACTGTTAATCGCTTGGCTTGTCATTTGTATGTGAAGGGATTCCTTGAGCAGACGAGTAGATAATGATTTTTCTTTCTCAAGTATGCGCGTGGAATCCCAGTCAATCAAGTGGCCCGTGTTTTGCTGGTGTTTGGCGAGAGCGATAGAAGTCACTTTTTTGTTTTTGACGTTACGCTGGTGTTCTTTGAATCGTCTCCTGAAGTCCCCTGTTTCGCCTATATAGGCTGCACCGCATTCTTTGCAAGGAATTTTGTAAACTACCCCAGGGTAGCTGGTCTTTTCAAGCGGATCCTTTGCTCGTACCGAATGGTTTCTGAGCTTGCTGGATGGGACATGGGCAACTTGGATGTCGTAGTCAGCCAGTATCCGGCATAACGTCTCACTGACCCCAGGGGCATATGGGATGGCTGCACGTTTTTTCTCATTGGCTGCTTTTGCTTCGGCTTGAGGGGCCGCAGCGTGTCGTTCTTGTGATTGTAGCACTTGACGCGGGTATCCGTTCTTTGAAAGCTCCTTTCTTATGCGGCGGACTTCCCTTCACATACAAATGACAAGCCAAGCGATTAACAGGACACAGGGCAATCTACCCAAGATATACATCCGCACGATACGCAACGTTTTCCCTACATAAGCAGCAGCCCGTCTCGTTTTTCATCCCATTGTGAACAAGGCACCCGTTGTGGGGCCGAAACGTCAATTCTCTTACGGTTATTTTTTTTCTTTGACTTTGGTGAGTGTTCGTTTAAAAGGATATGCTGAATTTCCCTCGCCAGACGGGTTTCCGTCGAACCCTCAACTAAAATGCTTATACTACTGAGTCACACTAGGTAAAAAAATTATTGTGCATTGCGTCCGGACTCAGCTGTGTCCAGCCGCATGGATATTTCAAGCTGAGTACTCCGAAGTTCTGAATAGCCTGGAATGGTCGTGTTGCAACTTCATGCGTGTTTTCGAAGGGCGCGCACCTTTTATCGCCTTATCTGGCGATCCAACAGAGCTTCGGACTATCACGACTAACATGTGGTCCTTCCTATCTTCCTGCCACTAGGCTACTTATAAATACCCTCTACACCTGTGAATAAATGTTCATTTTTGGTCCTTCTGACTACGCCGCTGCTTCCCTGGTCTGGCGTTACGGCGAGCACGCAATAGTTATGCTACAGGTCGCAAGAGATAACAGAAGAAATAGCAAGTACTACACTCATACTACACCAATCCCTGGCAAGATGCAAGGGTGGTCAAACGTGCTAGTTGGTAGCTCATATTTGGAAAAAATTTCGCACCTTTAGACACGGACAGAGGCAGATATAACGACACAGCGCTGACTTCAACTAGTTCTTTATTGCAGAGTGACACAGTATACATACGAAAAGTGGGCGGGAATACATGGGAAGCAGCTGCTATGTTTGCACGCGACAGAAAGATAACTGAGGTGAAAAGACACGAGGTGATAATGTGCAACTGGGAGTGTATAAAAGGTAAGGGCTTGTAGAGGATGGCACCGAACGGCAGTAACAGAATGACAAATGACAATGCGATAACAACATGAAAAAATAAGAAAAATATAGTAAAAGCCAAAAGAGGATTACAACCAGAATGAAGATAAAATACATTAAAAGGTTCAAACCAGGCCGTTAAAAACAAAGACAATTAAAATCGACTAAAAGAGCCAAAAAAAAGGGATAAAACAGGAGGAAAGTTCGATGCCGAAAGGGCCTATAAGAACAAAAGGTTGAATTCAGAACCCATCCAATAAAAAAAAAAACGTCGTGGATAGGATTCAGAACCCACCCAAAAAGACACCAAGTTTAGGAAAAGACTGCCTAATTACTCCAAGGAAAACTAGTTCAAACAGTCTAATTCCCGCTTGGTTAGAGCTATCGATGGTGTGCTCACACAGTCTTCTCCTAACTTTAAAATGTGGGCAGCTTCTATGATTTCACGTGTGAGTTGATGTGCATCCTTCGCGAGAAAAGTACATACGTGAAAAAAGGGCTCAAAAGAACGGAGGGGGGGGGGGATTTTAAGCAGTGGAATCCCAGGTTTCTCTTTGCAGTGTTGTAGACATTATTTGAATGCTCCATAAGACGGTCACTGAGGCAGCGCCAGGTTTAGTCTGGTACTTCCCCCGGCAGTGGCTAAGATAAATTGCGCCAAAGAATCGGGGCTGTGACAAGCGCAGAATACTTCCCACACCGCCCTAAGTAGCCAATCAGGAGTGAGTGCCGGGAGAACTGCAGCCTGAATATTCTCACAGCTGTCAGTAGAATGGCCATAGTCGTAATTAATCTGGCCAGCCGGCGTATCCCTTACAAAAGTTATCTATAGACAGTCTATACACTTTTTATAGACTGTGTTGCCTTCCTATAGGTATTTCTTTTTGTCTATTGATTGTCTATAGACAAAAGTCCACTAAAAGATTACGGTCATAAACCTATAGATTGTCTCTAGAGTGTCTATAGGATTTGTATTGCCTATAGACTGCTCTCTAGGGCTTGTCTGTAGAGAGTTTATAGACTTTATAGACAGAAGAAGTCTTTATAGACAGAAGGAAATTTTTGTAAGGGATGACACTCCATAAGTTTGGAGTGTGCACTAAACAAGACAAACCAAAGAACAAAAGGTCGCGATTGAAGAGAGACTTAAGCGCTCTTGGTCGAAAGACCCTTAAGTCTACAAAATATTTTAGGTCCGTGCCCGATATGTGGACTGCAAAAGCGAGCACTTGTGGCATTGATGAGCATTCCTTGATGACAGAGGTATCCTTCTGAAGTACTAGCTTTGTAGAATTGAAGTGAATGCTAGAGCGCTTACCTCTCTTTGTGTGAGTGCTTCAAGATCTTTGTTATTTGTTTTTGCTGAACGTAAAAGCGCAAAAAACAAGGACGTAAAATAAGACACCACACGAGCGCTCACTTCCAACTGATCTTTATTACATGCAGGAAACAGATTTTTATACAGGGTAGTGAAATATAGATGAGTCATCGAGCGTCACACTTGAATGATAAAAGATAGGACATCTCTTTTTGTGAGAGCAGAATTGATGGAGCCCTTACACAGTCATCCCCAGCTCGCGCTATTTCCAATGCCTCAACAATTTCGCGCGTAATTTGACATTTGTTCCCGTAAAGGATTTTGCACTTGTGAAAAAGAGGACCACAACCCCCTTTTCCTTCTTTTCCTTTGCTTATGCATTTTAGATAATGAATGCTCATGTGCCCCCCTTTTTTATTGTTCACAACATAGTCATGCTCACCCAATCGCTCATTTATGCATCTTCCCGTTTGGCCTATATAATATTTACCACAGGATAATGGCACTTTGTAGACAACACCTTTCGTGCATGTCGCGAACGGCTTTTGATGCCTGATCGTGCAACCAGTTTTTCCTGGGCTTTCTGATGTGCTAACCTTGCATAGTGAACTAAGCTTATTTGGGGCAGAGAACAACACGTGAACATTTACCCTGTTGCCAATTTTTTTAAGACTGTGCGAAAGCTTATGTTTATAAGGAATGACTGCAAATTTCTTATCGACTTTTGTCTTTTCCGGCTCTTCCTGAGACTTGGCTTCCCATTTTTCCTTTACGGGAACAAATGTCAAATTACGCGCGCAATTGTTGAGCCGTTGGAGATAGCGCGAGCTGGGGATGACTGTGTAAGTGCTCCGTCAATTCTGCTCTCACAAAAAGAGATGTCCTATCTTTTATCATTCAAGTGTGACGCTCAATGACTCATCTATCTTTCACTGCTCTGTAGTAATGCCTTGCAGGCATTATCGAGAGTATAAATATCTGTTTCTTGCATGTAATAAAGATCAGCTGGAAGTCAGTCATCGTGTTGTGTGTCTCATTCTACGTCCTTGTTTTTCGCGCTATTACGTTCAGTATGGTAAACCAACTCGCCCAAACTCGGCCTTTATTTATTTGCTTTTCCTGCGTTTAATGCAAACAAACCATTTGTTTTTTTCTGTTTACGGTAAGTGAGTGCTTTAATAGCGTTGTTATTTACTTTTGCTATGTATACTACAAGTCAGCTTATTTCATGTTTTTTTGCGCTTGTTTATTCATATCTCATATGTATATTGTAATGTGCACTGTTTTCTTAACATCCAAGGTGTTTTTGTTCTATTATTATTGTTACTGTTACTGACGCTTCTTCTTTGTTTTATATGTTGTGCACTGTTTGTGCTTGTTTTATGTTATGGGGAACTGTATATCGTCGGAACAAGTGGTTAGTGTGAATTGGTGAAAAGGAGTAGCCGGAGCCGCTATACAGCACCAAACTCACCTTTACTGTTCATGCAAATAAAAAAGCACCCGGAGAAACTCCACACGAGTGGCGCTTCTTCTCAAAGGTCAGCAGCGAAAAACCGTCTTGACGCAAGCACCCTTCGAGAAACATCGAAGGGTGTATGAGTGCAGTGGAGTGAGGCCGCAAACGAGCGCGCGCCACGCAGAGAGCAAACATAGTTGGGAAGCGGAGAAGAGACGGAAGTACAAAAGCCGGGAGAAAACGGGGCTACAGCTGCAAATCCGCCTGTGAGGAAAGGGAGGGGGGGAGTGAGTTGATGAAGCGGGAAAAATAAAAATAGCTGTGGTTTAGTTCTGGTTAAACCCGGAGTGACACGATAGCTACATCTGGCCGAGTGGAACTCGCTCAGTCGAATTGCAAAGTCAGTCTTTCGCCGCTGTGTTTCGCTGGGCGTTCCTTCATCTTCGTCCCTGGACGTGGATTCACTCTCTCCCCCTCTCCACACCCCCCTCCTCTGGGTTTCGCCGACGCGCCGCGCCGCCTGCAGCTGCTCCGCACCACGTGACCAGCCACGGCGCCGCCACGGAGCTCAAAGGCGGCCACGCAGCTCAAGGTGTGCCACGCTGAAGGCTCGAAATACTAGCGTAGTGTAGCTATCGCTACAAAAAATAAAAATATTAGGAGGGGGAAGAACAACGCCTAAGGAACACAACCCTGGGAAGGCAGTTCCTTCGACGTCTGAGATCATAAAACGAAAAAAAAAAGTGTGCACGAATACGAGGAAACGAGAAAGAAAAAGCTATGTTCGATGACCACCACGTTAACGAAAGGTACGGCTTTTCGGTTGCAAATAAGTTTATCAAAGGCACGCTCACGCAGTGATCATTGGCGCTGTTAATTTTGAAGGACTTTTATAATTTCCCTAACCAGTCGATTGCCGTTTTTTTTATTATGGGGCTCCTTTCGAAGAGCAGCAGGCAGTCGGAATCCATGCAGTGGACACTGAGGTTCCCAGAAATCACTTTCTCCACTTTACAGTGGTGTTGACGTAGACGATCATTGACGCACCTACCAGTTTGGGCAATGTACACCACACCGTAGCCTAAGAGAATGCAGTCAACTCTTGACAGCGCGACACGAACTGCAACACGGTGCACGGTACATGCGCTTTCCTATCTGTTAGGCATGTTGACTTAGTTGTAAAGCGTAGAAAGAATTCTTGGTGGCGGAGAACATCGCGTCCGCGTTGGCACGTTGCCAGATTATTTTTAGACGGCGGGAGGAAATGTGGCATTAAGGAACTGTGTCCACATTCTTTTTTCCTCTCCCTTTCTTCGGACGAGAGGCCTGCAACAAGTCATCTCAATAGACCAGCTTCCTCGATTGCTCTTCTAAGTTCCCTGCCACAGATATTAAGATAATGGGGAGGGATCCTGGCAGCGATGAGTCGCTCAACCTCCTGGATGAAGCTGGGCTGCATGGAGTGGATGCAGGATATGCTAACTAGATTCAGAAATCACACTTTAACAATGTCTCGTTTTCCTAGTTTCGAGTGAGCTATCCTAATAGTTCGAAGGGACAGGTTTCGCCTGTCTTCATCCGTAGGCCAAAAATTATGGCCGGAATCAAAGACCGGGCTCCGGTTAAGAAGTTTGGTAGTCTTTTAATGGGAATTCGTGGGTCAGCTCGAAGGGAATAAGAGTGCCACGGAAAATCCACTTCAACGTCAGATATGCGACTCCGGAAAGGTTCACGGGTATGATCCAAAAGAACAACATAGTTATTGGCGTACCTGATAGACCTCACAACTGCTTGAGAAGGCTTGTATAGCAGGAAAACACAATGACCCTTAGATGCAAGAAGCAGGTCACTCAGAACAGCTTGAATGCCGGGCCCGATACGTATATCATTTTTCTGAACGAATATGCTCCCTTGCTAAACGCAGAATGTAGAACAGAGGTAAATGTTCAGCAACTCACGAAACCAGCTGACCGAAACACCGCAGTTGTTCTTAAAAGGCAGAACACCTTGGGCTTAAGTTCCCTCTTGAACTACAGGAGCTATCTCTGCTGATGGTAAGAGTAAAGCAAGTCTTTGATATCGACCGAAAAGGCAGCCGCTGAGTCTCGCACTCAAGAAAATATGCCACCTCCAAAGAGCTCTTGATCAAAAATAGGTTAACCACTTCAAGGATACGTAGGTCGTTTTTTGATATTCATCGAAAATGATTGCTGCCAAATTCAATTTTCAGAATCGGTAATGCGAAGCAGGCAATCAAATTAGATTTAGAGCTGTAAATATTATTTCCATCCCATGGAATGCACATTATTTCATGAACTGTGCAAGGCTCCTTTGCCTTTTGCTTGAATGGCACGAAAAGAACTGGAAGACCAAAGTCACAAAGCGCCTCTGCACTCTTGGCGAAGGAACGCGATAGCCCAGGCCATCTCTTATGCACAGCGAATCAGCAGGGTTCCGAGGGGTTGGACACAAAGCTCCCAAGCATCCCTTTGTTTGAAACAGTCGCCACCCCGAACCTCTATGAGTAGCCCCTGTCGACCGCGCGCGTAGAAACACTCGCGGCCGGGTGTCCGCGTGGGGACGGCGTGATTAGGATAGAGCGAGGAAGTTTAAGGGGGGGGGGGGGGGGGGGGCACCCCTTAGTAAGCATTGTGCGGCAAAACAAGAATCGTCCACGGGGTGTGTAGTAGAGAATGGTCGTCCAAATAAGCTGCGGCCCAAACGGGAACCTTAAGCCCACCTCTACCGTCGTTTTCCCTCACGCTCACAAATTCTTTCCGCTAATCCGTCCTCACTTTCACCTCACTGATTGAAGCTCTTGTGAGGTGAGGGTAGGGACGCCCTCGTGGGAGCTCCCAGTCGTGAGGGTATCATTGTCTGCTTACGGCTAACCTACAGCGCGGCTCCCACTGCATAGTTTCGTTTTCGCGGCTTCGGTCGTTCACGCTCGCCCTCCAGTGGCCAAGGGAACCGCATCACATAAGCAGAAAGATTCGCACCGACTGTGAGCGCTCGGACGTCGGCGTGAATGCGACAGGCTGGAAGGCGCCGAACGCCGATGGAGTCAAGACCCGCGCCGGTGCGCCGTCGTCCTTCCGTGCGCGCTAGACATATGCTCTCGAAGTGCCTGCACCGGGTAACGCGCAGTCGAGACGTAACATGCGAGAACATCGTCACAGTTGCGATGTAACAGCCGAGATTGTGCTGCGTGAGAGTTTGCATGGGAGTGGCTCACAAAAACTTAGCAGCAGGGAAAATAAAAGAGCGGTTCTACCGTAGTGGCTTTTCGCCACAAATAGTCTCGCCGGCAGCAAAACTTTGCCTCGGTGCCGTCGATGCCACGCTTAGGGGTTCCGGGAAAGAAACGAGTCTTTTTTTATTTAATGCAGTAGAGTTATACAGCTCATAAATCAGAAATCCAGCAGTGACCGACGGTGTACGAGAAACGGACCGAAACCCCTACATTACCAGAGACGCCATTGGTAGTGACTACATCATAAGGAAAAAAAGAAAAAATGCATTTCTTCCAAAGTGTTTTTCAAACCCCTGCCGCGAAAATTCAGCGTGACGTCACCATGATCCTCGACGTGCAAGTGACGTCACCAGACAGGAAATGAAACCAGAAGTGACGTCGTGACTCGGTTAAAGCGACACTTTATATGCACGCGTTTGTCGTGAGGCCTTCTCTTGAACTAAAGGGTTTCACCGTAAAAGTCTTTCCGACCAATAATACATTTACAAACTAGTACTAGCTAGTTAAGAAATATAGTTAACTAGTAGCCTACGATGACACATTAATGGTTTCGCATTAACAGCAGATCAGTACTCTTAAGTGCACTGCAATTTTTTTTTGGTCATGCTTTAGTTGTGCGGTGTGGCGATGCCTTGTCGCCACGCATGCACTAAGGCCCCTTCGGGGAAAGCAGCGCCGACTGTTGCCCTCCTCTCCCACCACCCTCCTTTGTTCCTCAATGCTAGCACGCACGTTCCTAAAACCAGCAAAAGAGAAAGACATACAAGCCACTGGGCAGTCCAAGAAGCGGGAAAAAGCGTCGAATAAGATTGTTGCACATAATACGACGACTGCTGGTAACACTAACTGTATTGTAGTTACCTTCCCTTGAGGCCCGCTCCGTGGGCTGTCGATTCAGTGCTCTTAGTTTTTCTTTTTCTGTTCATTTTTTATTCAGTATACATCTTATTTTCTTCGGGTCGATTCATAGTATAGCAACAGTTGTATATTATTAAACAAATACAGAAAGGAAGGAAAACCTGTTGCCATCACCGGCAATTGCTTCCTGAGATCTTAGCACCCGGGCTACGGGAGGCAGAAATAAAGAGAGAGGATAACAAGGAGACGTACAGAGCGGCGCGGTAGCGAGAAAGGAAATGAGAGAACTTGTGTTACCATTGCATTGAGCCTTGTGCATGCAGTCACGCGAGCAGAGGCAAACAAGTTTCGTTTTCTTATATGCGCTCACCGTAGCATACCCTCCACTAGAACGTTAGCTAGCACACAGCGACGCCTTTGCGCACCGGAGTAGCTCCCACGTGACCTGGGACAAACGCCGTTATAAGAAAATGAAGAAAAATAACATGAACGTTATTCCAATTCAAGTTCACGCGTTCCACACAAACGAGGCGAAAAATCAGAGGTTGGTTTTGGACATAAAACAGGCTGAACGATCAATACGAGCGTGTAGATTGAAATAAAACCAGAGCAAAAAAGGCTTCAGCTCGAGCTAACCTTGAATCTATCCAGCCTCTGTGGAACCGATATTAAGAGCGCACGAAACACTTTAACAAGATTAGAAGTTGCCAGGGCTGTGACGTCCATTAATCCTAACCGTTTTCTTTCGTTTGGTTGTGGTTCCTGGCATTTAATGTCCCAAAGCGTCTCAGGCCATGAGGGATGCCGAAGTGGAAGGCTGAGGAAAATTTCGACCACCTGGGATTCTTATAGGTGCACTGACATCGTACAGTCCACATGTCTCTAGCATTTTGCCTCTATCGAAATTCGACCGCTTCGGCCGGGATCGAATCCGCGTTTTTCGGTTCAGCAGCCGAGCACCGTAACCACCCCGGCGGCCGTTTGCTTTCAGGTGCAACTGAAGATTCCCTCGTCATACGGCTCATGATTTTGCCAGTGACGACGCTCATCTACCGTAGTTGTTTTGTCGTGTTCCTTTCGCCCTTGTTTCCTATGCGCTTCAAAATACAGGTGGAAAACAGCTGCTTGACACAACCGCACCGCTGGGCAGCTAATTACCCTGCTCGAAACAGTACCGACCGTCGCAGTCCAAGCACCACCGCTGTCACCGAACTCTTCGACGTGAAGGTTTACTGCAGCCAGCTGATATGCAAAGCGATCGCTGCCTCTTCTGCGGAAGCGGTTTCTCCTCCTTCCGCGTGAGTGTAATAGATTAATGGATGGGCTTTCTCGCACGCTTTCCTGTTTCATTAAAGTTTCTCAGTCTCTCTCTCTCTCTCTCGCACGGTATGTCTCAGTAGCAATTATTTATCATCTCTGTGACGTTTTAGGGAGGATCTCAACGGGACATTATGCAGATGGACGCCACAAAATGTTGAGGGTTGTGCTCGCCTCTCTCGCTTTCTCTCCAGCTGCTTAGCGCTTCCCTTATTTGTTTGGTAATTTACTAACGAATGAAATTTCATGAGCATAGATGCATACTGCTCAGACAATGTACTATCGCACATGGCTCCACATTCAGGTAGGTTTTCTCCTGTCACAGCTGACCGTCATAAATCGGGACTCCGTATTATTGTTTTTCACAGAAAGGCACAAATATGCACTAACATGCAGTTTTACATAACTTTACATGATGCGGACAAAATATGTTTTAAGCCGTTTCGTGCTATGAAGATTTTATGTGCCTCCAGAGTAAAATCAGTTATTATAAATTTATTACAATGAGCTTTCATTGCGCTTACAAGTGCAGGTACTCCTATTAAAAGGAAGTGGAACGACCAAGTACCAAACAGATTTTAAATTTTGAATTTAATAGAAAGTGTAGTATAGATGCATGTGCCCTGCTTTTCCAAATATTCTCTCATTGCAATCTTCATTGAACATTATATCTTTTTGCGCAACCTGTTTTTGGCAACCTTTCTTTCTTTTTGTAGTCACCATTTTATAATCTGTTGTCTGAGCGAGCTCTTTCTGACCAGAAATCGTGACGAGGAAGCCTGCAGAGAAGGCTTACATTTGTCGTCCGGCCATACATGGTGCTGCTTTTCTAGCTACATAGAATGCAGAGCTATAAAAGCTGCTCAAAGAGTACAAACTAGTATAATTGGGCCATTTCAAGCGATTCGTGCAGGAGTGCCACCACTTAGATACACAGCGTGGTCCTTACTACTCTCACAGCTACACAGTACGTGCGCCCTCCTGACAATTGTTCCCTTATAGCCCTGAGGGCCACTGACGTCCAGTCGTTGAGCAAACAATAAAAAGAAAATTCTATTACGAACCTCTGACGGCTCGAATGGTGAGTACAACTATGCGTACCAAGCTGCAGACATATTTTATCTAAAAAACCGTGCTCATTCACACTAAACTATGTGCATGATGTATGGAATGATATATGTATTTGAGAAATCCTAAAACACTTACTGCAACACAACTCGGCCATAGAAAACTTCACGCTTAAGGAAAAGAAACAACGCATACTCATGCCAAACCATGGGAGCTCTGTTTGTCAGCGTTAAATAAATATATTTCCGAAGGCTGTGTATTCCCATGAATGTGCACTAAACATTTGTCCAGTTATAATTTTCCCTCTGTCACCGTTCTCCATGCTAGGTATTTCGCACAATAGCCAAACGGGCGAGTTGGTGGTACATATTTGGTGGTTTGCTGGTGGTACATATTTGGTGGTGTTGGTGGTGGGCGAGTTGGTGGTTTTCCACCAATAGGTATTTCGAATCTTTACCTAAGAAACAAGCAAGAACATCCTTTGACGCATATCTCGTTAAATATTTACGATGCAGAATTTATACATATAATAAGTTACAAATCTCCAAGAAGTCAAGCACAAGAAACTCGCAAGCTATTTGATCGGTTGGAGCGGAATACAGTTATTCGCAAAAAACAAATAATTCAAGTCGCCGCTCAGAGCCCAGTGTTGTTACACAACCCTTGTAAAGTTCCCTGCGTTGTTGCACATTTTGTACTCTGTGACTTCCAAAGATGCTTAGGCTTTAGAACCGATACATTTATTAGAAACGCCGTAAAAGATAGATATGCATTATAATGTGCTCGGTGTCTGGGCAAGATATAGCATCAAAAACACCCTCAGCACTCTGGCTGAGCCTGAATTTGGAGGGTTGTTATTCTGAAACCGCATTATGGTAACTGCCGGTGTTTTTGGGCTATTGCCTTTACATGTTTTGACACAATATATCGTAAAAGGTCCCGTTCACCAGAAAATCCAGTGCCGGCGTCGTAAGTGCGAAATCACGGGCATAGCTCTGCCAGCTGGTCCCCAGAGGTAGGAGGCCCAGCTAGGTCACGTGACCTTGGGGTGTCACCACAGCCTGCCTACCATGGCAGGTGGCACTTCAAATAATGGTTGGTCGCTCGGGAAGGGCAGCCTGGGGTGCATAAGGCCCACCGTTTGGAGCGTATGCCATCACAGGGCGCTGGCGCATCGCTTAACCGCGGCAAACTGCGCCAGGAGGGGTAAGACGAACACAGGGATCTATGAGTGTAAGGTCGGATATGACCTTTTGCATATATAGGAATGAGCCCACTGCGCTATCGAGTCATAACCTTAAGGCGGAGCTTAAATGTCCCCTCCAATGAACGTTCCTTACTTGAACGCCTTCGAGACGGTGGCGGCGTTTTCTTTTTTCTTTTTTGATGCCGTAAGCAACAGCCAAAAAATGAGCAGATAAACGATGAAAGATGAAAAAAGCGGAAATCGATACCGAACGTCCACTGCGCAGTGCAAGGTGACGCATCACACGACGCAGAAATACGTCAAGCACGCTACTAGCAAAACTGGAGCACGGGTTAAGTGCGTAAACTTGCTGTCATCAGCTGGTACCTCATTACTGAACTCAGAAGTCTCGTAAAAATATTTTCACGTCAAGGAAGTGGTGAGCAACTACACACGAGTGAGCAGCATCGTAACGTCACTAACACACAGTTACCTTTTGAAATCGCCTTAAAGATAACCTACACAAAGTACATTTCAAATCCGTTTCGACTGAAACAAGGCAGCCAAATTGAGCATATTATGGTGGTACTTGGAACAGTAAACGGTGTTTTCTTCAAATGCGTCTATCTCGAAGAAACAAAAATTATTTGCCCTATAAGATTACTAGCTCGTTTGTAGCGCAAAATGTAATGTGCACGTAAAATCAATTATCCCCTATTCCAAGACACAAACAGTGCGCGTATTCTATAATCTTTCGTGTCTTCACGTGCAGCAGCAAGTCCCGACCTCCATGGTTCTATGTAACCTGACCTACCGCTGATGCAATTTTCAAACTGTGCGGATACTAAGAAGCATGGCGGAGGCAACATCAGAAAGACGGGTGGAGCGTTTCTGATACATTCGTTAATGCCCTTTCATTTTTCCGCTTTTGCACAGTTTCAGCTTCAAGCAGCAGTAAAACAAAGCATACGAAAAAGTCTACAGCAAAATCTCGGCTCGTTGGTCGCGCCTGCTGGGAAGACACAGGCGGAATAACTGTGGAAGGTTTCTAGAGCGCAGAAGTAAGTTGATGTTCATTGCGAGGCGATCATTCGTACTCAAGTGCGCCATTGTATGTTGTTCAGGAATAAGCTGAAATTCCCAATAAAATAAAAACTCGTCCTTTTAATGATTTCTCCCCTGCCCTGTTTACTTAAAACAAACAAGGACACAATGTAGAAGAAAAATATTTTTAGCAGACACCAAGAACTTTCAAAGAGATTGCAAGCTGACGCGGCCACCTACCTGATGCTGGTCCCATTTATTCCTTCTTGTCGCTTAGCAGACAGCGAGCCAGAGCTAGAAAACCCGCAGCTGGCACGTTTCTGACTCCCAGGTTCAAAAACAGCACTTGCCGCTCGCACATTCACCACTAGCGATAGAGTAGCGCACACATGCTCACAGGGACGCGTATGCTATATTGCGCCGGGAATCGACTGCTTTGCGCACAGCTCGCATTTGCGAATGTTCGCGCGTGGCCGTGGCTGCGGCACAAAGATAAAACAAGAGACGAGAAGGATGCTCCGAGTCACGGAAATAAATCGCCTCTAATGCACTCGTCGCATCGCCACTTGTCGCTTTGAGATACGAAGCGCCATTGACACGCCATCTTCGATTAAGTAATCACAGTAGCTTCGGCAGGCGATACTCGAGCTACGGAGGAAGTCCGAGAACCGAACGTAGAGTATGCGGTCTATGTTTCATTCCACCGAAACCACAGCTGATATTAATCCCACTAGTACGACTGTTTATGCTATTGTGCAGTGTTTTTTTTTATTTCCTTGTAACAATGATGAACCATCATCTGCCTGACTACGCCCACTGCAGGACAAAGGCCTCTCCCATGTCTCTCCAATTACCCCGTCCTTAGTCAGGTGCTGCCACTCTATCCCCGCAAACTTCTCAATCTCATTCGTCCACCCAATTTGCTCCTGCACACTGCTTTGCTTTTCTTCTCGTAGAATTGTTTGTTCCCTCATCCACTGTGACCTCTCTTTGTCTCTCAACGGCATACCTATCATTTACCTTCCCACAGCTCTCTGCGTTGTTCTGAAGTTGAACTCGTTCCGCTCGTCTCCACGTTTCTGCCCCATAGGTGAGTACCGGTAAGATAGAGCTGTTATATGCTCCCCAGGTATATTGGATATTGTGAACTGCCATTCACGCCCTGAGATAGCCTGTGAAATGCTGTCCAACCCAACGTTATACTATTGCCTATATATTTCACTTTCGTGATCCAGATGTGCGGTCACTACTTGCCCTAAATACACGTATTCCCTTCCTAGTTCTAGCACTTGGCATCTAATTTTAAACTGCTGTTCTCTTCCGAGACGGTTGACTATTGAACATTACTTTGTTTTTCTGCATGTTCATTCTTAGACCCACCATTCTGCTCTGCGGTCCTAAGCAACTGATTATGCTTTCAGTCCTTTTACCTGGTTGACTCAGCAAGGCAATCTCATCAGAAAATCACAGATAATTGGTGTATTCTGATTAACAATTACCCCCAAATATTCCGAATTCTAGCCTCGGAAAACTTTCTGTAAACAGGCGGTGAATACCACTGGCGAGATCATACCTCCATGCCTGGTACCTTTCCTTATTGGAATTTTATTGCAGACATGATGGAGTTAGTTGAGGCGTTGAATGCTACACATGAGGTTAGCCTTCATTATTCTGCTGGCAATTGCTCCACCGCAGAGTCCCTTCTATGTTAATAATGTCCTCAAGCCTGTCACATCTATCCCGCTATGCGCACAGTCTCTTATAATAGCACACATTCCTCTCCCGCAGTCACCATCTATGCACACAATCACTCCACACAGCCCACATCACAGTCCACTCCAGAAATCATCTATGCACATATTCAGTCACAGTAGAATATAGGCCATTGTAGTGCCACAATCCATACACACATTCGCTCACAGTATAACGTAGTTCACTCCAGAAGACACCATCTACGCACATATTCAGTCACAGTCGGTCATAGTCCGTTCCTCCTGTCAACATTTAGAAACAAGATCAGTGCCCTGCAGAAATGTTAAAAGAAAACGGGCAGCCTCCCTTCTGCATGTCTGGTTTCCGCTCGGGTAGATAATGTCCTGAACTATGCTGTGACGGGTTCCTGCCTTCTTGAAAGAAGCGAACATCACATACCTTTCCGCGTTGTACTCTGGGCAGTACATAATATAATGTTCGATATCCCCGCACACACCGCATAAAGAACATAGCGGAGACGATGCTATGTCCGTCTTATGCATCCAGGCAGGAGTGTGAGCAGAAGCCGTGCGAATTCGATGTAGTAGAGTCGCCCGGGATCTTCTCAGTCCCTTGGTCACACATGGCTTGTGGGGCGCACTCCACAGGGTACAGAAATGATCGAGCACCGTTTTCGTGTAGAGACTTTTTCCATCTTGGGGTACGTTTTCTGATGGATTCCTTGACAGAGCTTTATGGGCGAGATGGTCTGACACGGATTAGCGCTTTCGCAATAATAAGCAGAACACGCTGTTTCGGATCAAGTAAAACCCTCTTTTTAACTGAAAAAAGGCCCGTGAGCTCCCGACACATCGTTGTCTCGTGCTGAATTATGCATGAAGGAGTGGTCGGCCTGTTTCTGAGGACACAATCACTGCTGAGTCGTATCTACGCCTTCTGACAATTCCTTTCGGGGCTGGTGGTGTGCCATGCCCACCAACAGATAAGCATTTTTCAGCAAGATGGTGCCCCCGCCCACTAAGCAGCCGAAGTGCGTAAGTATCTAGATAAAGAATTTTATGGTGGGTGCGTGGGGACACCAATACGCAGTGGTTCCAACGCTCGCCAGGCTTGTCTCCTTGCAATTTTTTCGTGTGGTGTTTAGTCAACTCAACATATGCAGCGCTGGAAGCCTTCGAAACATTGAGGAACTGGAAGGCTGCAGCAAAACAGTGTACAAGAATCAGCCACGCGACGAGAGTTGCGATGTTCGATGAGTACAAAAACGACCAACAGCAGTTCATCAACGCTGCCAGCGGTCACTTCGAGGACTGAGCGTTTTCGATCACGCACAACTGACCGTTAATCGATCCATAAAGTGCGTATTTTTCTCCTTGACAGTGGCGCATGCCGCCAGTGGCTTATTATTGTCTGTCTTAATTTTAAACAGCTCGTACGTTACCCTTGCGACGACGGAACATGCATGCCGAGAAAGGGCCGTCGGGGATACGTAACTGCTCCCGTCCTGACAAACGCCAATGCGTGTAAACTGCTTTGATTGAATGAATTATCTACATCCGCCTGGCCCAGCAGGCGAATCTGCTGCGTGCAGATGTTGGGGAGTGGCGACACCACAGGTTCCTGAGGATCCGCTGGGACATCCCCGCAGGGGGATGACGGTGACCAGTGCATCACCACGGACCCGAGCAGCCGCGCTTCGCCGTGCGTGGCATCGCCATGTCCGGGGAAAAGGAGATCCTGGTGGCTGAGCCGATGCTGAGCGCTTGGACCTTTAAGGCCCCTCGGTGGAGGCAACACACAACTTTGGCTCCAGCTTCGTGTAGACGGAACCCCCGGCCTGACCCGACCAGGGGAAATCGGCAGTCGCCTATTCCTATCTTCATGGCTATCTTTCACTTTCCTACCTTCTTTCTCGCGAGTCTCCTGCCTACTCCTCCTTTCTTTGTTTTTCTTCTTTTCCTGGTGGCGAGGGTAGACATGCTGTGGCCAACTATCCTGACGGCGTCGTATGTGGTTATAGTTGTGGTGTATAGCTGGTGTGGACAGGACTTTTGTGTCGCGCTGTAATGGCCCTAGGCGTCTTGCGTACGTAGGTGGGAGATTACCGTGGTTGAGATTTAATGTCTTATATGTAGTCTGGATCATCAAGGACTCCAGATATGGACGGGACAGTCAATTATCTTCTCTTTCGATAATCGCTGCTTGTTCCCAGGTGATCCTGCGTGTCGTTGCTTCCACGTGTTCCGTAAGTGCGTTCGAAGCAATCTTCCTTTTTGTCACGTCATTCCTGTGCTCCCCAAACGTCTATCGAAGCGTTCGCTTTCGTCAATCTAACACTAGTCGCAGTCAGTGCAGCAAATTCTGTAGTTTGTAGACTACGTCAGGGAGTGTTTCTTTCCTTAGTTGGTCCTTTGCGGCCACTAGCTTGCACCCTGGAGAGGGAGCGACGTGCATGCCGCAAGTTCGCAGAACATGAGCCAGAGACACGCTCACGCCTGGCACGTATAGGTTGCCAGCTCTGTCACAGCACGGGGGACCATCCGGTGGCGATGAGTATGATGGCCGTTGTAAAGCGGAATCCATGAAATGTTTAGGGTAGGAAATTGAAAACTGGTTTTTGCGCAAACGAAATGGTGCGGAGTTCCAGGGTTCGAACCCAACCACGGCGGCTGCGTTTTTGTGGAAGAAAAACGCTAAAGCGCCAGTGTGCTGTGCGATGTCAGTGCACGTTAAAGATCCCCCGTTAAAGACCCCTCCACTAAGGCAGCTCTTTCTTCCTTTCATCTTTCACTCCCTCCCTTATCCCTTCCCTTACGGTGCTGTTCAGGTGTTCAACGATATATGAGAGATACTGCGCCATTTCCTTTCCCCAAAAACTAAATATTATTATTAAAGAAAATGGCGCAGTATCTGTCTCACATATCGGCGGACACATGAACCCTGCCGTAAGAGAAGGGATAAAGGAGGGACTGCGAGAAGAAAGGAAGAAACAGGTGCCGTGGAGGAGGGCTCCAGAATAATTT
The DNA here is from genome assembly GCF_052857255.1 of Amblyomma americanum. Lineage (NCBI taxonomy): Eukaryota > Metazoa > Arthropoda > Arachnida > Ixodida > Ixodidae > Amblyomma > Amblyomma americanum. Next base: position 32,164,507 of record NC_135501.1, on the reverse strand, counting down.
CGACCACCCGGGGATCTTGAACGTGCACTGACATCGCACAGCACAGAGGCGCCTTTGCGTTTCGCAGTCGCACTCGCTGACTTCTCGCTGCACTTGTCGTAGGTCAGAAGCTTGATCATCAGGGTTTGAGCAAATATTTTTGGCACGTCTAGCGAAAAAGGTCACATCAGAACGTTTGTGACACGCCGGATGAAGATAATTAAAATGTAGATATCGGCCTGTGTGCGTATATTTTCTGTAAACCTTGAACAAAAGGCGGTCACAGTGTCGCTCAACTAACGTGTCCAGAAAGGGAGACGGCCAGCAACCTCGTGCTGCACAGTGAATTGGATTGGTTCTTCCATGCTATTTATGTGTTCCGTGAAAGCTGCCAAGGCGTCCTTCTTGATTATGCAGAAGCAGTCGTCGATGTAATGGAGAATGACCTTTGGGCGTGGTTCGAAAGAAGACGGCGTGTCCTTTTAATGCTTCCATGGTAAGTTTGGCGGTTGTCACAGAGATAGATGTACCCATGGCAGAGCCAGGAACCTGTTTTCTGCCTTATCCATCCATATATCCGTCCTCCTCGCAATGAACAGCACTGGCCCAACAGATAGCGCGCGACGGCAGCGCCTCCCGCTCGCCTCGTTCGGGCACAGTGGGGCCGTGCGGGGACGCAGGCATCACGCGTTGAGCGGCGAACAATGCAGCGCACATCCAAGGCGCATTCACCACGAAGTTTGCGGCTTGCTGCCCGTTCGTTCGGCGCAGAAGCTATGCTGGCGTTAGTGGCATCGGGTTTGTCGAGAACGGTGTGCTGATGAACTACGACTGCAACTTGACTCGCGCGCGTTTCAGCAAGGCGCCTGACAGCGCTATACGTGGTCTGCCGCTCCGCGCGTCCGTTACACCGCACGTAGCATCAGCAGCATCAGGTTCACGCGGCGTCGAAGTCATTGCCCATGTTCGCGTTCAATTCGTAAAGGCGAAGTTAAGCGTGCTCCACCATTGCGCCACTGCGCCAGGAGCGGCATGAGGACTCCCAGTGATCTATGAATGTAGAGCATGACCTTCTGCATATATGGGAATTATCCCATTGTGCTATCGCGTCATACCCTAAAGCTGGGCATGAGTGTCCCCTCCATTTTTTTCCTCATGTAATATTCCTATTAGGGCATTTCAGGTGTACAGGAAATAAATATTGAAATAATGAATCTCTAAATAAATTGGAAACTGTCAAAATCAGTGAAGCTGTGCAGCCAAACTATCTCATGGAAATCAAAATTTTAGGAAGATTATGCACGACCTTGCACGGTAGAGAACCTTGTTTTTACGCGAGGTATTCCATCCTACCCGGAACTGCTCCATGGGATAGCATTGAAGAGGAAAAGAAGGTTCTTTTTCGGGATTCCCTCGCACACAATGAAAAGATTGTGATTTTGAAATAAAAAAGCGCTTTTGGATGGGATCATTTTTGTGCTTTGTAAGTCTCCCGATTCTGATTTTAAAAAATTCAGTATGATCATGAAAACACCCTACGCAATTTTCGGGGACATAATTATATTGAACTAAGCAATACAGAAGCATGCGCTGCCCCTCAGTCTCTAATTCTGCTGACCGTACTATGAGGAATACCTGTATTTACTGCGGAAAGAATGAATCGGTAAAGAATGCGGAGCCCCAAGCAGAGTCTGTTATCAAAGTTCTTATCGCAGTTTGCGAAGGCGTCACGAGGGCTGGTTATGTCTTTGTTCTAGGGGGGGGGGGGGGAGTTTATCAGCAGAGGTACATGAGCTATATGTTCGCTCAAATTTCATATCACAGCCACGTAATTCTACTCTGTTCAGAACACTCAGCGGCTACACACGGGGACTATTCGGAAAACTTTAAGCTATAATGAAACTTGACGCCAGCGAGCGTCGCGCCTGTTGTAAATTCTGAGGACAGCCAGAGGTGTGTCACCACCACCACTGCCGAACTTTTTTTGCAGGGACGTTCAAAGGCTACGAAAATAGTTCTGTTGTAGCGAAGCAGGCAATTAGAAACAATATCGGAGGAGACAGCTAGAATAAAACTCATGAGAACCATCCACTGCACTTAGAAAAGCTCTATGAGCTAAAGCACGAAGCAATTACAGCCCCGAAAATAGAATTAATACAATTGGACCAAGGATGTAATGAAAGTTTAGCAGCATTCAGTCCATTTTTTCCCAGTGTGTTCACCGTCAAAATCATTTCTTCACACTGAACCAATCACAGTCCAATAAATGGTGGCTTCTGCCAACCATATCGGTCGATTACGCGGATCAGCTAAGCCTATAATATGATGTTGTTTGATGCGAAGATACCGGCTATCTATTGAATTTAAAACTTAACTTTACACGATCGCACACGGAAGCGCTCTTAGGTATTGTGCCTTCCGGAAAAATCATACACGAAAAGATCACAAAGAGAGTGCCTTTTAAGATTTGGCGCTCACTGGACGAACTGGCGGATGTGCTCTGAGTACTTAACATCAAGTCAAGCAGGGAAGGGTTGAGAGAGCTTGTGTGCTTGCGGTGTGAAGAAAAAATTTCCCGTAGCGGACTTATAAGGAAAAATCTAGACCTATACCCGATATCCTAATTCACAAGGGTGGAAACTTGGGCGAGTCGGTAACTATAATCCATGGTATATGGTGAGCGCAAAAACGGCACAAGGGACAAAGAAAGATGGACAACACAGGCGCTAACTTCCGACTGAATGAAACCGAGGCGACCAAAACGAACGTGGACCGTGAGGGGAACCAGGCGTATGCGCTCGGAAAGATAAAGAAAACCAGGTGAAGGAGGAACAACGGACATGCACGACTCAGTTAATCTTTAAGAAGGAAAGCTCTATTTTCGACAGGGAGATAGACGGCTTGCTGACACATTTGTCTTGCGAAGCAGCGAAGCGAGCTGCTTCTATAATCTCGCGCGTTAACTGATCCCGGTGTCTGGCGACGATCGAGCACTTGTCCAGATATGACACACACCCACATTCCTTACAGTGTAAAGCCAGATTGCTGCCAGTAAATGTTCTCAAAATATTATTGGGTTCGCGAAGACTTCGCGATCTGGCTTTACACTGTAAGGAATGTGGGTGTGTGCCATATCTGGACAAGTGCTCGATCGTCGCCAGACACCGGGATCAGTTAACTCGCGAGATTAAAGAAGCAGCTCGCTTCGCTGCCTTGCAAGACAAACGTGTCAGCAAGCCGTCTATCTCCATGTCGAAAAGAGAGCTGGCCTTCTTAACGATTAACTGAGTCGTGCATGTCCGTTGTTCCTCGTTCACCTGGTTTTCTTTATCTTTCCGAGCGCATGCGCCTGGTTCCCCTCACGGTCCACGTTCGTTTTGGTGGCCTAGGTTTCTTTCAGTCGGAAGTTAGCGCCTGTGTTGTCCGTCTTTATTTGTCCCTTGTGCCGTTTTTGCGCTCCCCATATACCATAGATCACCGATATCCTATATTGGTAAGCTCACTCTCTCGGCGGAATGCCGGGAAAAAAATGCGCACCAACCCTAAGGAAAGTAGAATGAAGCCTGCACTCACGTTGCGGAGACAAGAATTATCCATTGCACACAGGCATAACGGCAGCACGAAACTGGGAGAAACTGCAACAGCGTCACATGGCGAAGAAGCTCATTTCGTTTCACCTACCCTTCCGAAGACCGCATTCACGTTTCTGAAGAGAAAGACCAGCGTAACCTGTCTTACAGAAGCTCATATGGTATTCGAAGATAAGGCGATAAGGACGCAGCCTTCAGACGATAGAAAAGTTCTATCAGCTCCCGATAATAAGAAGGGTACTCAAGGTGCAGTTATCAGCAGGCTATGTTTGCACGGATGTGAGGAGCACAACGACCACCGATCGTCGAAGAGTGCTTCAAAGCTATTGCCAATTGCAGTCGTCGCTTAGCCTACAACAACACATATGCTGAAGTGAAGTACTCTCTAGGGGGTCAGTGTTGTTTGTTATGGCACACAAGCAGCTAAGGCTATTATGCGGAAAACACGAGATTATAAAAGTCAGTTTTTGCATAATTTATGACATCGATTGTGTTTAAGACACTATCATTCTTTATAAACCTGAAAACACGCGAAAAATTAAGTGCATTTTCAACAGCACCTTTGCATAAAAAGGGATGTGCTCATTGTCAGATGGAATTTAATACTTTTCTCCACATTTTTTAGTTTTAGGCGTGAGAATATGCCATGGTTTACTATGAGCACATCTCCAACGTTTTTTACATCAAGATTTGTCTTTCTTACTCAGTAAGTTCTTGTGAAACGTGTAGATATTCAAGTGTTATGACAGCATAAATTTACTTCGAAAAAACATCCTTCGAACTTTCATGAATACCATTTTTCCTAGATGGACTTCACCAATAGCGGTTTGTTGTCGACTTCATTATCTCATGCATTCTCCCATTTGTCGATCAATTTTCTGCGTATTAATTTCATGCAGTCCTTATGAGTCAGGTTGACAGCTCAAAGACACTTTATAGATTGCCATCTATCGCGACATGACTCGGGAACTAGCAGAATCTTATCACGTGTCCAACTGTTGCGACTTTTCCTTTATTATGCGTGATGCTTCCGGAAAAAAGTTAGTCATTTTTTTAATCGAGTGCCGTGATTAGGCTGAACCAGTATAGATTAAGCTGTTTTCACTATTTTAATTTATTATCGTGCCTACAGGTTCATATTCGGCATAAAATTCAGCAGTGAAACTTGAGGCACGGTTCGCCAGTTTTATCATTTTCCCCATTTGCCTTTCACTGCATTTCCGACGTGCACTGCTATCTATGGGGCATCTGTGTAAATTTGTGTATAACGCATATTTTTCTCTTAGAACGAAGCATGTGTAAAATACCTTCCTGTGATTTTTCTTTTTACAAGGGTTTGTTAGCGTGAAGTCACAGAAGAAAGGCTGTACCATGCCGCGTGTGGATCATGTCAATAGGCAGTAGAGGCAACATGATCGAATAGGGATTCTTGAAAAGTTTTATGAAAGTGTGCTTAGCTGCTCGGTGTAAACGGGATATTTCGATGAGGATCTTATTTTTAGTATGCATACACACGCAAGCACTCTTATCCTCCCTGCGAAGGGCAGATGGTTTCTTTTTGTTGAATCGGCCGTTGTGTCATAGTGCGGGCTACACACTGCGCGAGCGTGAAGTTTTCTGTCTACCTCGCCATGTCTCATTTCCATTTACTCTACCTTTTGGATTACTATATAACCACCCTCAGTTGACAATAAAGGCTGGTTTTTACCCGTATAGTTCCCAGGCGTGTACGCTCGTTCCGTTCCTGCCGTGCCCTATTGGCCGCAGCTATGTTACAGTGGCGACGAGTCAAAACGACACCCACGCCGTCAAGGCAGACACTCCGGCCCTGAAAACAGCCCTTCTAGCGACTTACATGGCCTTCCATATGCTCCCGAGCTTCGACGAAAGCACAGATAAGTGTAAGCCGAACTTGATAAAAGTAGAGGCGTATTTCGAAGCAAATGACATCGCTGAGTCAATTAAGGAGAGAGGACTTCTTGTGGTTGGACTGGGCACGAAGACTTAAAAAATCCTTGCCGGAAGGATGGATCCCCGTGCGCCAAACGCTTATAGTTATGACGAAGTTGTCAAAGCCATGAATGAATACTATGACCCTAAGCGGAACGAAATTTTGGAGTGCTACAAATTCTTCAGTCGTTGCCAACTGGAAGGAGAATCTATTCAAGCTTTCCTCGTGGAGATCCGCCGTATCGGAGACAACTGCAACTCCGGCAGTTGCCTTGACGGGATGATCCGAGATAGGATTGTCTGCTGTGTACGCTCAAGTGCAGTAAAGAAATAACTCTTGACAAAGAAAGACATGACGCTAGAAAAAGCAGAAGCTGTAGCAATAGCTGCTGAAGCCGCGAAAAAAGATGCTCAATATATTTCGTCAAAAGTAACACCACCATTTTAAATGCAAGCGCGACGCCGGCCAACACCAAAAGTTCCGAAAATGCAGCGTGTCGGCAATGCGGCAGATGTGGAAGCTTGAAGCATGACGATAACAGCTGCAGCTGGGCCAAATCACGCTGTTATCACTGTGGTCAACGTGGACATTTCTCAAAAAATGTGTCCCAATCGCCGCGACAAGTAACTCGGGGCTGCTGCACCTGCACCTCATGGCCAAACTTTAACAGTGCAAGAAACCACATCGGAAGATTGCTATGAAAATGCTCATATCTGGATTTTGCTGACGGCGCGAACAAAGTGTCTCGAGGCGCCAATTCGCCGCACGTTCAATTGGGCCCGGTGTATAACTGGCAATGGAAGTAGACACAGGATCACCAGTATGCGTCATAGCGCGACAGGTTTTTGATAAGCATTGCAAACACTGGCAGAACTTGAAGCCTTTACATCTGAAACTTTCATGCTGCGCTGGAAGGCTGCCTGTGTTAGGCGAGCTTCAGCTAGATGTTGCACACCAAGTGTATCACTTGAATGCAAGCTGACAGTACTAGACTGCACCGGACCAAGCCTGTGCGGTTGAGACCTGTTAACCCTACTGGATAGAGCTGGACTTCCAGTACTGCAAGTCAGTAAAAGAGAAGTGCCGATGGTGGGAGAAGCCATCAGCCACATCACCGCCTTCCGCAGTAACTACTAGGATGCCTTCTCGGAGGAATTGGGCCTAATGAAGGGACCCCCAGCCAGTTTGGTGCTGAGGGACGGTGTGGTTAGCAAGTTTTGCAACGCGAGACCGCTTCCGTACGCGCTCTGCGACAAGGTAAGAAAAGAATTTGATCCGTTAGTGTGGCTAGGCACATTATCGCCCATAAAATATGGACTGGGTGACCCCCATAGTACCAGTGCTTAAAAAGATGGCACAGTCCGGCTTTGCGGGGATTTTAAGGCCACCTTGAGTCATGCTTGTGCACTTGAGCACTATACCCTTCGGGTTATTGAAGACATATTCGCGTCGTTAAGCGGTAATGAAGTTTTTAGTACACTCGACCTGAAAGATGGCTAAAACCAGGTGCCACTGGACGAAACTTCATTCGTTCCTATACTGCATAAAATGTAATATATTTTTGTCTTTATTATTTCTCTAATACTTCTGTCTCTCCTTCATACATATTTGTGAATGTTTCTATGTTTTTTTGGGGGCTTTCTTTATTCACTTCTTGTGTTCTGATGAGCTGACTGCCACCGCTGCTCTGCCAAGTGTACACCAGGATGAAGGACCGGTCAAGCCTCCAGGAGGCTTTTTGCCTGCCATCCTCGACATTATATCTGTATGGTGTAATGTTGGAATAAATAATTGAAAAAAAAATTTCACGGAAGATATGCGTAATTAATACACACGGTGATTAATACACAACGGTGTGATTAATACACACCGTGATTAATACACACTCTGTTACAAAAGGCTTCCGTTCGGCATTCCCTCTGCTCCTGCTTTACTTCAAAGCAAGATGGTTACCATTATAGTGGGCCTACCTGGAGTTCAGGCATACTTAGATGACGTGCTTGTGTCTGAAAAGGCGGCAGACAGCGGAGCTCGGCTGGAAACTGTGTTGCGGCGATTTCGAGAGCACGGCGTAAAGCTCCGCTAAGGCAAATGCAGTTTCAGCCAGCTATCTGTTACTTATCCGGGACACCGCATCAATCGTCTCGGTCTTGACCCGACGGAAAAGAACGTGGAAGCTATCATGAAGGCACAGAGCCTTCGTATCGTGAGCGAGCTGCGTTCGTTTGTCGGAATTGTAACATTTTATTTAAGGTTTCTGGCGAATATGTCAACCGTGTTGTCCCCGTTATACCAGTTACTAGAAAAAAATGCGCGATGACAGTAGAACCACACCCAAGAAACTGTGTTCGTCAAGGCCAAACAGTGTCTGAAGGATGACAAAATGCTTGCCCATTTTGACTAGTTAAAGGAGCTGAAACTTGAGTGCGACGCTTCCCCACACGGCATTGGCGCAGTACTGTTTCACACAGTAGGCAGCTTCCAGAGACCGATCGGATTCCGTTCAAGGACTCCAACGAAAGCCAATCGGAATTACTCGCCACTGGAGCGTGAGGCGCTGGCACTAGTTTTTGGGCTCACGAGATTCCGAGACCATCTGTTTGGCCGTAAATTCACCTTGGTTGCAGACCACGAGCCCTTTCTCGGACTGCTAAAGCCCGACCGCCCGACACCCTCTAATGGCTGCAGCCCGCATTCAGCGTTGGGCACTCTATCTCGGAGGATATCGTTACAAACTTCAGTACACTCCCGGAAGGCAACTGCTGAGATCGGACACCCTCGCCAGGCTTCCGCTGCAATCACCCGGTCGTGGTATGGAGCCCCAAGAGCCTCAAGAGTATGTGTTTTCTTTGGAAAGCCTGGATGTAGGCACAGTCACGACACGAGAGCTGAAGGACCTTACAGCCATCGACTCGACACTAGATCGCGTCAAGCATTAGGTGCTACATGGTTGGCCTACAAGCTTGAGAGGACTTGATCCGTGCCTGGCAGTATTTTTTTACCATTGACTTGAGTTGTCCCGGGCATGTGGGTTAACTTATTGGGGCCATCGAGTCGTTATAACTGCCGGCGCGCGAAAACGATTGCTGCAGCTGCTGCATGAAACCTACCAAGGGTCTTCGCCGATGAAATCAATGGCGCGATCGTTGGTTTGGTGGCAGGCCTAGACCGAGAGATGGAGATGTCGGGTCAGTGCAAGAGTCGCACTGACAATTTGCCCATATCGCCAGCTGCTCCACCAGCAAGCTGGCCCCTAACGTTTGAGAAGTGGTCACGCATCCATGTGGATTTTGCCGGACCGATAGAAGGCGAGATGGTGCTTGTGCCAATCGATTCGCGCACCAAGTGACTAGAAGCGCTTCGTCTGAAGCAGTCTACCACGAGAGCTACAATCCACTGTATGCGGGACATATTCAGCCGATTTGGCATGCCCAGAACCATAGGTGCTGTAAGTGCGTGACGACAGCCCAATTCTCTTACAAAAATCTTGAACTCTTCGGAAGTGAACTGTGGGCCGTTAGCAGTGACAATGGTTTCTGGGAACCCAAACCGCGCAAACAGCTCTCTCAATTTGTCAACTGTAGCATCCTGCGTAGTCGAGCATATAAACACTTACGGCCACTTGGAGTGCGCGTCCACGACTACAAGAAACACTGCGTGCAAAAAGGGGCCAGCAAAATCTATATGTACGCGCTGCCGTGGTGCTGTCGGTAATGACCAAAGATGCAGGGGCGCTTCGCACGGCTCACAAAGTTGTTCTTGACAACTTACGAAAGCCTGAACACGATGCTCGAAGTCCGCCTAGATGGACGGCCACCACAAGTAACTGCGCGCCAGTTGCTTGCTGCGCACGATGCCTGGCTGCCCTTTGTGGAGTTCGTCCAGCAGCAAGTTCCGCAACTTTGCCGGCACGATTACTCGCATCCCGAACATGATGCAGCCTTGATGAACTGCGAGCTCGTTGCGTCTGTCAAAAAAAGGCTTCAAATCTTTTTCAGTCACAGACGCCAGCCACCCCACATTTATGAAATCTATCATGCATGCACTTTACATAGCAAGGGGTGCCGAGCTGTTTTGTTCCAGCAATGTCCTGGCTTGAAACTGGCATTGATTGCAACCACAATGAATAAAAAGTTCTCTCTTTCTTGAGTTAAGTCTTTCACCATTGATAGCGGCAGGCGCGAACAGAATCGGCTTCAGCATTCTCACTTGATTTTCTGAAGATAAGCGAATAGCGGTAAGTTGACAATGAGACAGCCCAGCGCTGCAAACGCGCTGCTGCGATAGTCGGAGTGCCGGTTGTTGGGCCCAAGAATGTTTGAAGTGGTTTATGGTCGGTGACTAATGCGAAATAACGAGCGTAAACCTAGAAATGAGACCTTTTAACACCAAATATTATCTCAAGGGCCTCTTTCTCTAGCTCGCTATATTTCTTTTCGGTATCGGTCAAGGTACGCAATGCGAAAGCGATTGGCTTTGTGCTGCCAGCATCTAAAACATGAGAAAGAACCCCGCCTAAACCATAGTGCGATGCGTCGCATGATAGCTGCAACGGTTTGCGTGGGTGAACGCTGCCTGGCAACGTTCATCCCAGCACCACGGAACGTTTTTACGTAGCAACCTGCAAAAGGTTTGAGCCGCCGTTGCTAGGTTAGGAGGAAACTTGCCGTAGAAATTGACGACTCCCAGGAACGACTGCAGCTGCTGCTTGTCTTTAGGGCCTGGAGCCTTGAGGAGTGCATCAAACTTCTCGGTCGTTGCCGAGATGCCTTGCGCTCTGATTATGTGTCCGTGGTAGCGAAGGTCCTCTTGGAAAAACGAATACTTCTCTTTCTTGACACGAACGCCTCTTTCAAGAAGTCGTTTTAACACAGCCTCCAGATTGATGAAATGCTCTTCGTCATTTTTGCAGTCACCAGAATGCCGTCCAGGTAGCAGCAAACCCCGTCTAAGCCCTTGAGCGTGGTGTCCATTTTTCTTTGGAAAATCCCAGGTGCAACGAAATTCCAAACGCGAGGCATTGGGGTTTGAGGACAGTGAAGGGAAAGTAGATTTTAAGCGGGTAGAAGTAATCAAGTGACGGTTATCTGATTGGAGGCTAAAATCAAGACGAAAATATAATTTCATAAGGCATGGCTAGGTGGCTTAAGCCACCGCACGATTTAAAGGGTTCAGCCGTATCCATCCATCCGTCCGTTCGTCCAGTCGATTAACAGCAAACAATCCTTTCTGCGTATTCAACTTGAGGTGTTGTTTTGACGAGTCAGACATCACCAATTGCTGATAGGCCCGATTGTGATCAATCTTCGAGAAATGCTTACTTTCCGACAAGGCTGTAAACAGGTCGTCCACCTTCGCTAATGGGAGGCGGTCGACATCAAGGCATGGGTTAACGGGCGTGTTGTAGTCGCCGCAAGTCCGTATGCTACCATCTTGCTTTATTACGGGCACCGCAGGCGGAGCGTATTTTGACGTCGTAACCGGCGATATAATTCCCAGTTGTTCCATTTTAGCCAATTCAGCGTCGAAAGCTTTTTGCAACGAGAACGGAACATTCCTGACTTTTAGGAATCTCGGCTTCATATCAGTTTAAAGAAAACTTTTGGCGCGCTCTTCCGTTATCGTGCCTAACTCGTCTTTGAAAAGGGGTTGGTACTTCGCCAGCAATGCGTCGAGTCTCTCTTTTACGCTGATATGAGTAGGAGTGTCTCACCTTGTAATGTTCAGGTTCCAAATTTTCGCCCACTTCAGCCGAACGGCGTGAAGCCACTCCCGGCCCAGTAGATGTGGTCCCTTGTGGTCTATGACGTAGAGTGGAAGAATTGCAGAATGGTCACCGTGCTGCACGTTGACCGAAGAGACTGGCGTCGTACCTGGGCTCCTGTGTAGGTACGAAGTTTATTTATTTATTTATTTATTTATTTATTTATTTATTGTATCCTCAGAGCCAAAGGCATTGCAGAGGAGAGTGGGTTTAGGATAAACAACAATGAAATAGAATACGGTGAAAATAGGTATTACAAAATAAATTTCCTCCAAAATAAACCAAATAACATCCAGAAAACGTAAATAGTATAGAAACAATGTATACAATACAGTGGAAGCAGATAAAACACACAATCAACTTTCTTCATAATAAACAATATTAGCAATAGCGTCATGAAAGATTTTATTATCAGGAATTGCTGCAATACCGGGGGGAAGGCGGTTCCATTCCACAGATGTGCGGGGAAGATAAGACTGTAAAGAAGATTTGGTGTGGCTTGTTGGGATGCCAACCTTGTGGCGGTGATCGATGCGACGTGAAATGTATTCAGGGGGTGACATGAAATAGTTGTGAAGCGCAACGTGAAGATATAGCTTGTGAAATAGCGTTAGGCGACGAATTTTGCGGCGAGATTGTAACGGTGGGAGTCAGACGTTAGATTTCATGGATGTGATGCTTGCCGTACGGTTGTAATTTGAAAGAATGAAGCGAACGGAATTATTTTGGACTAATTCCAAGGAATATGTGAGGTTCTCATGCGTAGGGTCCCATATAAGTGTAGTAGGCGCCAGTACAGCCGAAGGAACGAGCTGAAAGAACTGCGTCTTTGACATTACGGAAACAGCCGCTCCCGTGTCTAGCTCCATGTTCACCAAGACGCAATCGATGGTCATCTGTGCGGTGTCAGGGTCGCGCTGAGCTGCCTACACGCCGTTTAGACTGAGGGTTGAAGTTTTCCGCGACACAACCGTCAGCATCTTCACATTCTTTCTCATCTGCTTTTTCTTGGAAAAAATATTACCACTGCTTCGGCAGGCTCTTTGGATATGCCCTTTCTTGTTGCAACTGAAACAGGCTGCGTCCAAGTGAGGGCGTGCTTCACTCGTGTGTTTTGGCGAACCACAGCGAAAGCAGCTTTTGCATGTTTTCTGCGCCTCAGCTTGCACCTTGTACAGATCGCCGACTGCGGCGTCGGTGCCGCGTGCCTCAGCAGCACTCTTCTCAGCCGCTGCCATTACAAGAACCCGCTCCACAGCTCTCTGCAACGTAAGCTTGCTATCTTTCGTGAAAAGCACTCGCTGAATGTGTTCTCGTAGTAGGCCGCACACGACGCGGTCCCGAAGGGACTCGTCGGACAGACGGCTTCGGGTTCAGGTGGTCGCTCAAACGTTTCTTGATGTCTTTGAAACTCTTCGTAGAAGGCAGTTCTGGAGCAGTTAGTGACTTCAACAACCCGTAGGTCTTTGGACCGATAATGCTCAAGAAGGCGTGTACCTTGTCGCCGTCGGGTACCCGGTTGACAGTCAGGGACGACGTAAGCCGATCTTCGTACGAAGCCCAATCACTGGCGGACCCGTCAAAAGGCTCCAGCTGGCCCAGTCGTCCAGCGAAGTGCGTCTCTGCTGCCTCGACCCCAGTCATGAGGACAGTCACAGGTTCCCCACACCGCAAAAAGGCAGTCTTCTTCACCGAGTGAATTTCGGAAACACTTGACTTCCAAACTGAAGAACGACGTCTTCAAATCCTATTCTCGTTGCCAGTTGTTGTGTTGCGTGGTTCATGCGAAGTAGCAGACAAGCTTCAGGGGCGAAGCGACCTTTATTACCACATGCTCGTCGGTGTGTGACTGGTCGAGATAAGCCGGCGCGCCGGTTGCGGCGCACACCTTTGATTCGTTTTGCGCGCCTATGAATTAAAGACTACGGCGATAAGCCGCACACCACAGGGTGTGGCACTATTAATTTTTTCTCTGGTTTGTCCTGACATTCCCAAGATGTATACTAGAGCGTTGGGCTTGCTCCGCACCAAGGGCAGTAATTTCGGTATTGTGTAAGTCTGATCTTGTGTAAAACGTGAAGACTGGGATTTGTGTTTGTAATCTCATCCAGTCAATGAAATCTGAGACAGTTGATGTGGCTGTGAGAAATGTCTTTCTAGCCTTAGATGTTCTAGCCTGTAACTGTAAAGTTTTTAGAGGTGCAGGGTAGAGGTGGGGATCAGCCCGGTTTGTGAGAGCTTGGGCTAAATCATTCGCCACCTCGTTTCCGGCTAGGCCTTCGTCACCAGGTGTCCGTGTTATTGTGTCTGAGTTTGAGAGTGTACTTAATAGTGTGCTGCCTTTCGGTGAGGTTTTCCAGCAAGGTAGTCCCTGCGGGCTTGTTGGGAGTCCGTCACGACGTGCGATGACTTGGCCTGTCGGTCTTGAGTCCTGATGGTGATGGGCATGGCCAGTTATTCCGCTTGCGCAGGGTCCTTGGCATAGTTTGAAGCCCTAAAGATTGGTCTCTCCTCGTTGTCGACCGGTGCAATCGCATACCTACCTGGCTCGGCATAGGCTCCGATGTCCACGTATACTGCTTCCGAGTCTTTTGAGTTTTTTTTTGTAAGTGGTTTGACTCTGCAGCTCCTATCCTTCTGCCGTCCGCAGTGCATGTGTTTAGGTATCGGATTTAATAGATCTTCTCTCTTGCGTGTGTCCGAATTTGGGACTTGCTCTGGCTAGTTCTTAGTGCCTGCCACAGCCTCAGTCTCGTCAGAATATCCCTACCCGTTTGTACTGTACTTAGGCGGTTTTTTTTACCCTACAGAATCAATTGCCTCCCCGCAGGGGGGCGCCTGCAGCTTGCAGGCGTCGCGACGGTGAGTGGCGACACCGTGGGTTCCCGAGCATCCGCAGGGACATCCCCAAAAGGGGATGATGGTGAACTGTGCATCACCACGGACCCGAGCACCCGCGCCTCGCCGTGCGTGGCATCGCCGTGTCCGGGGAAAAGGGGATCCTGGTGGTTGAGCCGATGCCGAGCGTTTGGACCCTTAAGGCCCCTCGGCGGAGGCAACACACCACTTTGGTCCCAGCTTCCTGTAGACGGCATCTCCGGCCTGACCCGACCGGGGGAAATCGGCAGTCGTCTTTTCCTTATCCTCCCCTCCATCTTTTACTTTCCTATCATCTTTCTTACAACTCTCCTGTCTCCTCCTCCTTCCTTGCTTTTCCTTTTTTCCTGGCGGCTAGGGTTAACCCTGTGTGGCGAACTATCCTGGGTTTCGTCATATTCGGTTATAGCAATGGTGTACAGCTGGCGTGGGCAGGACTTCTTTTCAAGTTCTTGTCCTGTCCCCTAGTTGGGCTCCATGGTGGGTGGCTGGCACCAAGGCCGAAGAACAAAATTTTTTATGGCTTCCTCCCTGCTTAATAATGATCGCCCTCTGAAAAGAGGACGGACCGATGTCACAACACAATTTTTCAGCAAAAAGAAGACAACTTTTTCGATGTACCACATCGTCCACAGTAACGAAACAGAAAAGCCAGCCAGACAAATATTCCCGTTCCTTGTTTCAAGAGTTCTTACAGAGTCCCTGGGCCCTCAGTACAAAGTCACAAAGTTGGCTAGTGGTGACCTCCTCCTCGAACTGCTTGACATAACTCAGATTTCAAAGCTTGCAAACATTGAAACTTTTGGCGATATTCCTGTCTCTGTTACACCGCACAGATCATTGAACACAGTACGTGGTGTCATCTCAGATAATGATTTCCTGCACCTAACAGAGGAAGAGATGCTTGAAGGACTGAACCCTCAGTATGTTACCAACGTCCACAGAATTACAATCCGCAAAGACAACAAAGAGATTCCGACAAAACACCTGGTCCTGACGTTTGCCTCATGCACCCTACCCGAGTCAATCGAGGTAGGCTATGCAAAAATCTCCGTTCGCCCTTATATCCCCAACCCTAAACGCTGTTTCAAATGCCAGAAGTTCGGTCACAGCTCCCAGAGCTGCCGCGGCCGCAACACCTGTGCTAAATGCCTCCAATGACCACCAATCAGACGGCTGCGACGCCGCGCCACACTCTGCAAACTGCGAAGGCGAGCACGCTGCTTACTCAAGGTCTTGTCCTGACTGGAAAAAAAAAGGAAATCATTACAATAAAGACAAAAGATAATATCACTTTTTAAGAGGCAATAAAGCGTTATGAAATGTCGCAAGGCACTTTCTCCTTAACACCCCACACAAACTTCGCCGATGTGGCGCGCGGGCGCGGCGCATCACACCGGTCTCAGGCACCTGCCCGGTTCACTACTAGTGAGGCTGAGGCAGGGCCATCCGCGCCCCTGGCACATGCAGCGAGAGCTGCTATGCCACCCCCAACAACGGGCCGGCCGTCCTCCAAGTCGGCAGCCCGCAAGGCTTCCCCCGTTCGGGAGAAGTCTACCACCCCTCTGCCCGCGGGTTCCCCGCGGAACTCCAGCGCCTCCATGGAGGCGATGGATACAAGTCAAAGCTCGCCTCGGTCGCAACGGCGACGGGGCTCTCTTGACCGGAAAAAGGAAAAAACCACGATAACAGGCCCTCAACAAGGAGGGACCTGAGGTCTCAAAACACTCCTCCTTAAAATAATCATGGCGTTCCTTATCCACTGGAACTGCCGTGGAATTTTAAATAACTACAGCGATGCAACAGATCTCTTACGCTCTATGTCTCCTGTAGCACTGTGCCTTCAGGAGACCAATTTGGGACATTTACAAAAAAATATTTTTAAGAATTACAAAGTCTTTCGCCGTGACCGTGAGCAGGCAAATAGGCTCTCTGGAGGTGTTGCTGTCGTTGTTAAGAGCGGTGTTGCAACACGTGAAATCCAGCTGCAGACGAATTATGAAGCCATTGCAGTCACCGTCATTAGCTTTAAAACAATTACCATATGTTCAGTATACCTTCAGCCACACCTCACAGTAACACTTCATGACCTAGAATCACTTTTTAATCAGCTACCAGAGCCATATCTGGTAGTTGGGGATTTTAATGCACACTCCCCTTTCTGGGGGGTGAACAGACAGACACTAGGGGCCGTATATTAGAAGATTTTATTCTGTGCAATAATGTTTGCCTACTCAATACAGGCAAACCCACATATTGCTCTCCAACCTCAGGAAAAATGAGTTGCATAGATTTATCTTTTAGCTCTTCTTCCGTTTTTACCGATTTTAAGTGGGATGTTCTCGATAACCCGTACGGAAGCGATCATCTTCCGGTAGTGATTAACTTTTCATCGCCACCATAAGTCATCCCGAGTAAACCACGCCGTTGGAAACTACACCTAGCCGACTGGCAACTATCTAGAGAAAAGGCTAGCCTGGAGAAATTATTTTCAAACAGTCTTAACGTTGACGAACTGAATGAAATTTTTACAAGCTGCTTTATTGATGCTGCGTGCCAAGCTATTCCTCAATCGTCAGGAATAGTACGACAAAACAACAAGGTATGGTACACGCAGGAATGCCGGGAAGCAAAAAAGAAGCAAAATAAAGCTTGGGGAGTTTTTCGAAGATACCCAACTCAAGAGGACCTCATCAGCTTTAAAAAGACGAGAGCAAAAGCTCGATACATCCGCAGAAATGCCGAAAGCACATCATGGAGAAGCTACGTATCATGCATAAATAGGTCAGTTACGTCCAAAAAAATGTGGGAACAAGTCCACAAGTTTAACGGAAGCTTTTCTCCTTACACAATTCCTTTCTTAACAGCTCCAGGTACACAGACAAATATAGAGGAACAGGCAAACATCTTGGGAGAACATTTCTCAAACATTTCTAGTTCTTCACACTACACAGAAACATTTTTAAAGCATAAACATGCAGTGGAGAAACATAGACTTCCAACAACGGGTTGCACAAAAGAACCGTACAACGGTTTAATAACACTCCAAGAAATAAACGAAGTTCTCTCGGCCGGAAAAAAGACAGCACCTGGCCCTGACAATATACATTACGAAATGCTAGCACATCTTTCCCAGCCATCTGTGGAGGCGCTCTTGAAGTTTTTTAACCAAGTGTGGGTGCTCGGAAGATTGCCAAAAGCCTGGAAGAAAGCAGTTATTGTACCTTTCCTGAAACCTGGAAAACAACCAACATCCCCTACTAGTTACAGGCCGATAGCCCTTACCAGCTGCCTTGCCAAATCATTCGAAAGTGTGCTGAATAAAAGACTAACTTTTTTGCTTGAAGCTCTTGAACTTAATGACATCCATCAGTGCGGTTTTAAGAAAGCAGGCTCAACAACAGACCACTTAACTCGCCTGGAAAATACTGTCCGAGAGGCTTTTATACAGAGACAGCTCTGTCTTGCCGTCTTTTTTGACCTCGAGAAGGCATACGACACCACCTGGAGGTTCGGCATCCTTCGTGACTTAGCAGATCTTGGCATCCGTGGCAGGATGTTGAACTGCCTGAAGGACTTCCTTTCCGACCGCTCATTTCAAGTGCGCCTAGGATCAACCCTGTCCAGGGGCTTCGTTCAAGAGAACGGAGTTCCTCAGGGGTGTATTTTGAGCACGACATTGTTTGTTATAAAAGTAAATTCCATAGCCAAAGTAATACCGAAGGCCATTATGTATTCCGTCTATGTTGACGGTCTGCAAATAGCCTGCACATCCTCGAACCTGGTAACATGCGAGAGACAAATACAGCTGACAATGGATAAACTGGTGACCTGGGCAGACGAGAAAGGTTTCCGGTTTTCCACACAGAAAACCGTGGCCATTCTTTTCCCTATTAAGCGAGGCTTACAGGCCGACCCATTTATACAGCTGAACAAAACACAGCTACCGGTGAAAAATGAGCACAAATTCCTAGGCGTAACCTTTGACAAAAAGCTCACTTTCCTGCCTCATATAAATGCATTGAAAAAAAAAAGCCTCCCAATCCCTCAACATACTCAAAGTACTGTCACGAAAACATTGGGGTGCCGACAGGACATGCCTTCTAAAAATTTACCGCTCTGTATTGCGCTCTACCCTTGAATATGGATGTATAGTGTATGGGTCAGCGAGACCATCATACCTTAAACGACTAGATACAGTGCATAACTTGGGTTTCCGTCTCTCCACTGGTGCTTACAGGACATCACCCATTAACAGTCTTTATGTAGAAACCAACGAACCGTCACTCGAGGACCGAAGAACCATGCTCACTTGCTCGTACGTTTTAAAAATCTGTTCGCTTTCCAAACACTTATGTTACCCCATAGTCACAAAGTGCCCATCAAGAACACTTTTTAACAACAAACCACAAGCTATCAGGCCACTCCTCCTGCGTTTTGAAGAGATGTGTCAAAACCTCGGCGTACTGGACACATTACCTGCCATTGCTCGAAGACGAGCTCCACTGCCTCCATGGCACAATTTTCCGGCAATCTGTGATTTTACCCTTACGCAGTTCCAAAAAAAAAACTCCAAAACAACATATAGTACAGCAATTCCTTGCACTCGAAGAAAAATACAGTAGCTTTACGGACTTTTACACTGTCGGTTCAAAAAGAATGTATACGTAGGAAGCCCAGTGGTGCGAGGAAATTCGGAGACAGCAAAGCGACTTCAACAGTGCGCATCCATCTTCAGCGCAGAATGTTACGCAGTATGTGTGGCAACAAAAAAAATACTAAACGAGAACCTCAAAAACACTATTATTTACACAGACTCTTTAAGTGTACTTAGAGCCCTCCACTCTAGAAACGCAACCACTCCCATACTTGGGGACATCATACACAACATAGTAACAGCAACAGCTCGAGGACAAAACATTAAACTCTTCTGGGTCCCGAGCCACGTCGGAATTAAAGGAAATGAGAGAGCAGATTTGTGTGCCGCTCAAGCTCGGGGCAAGGAAATAAAAAAAGTAGATATACCGTTTAATGACTGCATAAAATTAGTTCAACAGAAATTAAGAAAAAAATGGCAGTCGCGTTGGAACAGCGAAGTGAATAATAAACTGCACTTTGTAAAGCCAGTTTTGGGTGCATTTAAGTCATGTATAGGCACCACGCACCTCACGCACAACTTCCTGCTAACAAAACAAGATAAACCTGGTTGCGAGGAATGCGGAGAAGAACTTACTGTTAACCACATTTTATTCTCATGTGTGAAAGTAGAAAAACTAAGAAAAAAGTACTTCACTCAATTTTATCATGAATACATCCCTTTTCACCCAACATTGCTCTTAGCTGATAATGCCATTGTTAACATACCCTCCGTTTTTAGCTTTTTAAAAGCAGCGGACGTCCTCGAAAAACTGTAATTTTTGAACCACTGGCTCCCTTTATTACATGATACACCTCAGCCACTTTCTCATTCCTGAGAAGTAGGCTGAGGCTTTTTATTTGATTGGTTGGGAGCCTCAGGATCCTTGCCTAGCCAAGGATAGCCGCTAAGGCTGCCTGACCTTCTTTAAGGCTTTTACCATTAGCGATTTCCAAATTTCTTCTCTTCTTTTACTAGGCAGCACAATGTTTTTAGGTCATCTACGCCATCGGCATTTTTTGATATGCGTAAACATTCTGCAGAAAGCCAATTCTACACCTTGAGTTTGGCGCATGATGGCCTTAGCTGCCTATGTGCCATAAAACCCAACACACACACACACACACACACACACACACACACACACACACACACACACACACACACACACACACACACACACACACACACACACACACACACACACACACACACACACACACACACACACACACACACACACACACACACACACACACACACACACACACACACACACACACACACACACACACACACACACACACACACACACACACACACACACACACACACACACACACACACACACACACACACACACACACACACACACACACACACGCACACACACACACACACACACACACACACACACACACACACGCACACGCACACGCACACGCACACGCACACGCACACGCACACACACACACACACACACACACACACACACACACACCCGATTGCCTGAGCTCCTCGAAAATGTGTGTACTCCGAACACCAAAAGACGTTTTGTTGATGTCGTTGGTGGGATGCTTAGGGCCGTTTTATAGGCTCCCCTTATGGTGTTATCAATGGCCCTTCTATAAACGATTCTTATCTCTTGAGGTGGGAGCCCGTAGGTAATCCTGCATACGACTAGGGCTTAGACTAGGCGGACGGTGTCATCCTCCCTCATCCCTTTCCAATGCCAGGTTACACTTCTAATCATTCTTGATATTTGGTTGGCCGTGGCCTTGAGAGTTTTTATTGTATAATCCCCTCTCAGATTGCTTTGTAACCACAGCCCCAAAACGCTGATCTTCTCTGTTTTCTAAATTTTTTGGCTTCCAAGGTAGAGTTCAATCTTTACCGGGGACTTGTAATTTTTCCTGTGTGATCTGATAAGTTCGGATTTCGGCGGGTAGTAATGAAGACCGCTCTCTTCGGCAAATTCTTCAATCATACCTATAGGTGCTTGCAGAACTTCTTCCTTCTGCGCCAAGGATCCCTGTGTAGCCCATAAGGTGATGTCGTCCGCGTAGAAGGTGAAGCCGATATCTTCGCGGGTTAAGTGCTTTTTGGCTATGTTCAGAAGTCCTATGTTTAACAGCATTATAGAGACTACAGAGGCCTGCAGCGTACCTTTGTTGGGCAGCAGTACCGTGGGCGACCGGATCTCCCCAAATCCTATGGTGGCTGCGCGATTCAAGAGGAATGCCTTCAGATAGGTGAAGATTTTTTTTTTCACGGTTAATATTGTTTAATTCTTGTGACATGCTGTGGTGGCCAATATTGTGGAATGCTCCTTTCAAGTCTAGTGTAAGAAGAAGATTTTCGCCGTGTTTGGGGATAGTATTTATGACTTCTATAATACAGAGGAATGCATCTTCGGTGCAGATTTCCTTGCTGAAGCCCAGCATGCAGGAAGGAAATAGGTTGTTTTCGTCTATGTAATTTTGAAGCCTCAGGTAGATTACTCGTTCATAGAGGTTTTCCTGACAAGAAGTGAGGGAGATTGGACGGAGACTTTCTATACCCGGGGGCTTTCCTGCCTTATGTATAGTGATGATGTCCGCGTGTTTGCAAGCCGACGGCAGCTGGCCCTTCTCCCAAAGTTCTTCGTTGATGTACTTGGTTAGGTCTGTGAGGTGGTCGGTGCTCAGGTTCCTGACTATATCATTTGTAACCTCGTCACCTCACGGGGCAACGTTCCTTGCGGACATACAGGCTGCCGCGTAGACCTCTGCCAGTTTTATAGAGGAGTAGGCGGTGGAGTTTGGCTGGCCCTCATATGGCGTTTGGCTTGCCGGGGACGGGTACCATATGTATTTTTTGTGGACGGATTTTATTAAATCTGCCCGGGTATTTATGGGCTCTGGAGAGGAGTGTCCTGTTTGAGATTAATATTATTTTGGATGGTTCTACCAGGCATTGTAAGATCGACCATGTTTTGACCGTACTTAAAGTACCTTTCAGCGAGTCGCAAAACTCTACCCAGTTTTGCTTCCTGAGCTTTATACCATACTCCTGGGCTTCTTCCATAACATTCGCTAGTTTGAATTGTAGTTTTCTATTTTACCTTTGCTTTTTCCACCGTTTTACTTGGCCTTTTCAGGCTTCTCATAAATGGAGATGTCTGCCTACAGGTGTCTCTGTTGTCGTTTGGATAATTTGGGTCGCCTTTCCTTGAGCATCTTTTAATCTTTTAACCCAATCTTAAATTGTTGTGGTGCCGCCTTCTGGCGGTTTAATATTCCTGAATTTATCCCAATCCGTTATTTTTGCAGAGCCAATAGTCCACCTCGTGCGGGCTGTCGTTAATGATAAGCTGTGAATTTTTTGATCGCTGCCCAGGGTTTCTTCCGAATTGGACCATGTGCAGTGACTTATGTTTTTCGTGAAAGTAAGGTCAGGGCAGGTGTCTCTGCTAACACCCCAAGCAGCGCATGGAATTGGCCCAGTATTAGAAATGTATTGGAAAATGCGGTTCCTACAATGGATCAGAGCAAAACATCCCTGTTCCAATATTGGGCCGATCACCTGTGGTGCTTGGGACTGCTCTCTGATCTAGTGTGGGACATGATGTCCGTAATTAGGCGAAAGTCCAGGTGCTTAGCCGCTTCCAACAGGTTGGTTTCCTTTGGGGTGTCCTTGTGGTAGCCTCATGCCATGTGTAAAAAGTTTAAGTCCCCCATAATAATTAGGGGGTTCTTTCTGCCATACGTGTGCATTTGAGTAAATTTGGCTTGAAATCTTCTTGCGTATTGCTTAGAGGACTGTAGAGGTTTAGGATGAACACGCTCTGCTTGCTTCTTTTCTGAGAGACAATCTCGATGAGGGCTGGCATACTTACTGGTTAGCATCCTAGTTCTTTTCCGCCATTGTGAGTGAACGCTCTTTCTTTGCAGGCATTTACATACCTTAGCTGTCCACCTGTTATCGTCCAACCTGTGATCATCCATTTTGCTCAGGCGTTCTTCGTATAGTATTTTACTCTGATCTTCCCGTGCTTCGAATGACGCTCAGAACATATCCCCCTGTACGGTCTCGGTTGTGGTTTTCCCGTCGCCACCTACTTCTAATCTTCCAACAACTCTCTGATTTACTTCTAATCTCGACTGAACTTCTGCCCTTAAGCTCAGAACCGCATTCCCAAAAGTAAGCCCCGGCACCATTATTCCTTTCCAAATACCTCTGTACGTCATACCTGTTGTACCCACACAGTGCCCTATGTTTCATTATCCTGGCATCTCTTCGCCCTTTTGCTATGAGAGACTGCTCGTGCTTTTCCGCGTACATCTCCCCTTCCTTTACCCATACCCCGAGATAATTGTATTCGGCCACTCAGAGTACTTCGTGGCCTTTTATTGTAAGCTCCTGATCGGTTGTATTGTTGAAAATTATCACACCGGACTTAGCTGCGCTAAAACTGAGACCTAGACTGTCTCCTCCATCTCCACAGAAATTCACCAGAAAATTAACCAGGGGGGCATCTGCATGAAGCTGATGCCCCCATGCGGGGACTCTATAAAAAATACTTCGTCATCTGGTATTGTTGATAATATTAACGCGAAAGTGCTCAAAAATACTAAAGGTGTATGCAGCGCTATTTTCTCACTAATTTTTCAGCAATTGCTTTCATCAGAATCTCTACCACGTGTCTGGCGTAGCGGTAAGGTCATTCCAGTGTTCATTAAAGGTAACCGCTCATCTTCATACAATTACTGCCCGGTTTTCCTTACCTGCATGTGTATTTATTATATACTGCAATACCTGCAGCTCCCGAAGGCTATATTTCAGGTGGGAACACAACTCCTTCTCGTTTGGCCGAAAGTAAACAGGTTAGGAAAATTACAATCACACAACTAATAATAGATGAGGAAACGCATGCAATGAAAGGGGACAACCGCGCTTCAAAAAAATATTGATGCTAATGAAATGAAAACACACGCGCAAGAGAACTGCGCGCCACGTCACACATCAGATAAGAATGCGCGGAATTGAGCTTCCGTGCAGCACTCAGTGACGACGGCTCGCAGCCTGTTCCACTCATTGATCGTAATGGAAAGAACGAGGTTTTGCGAATATCTGTCCTCTATTTAATCTCTCGGATCTTCCGCTGATGATCAAGTCGTCGAGAAAAACAGTGTAGTTAAAGTTAGGTACCGGTCTTTGTCAGTGCTCAGCTTTCCAAAATAGATGCAATGTCTGATCTGCAACCTCAGATGTTTCCTACAGTTAGGTAAAGATCCCAAACCAAATTTTTTTTTAGAGACGTGACACTAGTTGACCAGGTGACACAAATATCGCAGCATTATTCTGGACGCGCTTGAACACACCACATAAGTAAGCAAACAGGGGATCCCATACAGGGCAGGCATATTGAAGAATTGGTCGTATGTAAGTGAAATACAGGACTTTTTTGACATTAGACTGTGCTTTATTGAAATTTCGCTTTAAGAAACTAAGCATTCTGCAGGCTTTGAATGTAATATACTCCACTTGCCTCGTCCACGTTAGCTTAGGTGTAAAGTTAACGCCGAGATACTTATATCCAAGTACTTTTTGCAAGAGAACATTATGTAATGAGTAACTTGTTTTTAATGGAAAACGCTTTCGAGTGAAAGAGATAAATTGGCATTTTGAAGCGTTCAAACACATTTGCCATTTTGAGCACCAGCACTGGATGGAATCCAAGTTTCATTGAAGTTTTAACGCAATATCATGGAATACATTTTGTACTTTCATATAGCGGCCCTTCTAACCTAAGTAATGTTTTTCCATCCTAACCAGCATGGTTTCAGCAAAGGTCGGTCATGTGAAACTAAACTTGTCCTTTTTTAGACGATTCACACACTTAGACTGCAATCATCCCTATGATGCTGTTCCTTGATTTCGAAAAGGCATTCGAGAAAGTTCCCAATGGCGGCTTAATGCACAAACTATCATTTCTAAACCTTCACCCAACTATCATTAAATTAATCCGCCCCTTTTTAACTGATCCTTAGCAGTTTGTATTTGCTATTGGCCGCTCATCCCTTTTAAGCGTGAAGCCCGGAGTCCCTCAAGGTACGGTACCAGGTCCTCTTCTTTCCTTATTATATATCAATGGCCTTCCACGCAATATTTCTTCTAACATTCGGCTCTTTGTTAATGACTGTGTCATATATCACCCCATAACAAACCCATTGGACGTTACTTCCAAAATTACGTTGCCCAAGTTAGAGAATGGTGTAAAACATGGCTTATGTTTCGTAATATATCGAAAGCCTCACTTATTTCCTTTTATCTTCGTCCTAACTTTACCGCGCCTATAAACAATAATTTTTAAACATGCAATTTCCTTCGTCGATTTGTACAAGTACTTCGGCGTCTACATTTCTCGGGACCTAACTTGGACCGACCACATCCCCAACATAACCTGGCAAACAGTGTCCTTGACTACATGCTGCTTCACCTCGCTCTAGCACCCAGTACTGTTATATCATTTTATTACATAACCTTCGTCTGACCAAAACTGAAATACGCCAGCTCTGTTTGAGATCCTACCACACTAGCCTGTTCAACACCATTGAATCGGTTCAGAATCGTGCAGCCATATTCATCTCACCTGACTACCGCTTTCATACAAGCATCTCAGGACTAAAATCTCATGAATAACACCATCTGCCGGGTTAGTTGGTAGCGATCCATATGTATCAGCAGCGCGAACACAAAAAAGGAAGGAGAAGATAGTACAGAGTGCTGACTCATCTAGGGTTTCCTGCACTGGTCTCACGTCGTAGAACTGCACATGTTTATTTCATAAGACTTTCATAGTATTCAGGAAGCAAACCAAATCATACTACGCGCACACCGCTTTTCCAGCCATTACCACCCGAATGCAGTTTACCCTGACTGTGCCCATACCACTACATTGAAGCAATCATTCCTCATGAAAATATCCCGTGACTGGAATGGCCTTACGACCGAAGTGTTGACCATTGTCAACGCTGATCTCCAATTCTGCCATCGAAGAAACACATTCATCGTCTAAAACCATTGTGCATCATTTATCCATATATAATGTTTATTGCCATCTTGTACCCCACCCCTCATGTAACGTCACGTGAAGAGACCGTTTATGTATAATAAATAAATAAATACATGCTAGACTCCCGAAGGTGCGCGAATCTGAGCCATAGATTGCGCCAGCACCGGACGCTTCCCTCATCTGCGGCGACTTTAACTTCGACGCTAAGTAATCAGAGTGGTTGCTTTTAGTGGAAGTAGCCGAACCAATTGGTTCATGACACATAAATAAGAGTGCGACAGACGGGACAATAACGAAGAGAAACAAACACGAGCGCTGACTACCAACTGAAAGAAATTTTTATTGCAGCGACCCAATTTATGCCCCAAGGTCACGCCCACAGCATAAAAACATAAAAACTTTAAAACCAAGCAGCAAGATTCTCCGCGTTCTTAGAAATCAAGAAAACTATTGTCTTTTCTTTTCAAACTGATAGAAAGTGCGCTCACTAACTTCACTCTTCTTTCATGAAAGACATGCGCTTCAAATAATTTACGCACAAGCTGTTGCTTGTATCTCCTCAGAACTTCGCTCTTGTCAAGATTTGCAGTGCCCTTGCAGGCGGCCACGTGTTCAGGCAGATTCTTCCTCGTGCTCTCTACGATATCTCTGCTATGTTCTCGGAACCTATCATTTAAACAACGTGCACTCTTTTCCCTGTAAGATGATACACAGGACAAAGGTAACTACATCTTTGCCCACTTATATTTTACATTCGGGAAGAGGCCTCTCGTGTTTCTTTTCGCACTGTTTTGGCGGCTTTTCTTCTCGATTGATCATTTTGCAGACTTTTTACAGTTTGTTAGGTGCAGTAAAAACCACCCTTACGTCGGACTGCCCGAAATGTTCTTCAAATGACAACTCAAGCCATGCACATACAGGATCACAACAGTTTTTTCACGTTCTTCTTGTTCCTGTATCGTCGTGGCTACAAGGCGGAAATCGTTCCAAATTTTATAACCGACATTATAAAGCACAGCATTCTGGAATCCGGTGACGCGTAACCTATGCAGTTGGTTCTTAAAACTTTCTTCGGTACGATGCAGACATAACCTACGGAGGGTTTTCTTCAAGGCGCTTGTTGCTACTGCTCTTCCTAGTTTTGAGTGAGCCGAACTGTAAGACATGAAACTTTTCTTTGACCACGGGGAGCAGTACCAACAGATGTGCTCTGGGAGTGCATTAATTGCGTCTCTGCAATAAAAGAAAATTGTTCCAGGTGATAGTCAGCGCTCGTGTTTGCGTCTCTTCCTTATTGTCCCATCTGTCGCGTTGTTATTTATGTGGTTGCCAGTGTTGAAGCACAAACTACTCGGGATCACAATTCTTAACCACCCAATTCAGGCCACCAGCAGATGTGCACCTTGCATTGATTGCATCTTTGCAAATGTCGATGTAACCAGTTATGTGTCTTATTTCAATTACCACACACCGTTACTCACTGTCCTAGCAGCGCGACAGCACATAGCACACGCGTGATTAAAAGCGTCTCCTCAAAAACTGTACTTTGTTTATGGCAACAGAACGCGGGTCAGCACGCGTGTATTCCTTCGGTGGAATAATGCAGGCGTAGCATGTATTAGACCGCTAATGTTTTAAGTAAAAACTAATACAGGGATGTTCTCGATGGGCCTGTTGAGAGACGTAAACACAGGTTTTGTACGGGATCCATTCGCTTTATGTGTGATAGTTTCGTTGACACATGCACTACGCACTTATAACGTTTAGTGTTAGCAAAAAAATACCTAAAAGGGAGTATAAATGGCACAGGCCACCCTTTAAACTCCATTCGTGAAAACATTTACTCCATGAATATGGAGTAAAAACGTGGACAGTCCTTCTTTTTACTGTCATGAGTGAGTATTGGAGTGAAATCGAGGATTGACCTGCGTTTACTCTAGTCTAGAAATGGAGATAATTAATCCAAATACTCCATATTCTCCGCACCTGTCGATCTATCAACTGTCATGTTCGTACCAGCGGCATCAGAAGGTATTCTTTTGGTGTGAGGGTGCCGATATTTGAATATATTCTGTTTATTTACTTTTAAATTTCGTTTATGTTGCAATTTTTGTTGAACTGAAATACCTAACTGATCTATATCTATTTATTTCGAGTAGCCTTCTTTTGCATCTTCATTCATGCCATCAATTTATTTTCCACCTGTCACGGCGAGTCGGCTGTGAAGACGTCACAAGGCCACATGATTTCGCTCGCTAAATCACTGTGTCTCATCAGGGTACGTTAGGATGACGACACAAGGGCACGTGGCCTCTCTCGACCAATGAGTGAATTTTTTACATCGGACGGCGGATTTGGCTCCTGACGTGACCTGGAATTCTATTACTACAATGCTATTGCCCTTTTAAGTGTATAGACACCAAAGTTTAGGTTGCTCGTGTTCTTGCAGTCATACCTAAGATGCTAGCATGCATGAATCGCCCTGTGATGTTCGCCCACGGCCGCTAAATAATTTATAGAATATCTTCTCTCACTTGTTTCAGTTTCGACAACCTAGTGATTTCTTTGGCCCCAAAGGTCATCATAGGTCACGCGAGGCATGAAAAAAGTGTGCTGTACTCCTTGCTTCGTTGTTCTAAATATGTGCCGCGTCAAAGGGAGCCTGCATCAAGAACACGAATCACACTGGGTGAAAATTGGTTTCTTGGAGAGGAGCGCAGTAAATGTCTAATTTCAAAGTGGACACATCAACCTCGCCGGGAGGGAAGGAAGGAAGGTGGGAGTGCAATGTGGAAAGAGAGAAATGTTTGGTGTAGTGTAAGGCTGCGGAATAATTTAGCCCACCTTTCTTTCTAGGAATAATGTAGAAAGAGCAACGGCAATTTTACTGCCGTTGTCCTCATGCCTTACGTGGCCTGCACTAACCTTTAACGCTGTAGCTATTTCTTGGCTGTTGAAACCGAAACAAAAAAGTGGAGAAATTCAATTATAGATTATTCAGCGGTCTAAGGCGAACACCCCTTGAGATTCCGTGCTAGCATACCCAAGGGGATCAGTCAATTAAAGGGGAAATGGGGAGAATCTGTTGACGCCATTGCCTCTAGAAGCTCCTATATGGAGCATTGCTTGGCCTCTAACTTAAACATTGATAAGCAACGTTTCTAAGTGCTACAGTTGTCAAGGTGGTGCAATAAATACTTTTGCTTCCAATGGCCAATTATAAAACACTTACGTAATGCTCAAACAGTGAGTACCCTTGGCATATTGTAATAAAAAACTATTGGGCTAAACCTTGTCGGCATCTCCGTACGGGCAGGTCGTGCACATAGAATGAGAACAATGAAGGCCAGGGCTGTCACTGTATTCACTGCACAGAACATCGGTATTTATTATGGAACGAAAGGTTCGAAAATGTCAAGCAGTGACAGATCACATCCAGACTTGCCAGCAACGAGGTGGCGACGCACCCAAAAACATAATGGCACAAAGAATTAAACATTCCCGCAAGAGCAATGAACAGCATCAGACATAGTATCAGTGAACGTATGTCCCAGTGAACACAATCAGTTATTATGCTTTTGCAGAACTATTGCATTACGTTGCGCTACAAGCATACCCAAACGGTAATTTGTCTGACAGGCTGCTTTAATGAAAGTTAGCTTGCGCTCTCGGAAAAGGTGAAAAGCGGAGCCGTAAAATATGCCTAGGAGAGCATGTTAAATGTAACAAAACATTTCTTTTTCTGTCCCGAGTCAGTCTAGTGCAGAATAAATGCAGTCAGCCTTTCAACCCAGGTGATCTGGAGCAATAAATAAGCTAAACAGTAAAATGAACCCACATTTAAACCGTTGTGTTACTGCACATAAGCCCTCTTTTTGTACACTGGAGCACATTCAGGAGCAGGAGATAAAACGTGTTTTATAGCGACACATGTAACATTTTGCAACATATTATATAGAACCGCATACGTGAGACAATAAACGGTGCAAACACTCATGAAGCAAACGCAAAGTACAAAAAAGATGTGAACAGAATGGGAAGTAAGGTTTCAAACAATGGTGCACAAATAGAAAGATGGTGTGCTATGAGAAGCACAAGCTATTTCACCAGATTCTGATCAACGAATGGATAACAGCACGTGGCACTAAGGTTTATACGCATGAAGAAACAAAGCAAACACACTGCTTACAACTGTATTTTGTTCATTGCATGGTACACTCGCATACACGTAAAACACGATGAGGTGCACCTCTTACAAACTGCAGAGGATTATTTCTGAAGAGATGTCGCAGACCACCAAAGAAGGAAATAACATGCCACTGTTGCTGTAAAGGAAGTGCTGCACCAATCGTACCAACCGGTTCCTTTCCTCTATGAATGACCGCGTGAAAATGAGCAAGTAAGCTGTCATGTGGGCTGGCTTACAATTTGCACAGAAAGGGCAATGTGTAGACCCTTGCTTAAAAGCATACGCCTACTTACAATGGATTGCATGGCACAGAGACTCAGGCACAGAAATGTGCGTTTGTGAGTAAAATTACACAGTTGAAAATGTTTTTGAAGTATCGACAGAAATGTAAATGCAAGAAAACACCCATTTCCACCAACAAAATCTGAAAATTAGTGTACTTATGTACTTTTGGCGCTGAACAAAAGGCCCTACTTTACTACATTTACAAGTAGGAACACAAAGCAGTGTGAACATGGTGCAATTAGGCAAGTAAAGCACTGAAAACTCTAATTAAATGCGCTCTGTTCTGCAGTACCAACGGCTCCAAGCGGCCCAGGCATACCCTTAGCGTAAGGTTCATGGAATGAAAGCGAATACCGAAAAATACACCCCACATGCACACATCCAAATCTAATTGGATAATTGGCAGCACGCCCTTATTGTAGGCATATTGCTATAAGATATCAGTGATCGCACTTCTGTCATTTACTCACGTTGCCTTTGCTGGATGACTGTTTAAGGAAAACACAACAGTGACAAATTGCAGCAAAAAGTATTAGCCTTAGACATTGTCCATGAGGTCCGGCTCCAATTCCTCACAGAAGAAAGCATACCAAGGACTAATGTAGTAGCATTCTCCCTGTCTGTGAAAATGCAAGGGTTCAAAGAACGCTCCATTGTGACTGGCATCTTCAATTATAAAATTATGGTCAATGTGGGTTACAACAAAAGCATGCTAATATTAATCAAAATATTCGGTCTTAAGCAGAGGAGAAAAAAT
Organism: Amblyomma americanum; assembly: GCF_052857255.1. Classification (NCBI taxonomy): domain Eukaryota; kingdom Metazoa; phylum Arthropoda; class Arachnida; order Ixodida; family Ixodidae; genus Amblyomma; species Amblyomma americanum. The sequence continues at coordinate 32,133,422 of NC_135501.1, read as the reverse complement.
GAATGTGTCCATACCACATATTGTAATTAATGTTATGGCTGCAAATTGAGGGAAATCATCTTCCAAAACAGTCAAATAAATAACGGAGCCTACAGAGAGCTTCCTTTCCGCTGCTGTTAAAGATAAGACCAAATTAACATACATGCCTACAAGGCCAAGGTCCAGAAGCCTGTCTTTCAAAAGGTCAGGTAGAGAGTTGGCATCTGCTTTCCTGCTGCTCGCCCTGATGCCTTTAGTTTGGCAGTTCTGGACTGCCAGCTGTGTGTGTGTGTGCGCGTGGTGTAGCGTGGTGGCACCGGAAAGGCTTCCATTTCGTATGGCGTGGTTTCGGAATCGCCGACGCGCGTTTCGCACATCGTAAACTACGTTCAGCGTGTGTACTGAAAACGTTTCTTAACGAAATCGCCGCGACATCTTACAAAGTGGACCTGCACGTATACTTTCGATTTCTGTACGCTCTTGAATGGAGACCAGAGAGATAAAAAATTGGAGGGCGCTTAAGCTTTGGCCTAAAGAGTTGGACGCGACAGTGCTTTGCAGCGTTGCCAAGGGGTCCGACGCTCGGTGCCGACAACTACCACTACCAGGTTGCCGACGGCTTTTCGACCGAACGAGCGGCATACCCTGTCGCGTAAACTCAGCTAACCAGCTAATATTTAATAAATATCTGCCACAAGATATTTATTGTCCATGTGATGTCTTTAAAAGTCAATGTTCTGTTGACGTAAGGTCCAAACAATGTACATTTTGATAAAAGTGGACATCAATAGAAAACTCACAGCATGTCCACACGGAAAAATCACAGTAAGGTATTACAACCTATTATTACACGTACTGATGTCTATCGCTACTCCTTTTTTCCCGATGCTGTAGAAATTTGGAATCAACTACCAAGTGACGTTGTGGACCAAACAGATGTAGAAAAATTTGCGATAGGTGTGAACGCGTTCCTGGAAGATTGCTGTGCAAATCTGTAATTCTGTGCATTTGAGTGTTTCTTTTTTTTTAGCGAAGAGAATTGCACTTGTGTCTATATATGTTTCCCTCCCTGTAATGACCCTCATGCAGAGGGTTAACAGTATGAATAAATAAAAAAATAAAATAATATTGATGCAATATTCAACAACATTGTATAGACATTTTGGCAATATTGTTTTTAGATGCTGGGAGTCGCACAGTAGCACGTTTCTCCCAAGGGAAAATATTTTTAGCGCGACACATAAACGGGACACAACAGGCGCTACCGCCTACGGCACAAAGCGAATGCGATCTGGTTGACGACGTGTGAAGATTGAGGGGTCGAAGAAGGATTACATAGAGTAGGGCCCACAGCAGAAGAAAGGTATTTAAACAGCGTTCGCTTGGGGGCTAGTTGGTTCATGTTTCTTCCAAGTGAAATTCAATTTTTAGCGCGACACATAAACGGGACACGACAGGTGCTGTTTTTTTAGCGTGTCGTGTGCTGTTTATGTGTCGCGATAAAAAATGCAAATTATTTCCCTTGTAAGAAGCATAACCCAACATGCCCCCAAGAAAACGCTGCTGAAATACCTTTCTTCTACAGTGGGCTCCATTCCATGTAATCCTTCATCGACCCCTCAATCCTCACACGTTGTCAACCAGATCGCATACGCTTTGTGCCGTGCGCGATAGCGCCTGTCGTGTCCCGTTTATGTGTCGCACTGAAAAGGAATTTCCCTCGGAAGAAACACGCCCCCAACTAGCCCCAACTAGCCCCCAAGGAAACTCTGCTGTAGTAGCACGGCAAGCACATGTCTATAAAGGAAAGCTATGTAGCCTTAACAAAAACTTTGGTTTTGTTCAGCTATGATGCTGCTGTGGAACCTGTATACCTCTCTTTTCTATACTCGTGGACAGCTTTTCGTGGTTATGCAGTGGAAGCTAAGGACACGCGCCGCCAGCTTAATCGCCTTTCTCTGTAGTGAGAGCGTGATAACAGCGCGCTTGTGAAAGCCTTGTGCCTTGCCCTCGTAGCTTCCCCTGCATAGCCACAAAAAGCTGTCCCCGACTACAGGCTGCACTTTGTGGATATTGTAACGAGAAACTGCTTCCTTATTGCAGATACATTTAATTTTCGAGGATCTCGACTAAATCCTTTTGGAGAGTACTCTCCGTTTTATATAGCTGCATTACTTTGTAGCGGCCGAGAAAAAAAAACGGTTTTTTCTTGTGTATAGTCAGATTTGTTTACAAATTTACTTGCTTTCAAAAGGTGTCTTGGGCAAGTGGGTACACCGTAGTTAAGAAGGAAAAAAGAGCGCAGAACACAGGATGAGAACGAACACGGCAACGAGCTTACCCTTAACGCGAATTTATTCTGCCAGGAGCGAAAAATATAAAGCTGGAAAAAGGTATGAGAGACAACAAAACGTTTTATGCAACTCTGATACAAGAAGTGCAATTACTGTAGGTGCTTGCTGTCTGAACACCCGACAAAACAAGCCCGCCAGATTGCACAAAACAGGTACAGGCAGCAATCCAGCCGTATACTACAGGAACTGCTACTAAAAAACTGTGTATCCTTCTAGAACCGCACAATCTTCATTAATAATTACGAGGAAAACAATGGAATCCTTTGAAGCACAGAGACGCATTCAGCACAGAGACCACAGCTGCGTCAGCAAGCCATCTGTAAAACTGCTTGAAAAAGAGATATGCTATTTCTCCTTTTGACCTGCGCAATTCACCTACAATGATTGAACTTTCTGTATCATGGTTGTCTAAAATGTTTTGTTGTTTCTCTCACCTTTTCCATCTGCATAGATTTCGCCTCTGGTGGAATAAAATTTAGTTGTTGGTCAGCGCGTTCTGTCGTCATGTTCTTTCTCGTCCTTAGTTCTGTGCTGCTTTTCCTTCTTAAATTCTTCAAAAGGTGCTTAAACTTCGTCCAGCCGCACCTATGCACTGGTGGCCTGTGAACACAGGAATGCATATACATATACATAGTGCTAAACAGTAGTGATGTCACATTTAACACAAATGTCACATATACAAAGAAAATTAAGGTGGATGCCTATGAAGGAAATCATGTTCAATAAGCTAATCTCGGCTTCGAAAAATTAGGTCAGCAGCAGCAATGCAAGTAAACATCTTGTAGTCGAAATAATAAGTGTCAGTATACCACGAGATATTCATATCCAAGCATGGCAACTTGTGGACACTGATAGCCATTAGTTTCTTCACATATCATTCTGTATGAGCCATTGCGAAAACTAACAGTATGCATACACTGCAAAAAGTGGCCATTTCCCAAACAGAAAGTGGCCAGCACAATTACAGGGATATAAATTTTGCCAATACCAGGTCAAATGCAAACATGTGTCCTGTTCACCTTTACAGCACACATAAGACTCATCCTTGAAATAAGCAGCTTACCTCCTGCTTCTTTACAGGTCTCTCCTCCCTAAGCTTCGACCGAGAGGAAGCGTGTTGAAGCCATTTCTTAATAATACCTTCAATTTCGCTCTCTGTTGATGTGAAGGGCTTGTTGAACTTTAATTCATTTCATTTCATTTTATTACTTTAAAGGCCCCAAAAGAGGGGTGTTACATAAGGGGTGGCAATAATTAAAAGCGCAGATTCACAATAACACTAAAAGTTTTACATTTTCAGCGAAAAGACTTGGGCAAGCGATGATAGCAACGTTGTTTGGAAGGCCGTTCCAGTCTGCGGCTGCACGAGGAAGGAAAGAATTAGAAAAACTGACGGTGCGTGAGCGTGGACGGGCAACTTGTAGGTGATGGCTGGTGCGATGAGATATGCGTGCTAGGGGAACAATATAAGATGCGAGGTGCATAGGGCTATGGAAGAATTTGTGAAATAAAGACAGGCTGGCAATGCGATTGCGGAGCGATAAGGGTGATAATCCGGATGCTGCTTTTAAGGAGGAAACGCTGATGTCATAAGAGTACGATAAATGAATGAAGCGAGCAGCGCGATTTTGAACAGATTCGAGGGCATTGATGAGGTGAGCTTAATGAGGATTCCAAATGGGCGATGCAAATTCTAGTTTGGACCTGACGAATGATTTGTAAGCTAACAACTTGACATGTTTTGGAGCATGGTGAAGATGGCTCTTGAGGAATCCTAGCGTCTTGTTTGCTGACGAAATTATGTTAGTAACATGCAAGCTCCAAGAAAGATCGCTGAAATTGTTATGCCCAGGTACTTGTATGACTGAACTAGTTGTACGGGAACTTCTGATATTTCGTAAGAGCAAATTAGAGGATTACGGCGGCAGCTGATGGACAAAAGATTACATTTATGTGGGTTAAGTTCCATTAACCACTTATTACACCACTCCTGAACAGCACTGAGATCATTTTGAAGAGAAGATTGGTCAGCAGTGGAGAGAATGTTCAAAATATTGCTGTCTGTGAGTGAGTGACAAGATGCATGAGACTATCGCTTCTCTGAAGATGTCCTGAAAAGGAACAGGAGAGAAGAATGGTCCGACCCAGCTGCATTAATTGAATTAAGAGAAAAGCTAGCGCAAAACGATGCACACCAAAAGACATGAACGAATACGAGACACAAGCGCTTTAATTCAAGCTCTCTGATTCAAGTATGCACCAACTAGCCCAAAAAGAGGTGTTAATGCTGCTGCATGAAAGGAGGGTTACAACCAAAAGCTCTCATTTTATACATGAGATGTAAACCTTTGCTGGGGCACACAAACAGTACCAAGAATTTTCACAGCACAACTTCCATTGTACACAATGCAATAAAATATATAAATTTCGAGAAAAGGTTGTAAAAACCACAAGCTGAAAGAAAAAATTGTTCAGAAACCAGATATCCTGAAATGTGCAACAATTGAAATAAAAAAGTAAATTACAAGTGAGAACAGACCAAGTTAACACAAAAACTTAAAAGCACAAAGATGAAAAAAAAACAATGCTGGGTCCAAAAAACAAATTTACGCACATGACACAAGAGCTTGACTAAAAACAAAGCAGCCCAATTAGTTTTGGAGAGAAGATCGACTTGGGAACTGTTAGCAAATTTTACACCAGCACAACATCTGCAAAAACTGTCTTTTTGAGCCGCCAGAGACTGGAAACTATCCACCATTGTAGTAAGGGTCACAGCATAACAGGCGGCCGGAATGTGCAGTGGAATGTGAGCCATCAAAGTGCAGGCTATTTCAAAAATTGTTAGAAGGCACAGCTAACTGCCACCAACTTTTTTCGCCTTACAATTCAGCACTGAAGTGCAATGCGTGGAGGCTGCTATTTAGAATCCGAGAAGTGGCACAGAACAGAGCCATTCCAACTCCAGTATTGTAACATGTCTATGCTGCGGGGACAAATCGAACCACAATAACTAAGCACCACGCATTTCAAAGAGTGCAGAACTGACAAACAGGCTGATGATATCGCCAGAATGAAAACTGCACACTGCCGCAAACGAACACTTACACTTTGCTTGAAAGTATAGTGTCATAAAATCTCACCATTATTGAGCGCAATCCGCCAGAACTTCCAGCAGTGAGGGCTCAGGACTGCATACAACAAGCAAAAGCTTGCTGCCACAATGAAGAAAATGTGAATACGCGAAACAAAAATAAAAACGTGTGAAAAAAAGTGCTGCATCGTAACATCGTGTCCGACGCACCAGCGCTGGTGGTGGCACTTGGATTGGATCAATGCCTCCTGAAGAACATGCCTGAAGCTTCAGCTCGATTTCAATGGGCGCCGAGATCGCCACGACATTGCGCAGACTGGCCGCGAGGCGGCGCTTAAAGATGACCCTCGTTTGGGCGGACCCAGAGCTCTGAGGGAACCAGTGTAGAGAAGGAAGAAGCAAGATCAAAGGAACGATGGAACCATAGGAGAATAAATAAACAAAAACTCCAGGGCCAAGTTAATTCAGATATATGTTTTATTAACATGCAAGACGGCAGAAATAGACTGAAATGGGAGGAAATAGAAGAGCAGTTATGGCAGGAGGAAGTAATGGTATATGGTTTAGTGGAAACAGAGGGCAGCAGAAAGGGGTGTGGAATTGGGACATTCATTAATAAAAGCAAGAATTTCCGAAGAGTTAAACTGGGATGCAAGGAACATTTATGGCTAAAAGTAAAAGTGACAAGGGAGCAAACACTCCTTGGCTTTGTATACCTGTGGACAGGAGCTAATGCCAAAGAGGAAAACAGGAAAACGTTATAATGTATTGCAAGCGACATTGATGAGCTAGGAGGACAGGACGAAATAATTATATTACGCGACATAAACGCACATATAGAAGACCTAGATGGGTACGCAGATTCGACAGGAAGCATGCTGCAGGATATGTGTGACAGGCTTGATTTACTTTTATGCAACAGTACCGAGAAGTGTGAAGGGCTCATAACATGGGAGGCAGAGAGTCTGCACACGACGATAGATTATGCACTAATGTCAAAGAGGATGTATAATAGATTAGGGGTATTGAGCATAGATGAACATGGTTCCAGAAGTCTAGGTAGTGACCACAGGCATATCAAGTTGAGTTTCAGAAGAGAAACCAAAGTAGGACTGAAGCGAGATGAACATTCAGAGGGGAATTTTTACCCAGAAAAGCAATTGGAATTAGCAGCCAAACAAATTAAGAAAGTAATTTTTTGAGAATAGTGAAACAGAACGGATTTATACCAAATTAACTTGATTACTGGAGCTAGAGCTAGCTAAGGTGCAAGTAAAGCTAAGAGGGAAAAGACGCAAACCCAAGAGTTGGTGGGATGACGAGGTCAAGAGGGCGATAGAGAAACGTCAGGAAGCGTCCAGGCAACACAGATATTCTAAGAAGAGGGGGAACCAGAAGTTGAAATACTATGCAAAAGCACAGAAGTTTGGGCCAGTTGGTAATAATCCATTGGTAATGATCCAGCATTCGTCCTGTCGTATGTGCGTCTTTTTTGTCCCCGTTTTTTTGTGCTGCTTCGTTTTCTCAAGACAGAAGTTGAAGTAGACAGAAAATGGGATAACTTCATAAAGTGTGGAAGAGAAGCATCCTACATGATTAATGACAAAATTAGAAGAAATGGTGCCCAATGGAGGTCAAAAGCAAATAAAAAGGATAGAAAAGCAGCTCAAAAATTCTGAAGCATCTAAATTAAATGAGTAATAAGACTAGGCAAGATCAAAGGTTTATTGTTACTGATCAGGGTATTCGATTACAAGGGGATGAAGCGATAAAACACGTAGGAACAAGGATTACCGAAAAATTTAAAGATAGAAATGTTGCGCATAATTTATCGAAGGAGGATAGACCGGTAACTGCAATAGCTGCACTTGAACAAAGCGAGTGGAAAAGGGCAGAGAACGTTCCTAGCGGCACGTCAACAGGACCAGATGGTATTCCGATTACGTTAATAAAGAATTTAGGACCAAAATCCAAGCAAACATTAATACAGGTAGTGAATAAAATGATAGTGGATGCGAAAGTGCACGATGAATGGCGATTAAGTAGAATGAACATGATATATAAGGGAAAGGGGGACAAAGCTGACGTAAGTAACTACCGTCCCATTACAGTGACATCTGTGGCTTACAGGGTGGTGATGCAGATTATAAAGGACAGATTGCAGGTTTGGGTGGAGAACGAGGGGGTGCTAGGGGAGCTACAAAATGGGTTTCGGAAACAAAGGAGGTTGAAGGACAAACTTTTTTTCATTGACGCAGTGTATAGAGATTGCCGTAAAGGAACGCAGGCCCTATGGCTAGCATTTCTGGATATTAAGGGAGCCTGCGACAACGTTAATCAAGAGTATCTGTGGGGCATACTGAGCACATTAAATGTGAAAGAGAGAGTAATTAATCTTTTAAAAGATATATATTAAGGTACCAGAGTGCTCATAAAATTGGAGAAAAACGTATCAGAGCTTGTAGAGATACAGCGGGGGCTTAGGCAAGGATGTCCTCTGTCTCCTTTGTTGTTCATGTTGTATCTGCAAGGGTTGGAGGCCAAGCTAGAGAGGAGCGGACTAGACTTCAACCTTTCTTTTTTCAAGTAAGGAGAATTGATTAAACAGTCATTACCGGGACTAATATACGCCGATGATATGGTGCTAATGGCTGACAACAAGGAAGATTTACAGAAGTTGATAGACATATGTGGTACAGAGGGAGATAGATTAGGTTTCAAGTTTAGTCAGGAAAAATCAGCAGTCATGATATTTAACGATGAGGTCGGCGAGCATAGAATACAGGAGTTCACACTATAAGTAGTGGATGAGTACAAGTATCTTGGGGTGTGGATATATAACGGTGCTGAGTATCTGAGAGAGCATTAAAAATATGTAATGAATAAAGCTAGTAGGAATGCAGCTGTCATGAAAAATTGGGCGCTATGGAATTACAATAGGTATAACGTTGTAAGAGGGATCTGGAAAGGGGTGATGGTTCCTAGCCTGACTTTCGGTAATGCGGTCCTGTGCATGAGACCAAATGTTCAAGCAAGGTTAGAAATTAAACAACGTGGCGTAGGGAGGCTAGCTTTGGGGGCACATGGCAATACACCAAATCAAGGGGTACAGGGTGATATGGGATGGGCGTCGTTCAAGAGCAGAGAAGCTAGCAGTAAGATAGCATTTGAGGAGCGATTGAGAAAAATGGGGGAAAATAAGTGGGCTAGGAAAGTTTTCAGATACCTGTATATAAGCAATGTTGATACGAAATGGAGAAAGCGAACTAGAAAATTGACAAGCAAATATCTGGACAGCAGTAAGGGGGGGGGGGGGGCAAATCAGCAGTTCTCGGTTATGAAAAAGGTTAAAGAAAAAGAGAGAGCTCCGTGGAAAACAGGGATGGTGACGAAATCAGCACTGGGAACATACAGAATTTTTAAGCAGGAAATTGCCAAAGAAAATATCTATGATAATTGTAGGGGAAGCTCTTTGTTGTTTGAGGCCAGGACGGGAGTTTTGCGGACTAAGAAATATAGAGTCAGGTACCACGAGATAGACACGCTGTGCCTTGCGTGAGGAGAGGAGGAGGAAACGGCTGAACACTTTATACTTTTCTGTAAAGTTCTTCACCCTAGAGTGGAAAGAAGTGGGGCTGATTTATCCAAGGCATTGGGGTTGAAGGACAGTGAAGAGAAAGTAGATTTTAAGCGGGTAGAAATAACCATGCGAAGGTTATCCGATTGGCGGCTAAAATCAAGAGAAGAGTAAAGTTTCATAAGTCATGGCTAGGTGGCTTGATCCACCGCCCGATTTAAAGAGTTCAGCCGTATCCATCCATCCAACCATCCATCCACCCACCCACCCACCCACACTCCCTCCCTCCCACCCACCCACCCACCCACCCATCCACCCACCCACCCATCCATCCATCCATCCATCCATCCATCCATCCGTCCATCCATCCATCCATCCATCCATCCATCCATCCATCCATCCATCCATCCATCCATCCATCCATCCATCCATCCATCCATCCATCCATCCATCCATCCATCCATCCATCCATGCATCCATCCTCCATCCATGCATCCATCCATGCATCCATATATCCATCCATGTATCCATCCATCCATCCATACATACTTACATACATACATACATACATACATACATACATACATACATACATACATACATACATACATACATACATACATACATACATACATACATACATAGACACATACATACATTCATACATACATACAAACATTCATACATACATACATACATACATACATGCATGCATGCATACATACATACATACATACATACATACATGCATTCATGCATCCATCCATCCATGCATCCATGCATGCATGCAAGCTGTTGTTGTGTTACGAACTTCCAGACAAAAAACAGCTTGCAGTTCTTAGATATTAATATCAAGTTTTCAGATGGGCGAGTGTGCTGGATGTATTCCTTCCGAGCAAAAAAGGAACTGCTTCCGTACGCATCAGTGCACTCAAAGACTGTAAAAAGGGCTATCGCTTCTCTTTGCCTCGAGTCTGCATTGCTTAAGTCCTGTGCTCACATGGCTGAAGCTAGCTTCAACCATCAGATTGAAAGGCATCAAATGGCTGGCTTCCCGTGTTCTGTCGTTTGCAGCGTAGCAGAGACCCTCCTGCAAAAAATGAAAGGCAAGAAGAAAAAATACCTTGCTAAGCCGGGATCAAGAAGACCACAAGTGGTCCCCTATATACACCGAGTGGCGCGAAGTTTGAGGAAGGTTGCTGGCCGGTTAGACGTTCCTGTCGTTTTCTCCGCGCCAAAAAAGCTGAGCGGGTTATGCTCGCGGATCGGCCAGAAGAAGAAAGCCCTGTGTGAAAAGAGGCACGGCAAGCAATTCGTTTCCTGTGCTGTCGGAGTTGTTTTTGAAATCCCATTGACGTTTCGAAGGGTCTATATAGGCCAGACGGGTCGCTGCATTAACGACGGGGCACGGGAGCACGAGAAAACGTTAGAAAGCGGAGGCGGGTCAAATTTGCCTCCCCATTGTAGAGATTGCAAGTGTGAGCCGGTGCTTAACGGAATAAGGATTCTGGGCAGGAGTCGCGATCAGGTGGCGCGTGAAATACTTGAGGCCTTTATGATAAAAAAGAAAGGAAGCACATGTGTCAGCGACGCCTCGGTATTCCTCCGTAGAAATGAAGTTTCCTTCCTAGACAGTTTTTGTGACGTCCTGTTCTGTGCTACTTTTCAGCCTAGCATTTCTAGCGGCCGTCTGCTGTTTGTTTAGATGAGTTGTTAATTGTTTTATTGGTTTTATCTTTCTTTTTCTGAATGCTTTTCCTTCATATGTTTGACTCTGCTTTTGCTACGATTGTTATTAATTTTTTACTTTTTATATTTTGTCTTTTTTTTGTTTCTGACTGCTTTTGCTTCTCCTGTATGACTCTGATGTTGCTACGATTGTTTGATACTGCTTTTGCTAAGAGATGGCCCCTTTTTTCTGTTTTTTTTAATTCCTTTGATCAGAGTTATCTGTTAGTCTAATCTGCAGTATATAGTCTGTTAACATGATGTAGCGGCTTTTCATACCACGTGCTGGGTTCGAAGTGATAATGGGATGAGTATCATTCTTGAGCGGAACTGTTTAAATATGCCAGCTTTCCATAGAACAAACAGTTAGTAGTGTGCTCATGTGGTGTCTCTTTCTTGTCTGTGTCCTGATTTGCGCAGCCGTTCATTTCCTCACTCCACACTGTTTTTTTTGCCGTATAGTTAACAACCTGATATGGTAATAGCCTAGCTTTCTTGTCGTGTTTGGAGTCTGCCACAATCCGAAGGAAGGTTTTTACGTGGAATATTTCTTTAAGGCGTTCCAGTTCTTTTTTGTACGCGTCAACAGTGCATTTGAGCCTTACATTCCGTGACTTCCAAGCACGTTTCTTATCGCGCCACTTTTTTCGGTCAAGGAAAGCCGCTGATGAATTTTGTTTGTCTGTTTGGGTGCCGGACGAGAGTACGACGGACGCGGTCTGACGGACGGGAAAAGGATTTAATGTACCAGCTGCATCACTTGATTCGCTAGCCTCCAGGTAAAGCTCTACGGGCTCACGGTGGTCACGCCCGATGGTCCAGGTTAAGGACTATGGACGGTGCCCACACGCGAACCTTCGTGTTTTCGCTTTTTTATACTGCTGTCGTCACGGGATTTCGCTGGTGCCGGCCTTAGGTACGACGTATACTGATTGAAGATGATTGGCACGACACCCTTTTTCAACATCGTCAACTTGGTGCCTTCCCGAAAGTCACTTGGCTGGAAATGCAAGCTACAAATTACAGAATAACTTGATGTTGTGTTTAGCTGCCAGTTTTTCCTTCTAATTACCTTGAGCCATCTTTCCCGGAGTTCTATGTCGGCAGGAATTTCATGGAACGTAACGCTGGGCTTCTTGTTTCGCGGACTGGACTGGCAAAACGGAACGGAACAGCAACACATTTGCGCTGGCTACTCCCTCCAGCAACGGCAGTCATCGACGCGTCACTTCTCAAACGGTAACACACCACAGAAATAATATAAGAAACAGCGCACCAGAAGGCATACTTTTTGCTGCAACGGCAGTCACAAGAAAATTCTGTGCTGCACGTGTGTTGTCTGCTATTGGGTCATCTGACAGCGCCGCCACACGGCGGACGCGTGCTCTACGTCGGGCAGAAAAACCCCTGACGCTTCAGGCATGTTCTTCAGGAGGCATTGATTGGATTGGCTAGCGGCGCAGCTAGTGACGATGCCCGTGGTCGTTAGGCTGTTCAACATCAAAAAAGTTCTAATTATGGTTCTGGTTTTGAATCGTGGCGTCTGCGGCTGTCGGTCTAACTTGAGGAGTTTCTTCAAATATTCATTCTGTACAAGCATTTGCGCGCATAAAATAAAAGAAAAGCAGGTACTAGCCGACCGCTTGAAATAATTCGGTTGTGAAAATATGACTGCAGAAGAAGGAATCAAGAAAATCCTAAGGCAACACAATTTCCGCTTGTTCATATATATATATATATATATATATATATATATATATATATATATGTGTGTGTGTGTGTGTGTGTGTGTGTGTGTGTGTGTGTGTGTGTGTGTGTGTGTGTGTGTGTGTGTGTGTGTGTGTGTGTGTGTGTGTGTGTGTGTGTGTGTGTGTGTGTGTGTGTGTGTGCCTTAAAAACTAGTTCTGGTAAGTTGTTAGCATATTTCCAAAACTTCCAATGTGCAGACAGAAAAACATCCATGTATGAATATGCTCCGAATACCCACTAACTGATATCTGAATCCCATAGTCTACTCAACATGCAGAGGATATCCATACATGGTCATTGGACGTTATGACCATTTGTGGACATCGTCTGCATATTCATGGTTTACTGGGAAATAACCGAGCTCAATTTCAAGAGCAAAACACGACCTCTCGTGAACAGAGCATGAACCCTTGTACTGCGTGCATGATCCTGTTGGATAATGAAGCTGTAAGGACATAGATTGTTAAATGTGATTTCCTTCGGTGTAATGATGTGAAATTGGAAAAGCAACGTCGGTATGTTGAAACACATTAAAATAAGTTCAGGAAAAGTTGGAACACTTAATTTTGCCCAACTGTGGTAGAGCTTTTTTGCATGTCCCCCCACAACTACAAATCTCTGGGCGATATCTCTTTGTCGCCACATAAATAATATTACAATACTGATTCTTCATTGCAAGCAATTGCAAACACTTAAACAACACGTCAACGTTCTTGCAGCATGCTAAGGAATATAGCTTTATTTTTACTCCTTACTATTACCGGAGTGACATGTATACTAATAGCTCCCCTGCATAGACCTCTATGCTTTGGAATTCATACAGCAGTCGTCCCCTCAGTAAACATTGATAATTTTGCACTGTCATAGCATTTTATTTTTCTTTCTTAGGAACCGCGGTCACCAAGCATGGATATTCCGCCCCCCGATGACTCAACTGCAGCCACCTCAGTGTCAGATTCCAAGTGAGTATCTCTCACCTCACACATCACACACTGTTCTACAAGCTTTTGTATTGCACAATAGCACAAGTACCCACAATCATGTGCATGACAGTGTGTAGACAAAGTTGACTGCATTTTTACAGTAATGCTATGCAGCAAGTCCAGCCGATCAGTCTTGAGAACAAGCACGACTATTTGCAGTTTGAGCTGCCTTCACTTCAACCTTGTGAGGACGTCTTCATCGTCAACAAACTCTTTCAAGAAATTTTCAAGATTGTGTGGTATGTAATTCAGCTATGGTGTGCATTTATCTCTGGTGCTCATGCGATTTTTTACCGGAAAGAGTGCAGGAGTCTGCATGGCAAGCTGTGAAGTTCACCAGCTTGATTCGTGCAGATACTTTGGACTGACATGATGTACAGGTCACACTTGGCAATGTTATTAGCATTGTGTGAAACAGCTTTTTGTTTTCAGTCTCAGGTGCAACAATGCACAGATAATCCAAGCACAGCATTGCAGTGTGCCAGTATAAGCTCAGTCGCTGCAGTTGTGGCTGCCACTTCAGTGATCGACACTGATTCATTCCACTGAATTTTTGTATCGGTTGTCTGATGCATAACGTGACATGCCAGTCTTATTGTCACTCAAATTAATCCAGTTTTTTGGACTTGACCACTGCAAATACATCGCTTTGAAGACATTGCAGAAAAGTGAACCACTTCACTTATCCCAATTCACGTATGCTGGTAACCTACTCCTGAGCATAACACACTAAGAAGACATTGACATCGAAATGCAAAGGCAATGGTGGAATAAATAACAATCACTTACGAAAACACCGCGAGAAGCACATGCCTTGAAACCCCAATGCAGAGGAACCTTTACTTTTGCGTGCGGGTGCACAGTCACTTAGCGGAGTCAGTGCGACAGATGTGCATTGCGTACAGTGCAGACATGTGCCAGTGAATCATGCATACCGCTAAGAAAACACCATGAGAGAATCATGAAGATATATGCCAAAGGCAGCATGCTCCTACATGAGCTTCTATTTCCTTTTGATTATTTCACCATGGTACTTTTCTTTCTGTCAGCACGTAAATTTGATCTAGTTCTTAATAGAAAAATACATTTTAAGCTACCTTCAGGGGAAAGGTAACACAATCTGCCTCCATGTCTTATGGTGCACCTCAAAGCCACTGTTTTGCACCAAGCAGCTGCTGCTGCAAGGCTGACAGATAAAAAGAAAGCGGTCACCATACACTCCAGGTTGTTTTTAGGAATAACATCCTGCCCATTCGTTTGATGCTATTAAAAAGGACAACTGGCATGAATAATGTCCACGCACATGGAAACTTTATGTAGAGGATGGTATTTTTATTTTTCCTGCTTTCTCTAGAAATATTTTTTATTCTTTATTTTTCCTGCTTTCTCTAGAAATATTTTTTATTCTATTCACCTCCTCTCGTAAGTGCAGTACTTGTCCAACAGAAAAGCTCCCCTAGACATCACAAAAACATCTCAGTTGTTGGTGTTGAGGCTCATGGTGCTGTTTCCTTTGCATCTCCTTTCCTATGTGCAGCTTCTATTTTTTTCGTTTCGGGGAGGAATTCATGCCCCACCAACGTGCGTTTGGTTTCCGGTAATGCTGCTACTGAAACGCTTATAGTGATGGTGAATGTATGTACATATGTAACCGGTGTGGATAACGTGCATTGTCATTGATAATGACACCGGCAGCAGCAGCGGCACGAAGTTTCAACGCTCGAGGCTCGCGCTTCTCTACTGATGCAGGCGGCACGTTGGTGTGACGTGGAGTGATGTGGTGTGGTGGCACGTTCGTGCAACAGTTCTACGCCTAGTTCTTTCTGCGCCTGGCTTTGCAAGCCACTGACAAGCAAGATATCGGAGAGCCTGTTAGCTGCCCGTCTTTTGCCGGATGAGACCACCACGTGCCCTGTTGTCCTGCATGCAGGCTATAAAAGAAATCATCGAGGACGCGCCCATCACACCGGCAGCGGCACGCAGTTTCAACGATCAAAGCCCGCGCTTCTGTAATGTTGCAGGCTAGTAACTACATAATTTTGTAAATTTCTGCCTTTGCTATTTCCTGCTCTTGCTGCTGGCACGGTGTGATATGTCTCCAGTAGAGCAGTGTAAAGTGTGTGAAAATGAATGTACCGTTCCCGTGAAATCAATAACATGCAGTGAATGTGGCTGCAGGTGCCATACCGAAAGGGGTGCTGGCATTTCTGATGCCACAGTAAAATCGAAGGGTGAAGCGTATAAACAAGCATGGCGATGCACGACATGCCGGCGTTCTAAGCCTCGCTCACAGTCAGAAAATGTGGTGAAAGTGCCTGAGGCACAGGACGACGTACGCGTGCGGTTCAAAGTCATTAACGATAAGCTGGACCTGTTGCTACCCCTGAAAGAAACAGTTGAGGGTCTTTAGGGTGCAGTTAACTTCATGAGCGAACAATATGGTCATCTCCTGGCACGTACTGAAAAGATTGAGCGTGATGTCGCCGATATGAAGAGCATACTGGAAATGCTTTAAGCATTGGATGAGGCCACGAAATTGAAAGCCGAGGTTGACAATTTGGAATGGCAAAGCAGTAAGCTAAACTTGGAATTCCACGGAATTCAGGACACAGAGAACGAAAATTTACCGGAAAAGAGACACGTGCTAGCAGCTAAGGCCCAACTTCCACAACTCCTTCAAGATGACGTTGTGGCGATCCACTGACTGCCAGCAAGGAAAGACAAAACGTCAGGCATAATTTGCCGCTTTGCGGAAGATGCAAAGCGAAGTGAATGGTGGCAGAACAGGAAAAAGCTGAGCAGTGCTGATGATCAGGTGTATTTGCAGGAAAATATAACAAAGCGAGCACGTGCTCTTCTTTTCGCAGTGAAAATTTTTGGCTAAGGTAAATGGTTTCAAGTTCGTGTGGCACCACAATGGGCGGGTCCTCGTGCATAAAGCTGAGGGAGGGCCAGCGGTGGCCATTTCAAGTCTTTGTGACTAGGATAAGCTAAGATAAGAAGCACGGCATTTTTAACAGATGACTAATCTGATAGTCTTTAGGGGAGCCGATGGTGAACGTTACGTACTGCCACACGAACTTGAAAGTCACCTAGGTGAAGCATATATGAAATCTTTGAGGTGCTTTCACGTAGACATACGGTCAGTAAAGCATAAAGAATCCGAACTTGGCCTCTTTTTTGAACAACACGATAACATGTTGGATGTTATAATGTTCACAGAAACGCGGTGCACCGATGATACAAACGTTTTTCGTTTACCTTCCTACCAGACGTTTTACGTAAATAGGGCAACTGGTCGCGGTGGTGGAGTGTGCCTCTTGGTAAAAAATGATTTCCCATGTGAACTACTCAAAACTTTCTGTACAAGTACAAGTGACTGTGAATTTATGACACTGGAATTCCAAAACACTGTACTTGCCGATGATTATCGACCTCCGGATGGAGTGGTGACTCCGTTTTTAGATTACTTAGAAAATCTTTTTGAATTTGTTAACAATTCTCACTTTGACCTCATTTTTGGTGACGGCGTTAATATAAACATGTTAAGCAATGATTCCTGTAAACTGAAACTGGATGTTCTTTTGAGGGCGACAGGTCTTGCAAATGTCATAAATCTCCCAACATGTGTGACACTAAATACTTCAACATTAGTAGATATTTTTGTTACAAACATAACTCCGGAGAGAATCACAGCTGGGGAAATTATGAGGAGTTAAGTGATCATTGCCTATTTTGTTGTGCTTTACCGAAAAGGTCCACACACAGAAAAAACCGCCCGCAAGTTTAATACAGCGTATTTCACAAGAAAACCTTTCCACATTTCAGGAAAAAGTTCCACTCGCATCGTAGAATAGTGTGCACAAAAAAACATAAGCTAGCGCAGCTTACGAAGAACTGCTAAATATTCTTAAACCTCTATATGCAGATTTTTTTTTTCTTTTGTGCGATAGAAAGTTAACACAAAAATCCGTAAACCATGGATAAGCCCCGACCTGGCAGCAAGAATACGTGACAAAAATACGTTTAGCAGGTTTATCAAGAACAAGGATCCAGACGCATTGAAGAAGTTTAGACCTTACCGCAATCGTTTAGATAAAGAGCTGAAAAGAGCACTAAAATAGCATAACAAAAGCAGTGAATAATAAACTAGACACTTCACGGATGCATAATTTGTGCTGCTCAACCATTCTGGACAGCAACACGGCCAGTGCGTCAAACTCGCAGTGCTTCCTATGCTCCAGACATGACGTGGTGGCCGGGTCCTGGTACTCCCTCCTGGCACATGGAGCCAGACTGCTGGGGAAGTGACCGTCACTCTATCATCATCGGTCTTCACACCTCACATTTCCGACCTTTTCGATACAAATGTTCTGTGATCAACTGGGACAGTTTCCACTCCTGTATGGACAATCTCTCCTCAGATTCTTCGCCAGTGCTTGTTGAGCGCATACAAACAGCGCTCAACAGTGCTTCAACTACCACCTGGACTGATGTTGGTCGACCGGCACCAGACCTCGACCTTCTTAACTTGTGGGCGGCACGCCGTCAAGCCGAGCTGGCTGCTACGAGAGACACTACTTCGTCGCAGGCACGTATGCGATTGCACTACCTTACAGCTAAGGCACGCAAATATGAACGCGACCTCTCTCGGCGGCAGTTGCATGCGTGGTGCGAACAAGTTTCTGCAAAATCTTCCAATGTCTCTCGCTGGCGAACATTCCGAACAATGGAACGCGGTCGCCGTTCGACTGACACCGCGGCAACCGCATGGTTCGCGGCTAACTTGTCACCAGATGATTTCGCCAAAGAAGCAGCGCGAAAGTTTTTCCCGGAATACGATGCTGTGCCTTCTTCATCCGCTAGTTTAAATATGGCAAGTATCCCAGCGCATGTGTATCAAATGCCGTCTGATGTCAACGCGTAGATAGAAATGCGGGTCCATTCTCTATGCCGGAGTTCCTGGCTGCAATAGATGATGCGAAACGGAAAACAGCGCCCGGCCCGGACAATATTCAGTACGAGGTGTACAAGAACCTCAGTAGCGCTGCACTTCCTCAACTACTTGACACCATAAACAAAGTGTGGTTGGATGGCGTAGTGCCCGAGAGCTGGAAATCCGCTGTCGTGATTCCTATCCCGAAACCAGGAAAGCCTCCGACGGACCTCGCCAACTTGTGACCTATCTCCTTAACTCCTCATCTGTGCAAGCTGGCGGAGAAAATGCTAGCCACACGATTGTCATGGTAGGTAGAGCAACATGGTTTTATCACCGAACACAAATCGGCTTTCTTCCATATATTGGTACAGAGGACGGGCTGGCTGTCTTAGCATCTGCAGTTTTGTCATCTACCCGCAGCCGCAATGTACGTACTGTTTTATGCAAATACGTTGCATAAGAACATGCAACCCGAGAATATTAATTGCAAGAAACTTCGTCGCTACTTTAGGAACTAAAAATGATTAAAACAGCAAAATAGTCTCACAGCATTCTATTTCAAACCATCACTTTCATTTGCTGTGTCGTCTTTTATATCTCCGGCGATGAGATTTGTTGAAATTGTGTGCCCTCTTGTTACAGTCAGGTTTTGTAGAAATTTACTTTTTCCAATGTAATAACTTCTGTTTGCTGTTTCACAGTTTGTTGTATATGTTTGTTCATGACTGCTGACCGCTACGTGTAGTTGCCAGTGTGGGGGCCTGCAGCCTTGTCAAGCTGCCTTAATGACAGCTAGCTTCTTCTGCAGGCCTGCGGCATCATGTGCGTTTGATGCAAATAAAATTATTATTATTATTATTATTATTATTATCATTAAAGTTAACACATGTCTATGATGCATTCCATCAATTTTTGCATATTTTGATTAAACTATGTGCGCCGAGTTCATCCTTATGCACAATAACAGTGAAATATTCTACACGTTCCTCCTCTTTAGGTACCCATCACGCAAGCTGTATCGAGTGGCTGCAGAGCGGCTCGTTTTTAAATATCCTAACCTCAAGGATCGCCTTGGAAGAGGAAGTGGTTTGGCGAGTAGAGTAGTTTTACCTGCTTCATTTCTTTTCATAGCCTTGCACTTGTTAGCTCAACAAAAATGCTACTGCATAGATGAGCAGGTAATAACAGACAAAAATGTGTGTCGTGTTGTGTTGGGTTTTATGGAACATAGGCAGCTAAGGCCATCATGCGCCAAGCTCAAGGTATAGAATTGATTTTCTCTAGAATGTTTAGGAATATGAAAAATCGTCGATGGTGTAGATGGCCTACAAACATTGAACTGCCTAGTAAAAAACAGAGAACAAATCTGGAAATAGCTAATGATAAAAGCCCCAGAGAAGCTCACGTAGCCTCAGCGGCTACCCTTGGCTGGGCAAGGAACCTGAGGCTCCCAACCAATCAAATAAAAAGCCTCAGCTTTCTTCTCAAAAATGAGAAACTGGCTGAGGTACATCATGCAATAAAGCGCACCAGCGGTTCAAAATTTACTGTTTCTCAAGTACCCCTGCTTCTTTTAAAAAGCTATAAACGGAATGGATGTTAACAATGGCATTATCATTTAAAAGCAGTGCTGGATGAAAAGGAATGCATTCATTATAAAATTGAGTAAAATACTTTTTTCTTAGTGTTTCTAGTTGCACACATGAAAATAAAATGTGATTAACCGTAAGATAACCTCCGCACTCGCAAATTGGTTTGTCTTGTTTTGTTAGCAGGAAGTTAAGCATAAGGTGCGTGTGACCTATCCGGAGACGGCATAAAATCACTGCCTAAAAAGGTTCCTGGTTCACACATGATTTAAATTCACCTAATACTGGTTTACCAAGTGTAGTTTATTGATCACTTCGTCGTTCCATTCCGACTGCCATTTTTTCTGTTAATTTACGCTGTACTAACTTTACTCAATTATAAAAGGTATATTTAGTTTTTTTTATTTTCTTGCCACGAGCTTTAGCAGCGCAGAAATCTTCCCTCTCGTTGCCTCTTATTCCTACATGACTGGAAACCCCGCAGAATTTTATGTTTTGTCCTCGAGCTGTGGCTGTTACTATCTTGTGTATGATGACACCAAGAATCGGAGTGACTGAATTTCTAGGGTGCAAAGCTGTAAGTATACTGAGGGAGCTTGTGTAAATAATACTGTTGGTAAGGTTCTCGGTTTCTATTTCTTCTACGGCCACACAGACTGCGTAACATTCTGCAGTGAAGATGGATGAGCACTGTGGAAGTGGTACCGTTTTCTCCGACTTCCATCGGACCACTGCGCTCTCTACGCAAACGTCTGTTTTTGATCCATCTGTATAACACTGCGTAAAAATACTGTATTTTTCTTCGAGTGCAAGGAATTCTTGTACTATATGTTGTTGCGGAGTTTGTTGTTTATGGAACTGTGCCATTGTGAGATCACAGATTGCAGGAAAATTGTACCATGGAGGCAGTGGATCTCGTCTCCGAGCAACGTCAGGTAATGTATATAGTACGCTGAGGTTGTGGCACATCTCTTCAAAGCGCAGGAAGAGAGTGGCCTGATATCGAGCGGTTTGTTGTTAAACAGTGTTCTAGATGGGCACGTTGTGACTATTGGGTAACATAGGTGCTTGGGCAGTGAACGGATCTTTAAAATGTATGAGCATGTGAGCATGGTTCTTCTATCAGTAAGTGACCGTTCATTGATTTCTACATAAAGACCATTTATGGGCGACGTTCTGTAAGCACCACAGGAAAGACGCAAGCCTAAATTATGTATTAGATCTTTTCGTCTCAGGTACGAAGGCCTCGCTGACCCGTAAACTGTACACCCGTAGTCTAAGGTGGAGCGTACCACTGAGCACTGAGCGATAAATTTGTAAAAGACATGTCCTGTCAGCACCCCAACGTATACGTGACAGTACTTTCAGTATGTTTAGGATTCGGTGGCTTTCTTTTTCAGTGCGTCTATATGAGGCAGGAAATTCAGTTTCTTGTCAAAAGTTGTCCCTAGAAATTTGTGCTCATTTTTGACGGGTATCCGTGTTCCGTTTAGTTGCATAAATGGGTCGGCTTGTAAGCCTCTATTCAGCGAGAAAAGTATGGCTACTGTTTTCTGTGTGTAAAACTGGAAATCGTTCTGATCTGCCTTTGTCACTAGTTTATTCATTGTCAACTGTATTTGTCTCTCGCATGTTGCTACGTTTGAGGATGTGCAGGCTATTTGAAGATCATCAACGTCCGTACACTGAATACAGGATGGACCTTGGGGTTATTTTACTTATGGAATTAATTTTTATAATGAACAATGCGGTGCTTAAAATACACCCCTGAGGAACCCAGTTCTCTTGAATGAAGTTCCTGAACAAGGTTGATCCCATTCTACCTTTCCATTCCATGTATACATTAAAGATAGCCCAGACAATTCATAAAATACTACAGCTCAATGAACCGCTTCCCCACAGTATCTTTATAACTCCTAAAAGGGAGACTAGGGCTGCTAGTGCAAAACATTTCAAATTGCCCGCCTGTCACAATACTTACGGGAAAAGATTATTAGAATTCAATCTAGTTTTAATCTGGAACGGCATTCCTAATGAGGTTAAAACAGAAACAAATTTTGTACAATCCCTCAAAATGTTCCTGATGAATATGTGAAGTATATGGTATGAATTATTACTTTTTGTTTCGAAGAGAATTATGTTTTTTGTGAGCGTTTTGTTTGTATTCCTGTATTTTTTGTCCGCAAATCTTATAACGTTCTAATTTTCATTTTAGGAATAGAAATGTTCGTTTCCGCGCGCTGCAAATATGTTGTATTGTATTGTGTTGGACCCGAAACTAGCCCCTGGCTATGGGTCCAGTTATTATTGTACATATTGAATTGTGCTCAGTTTCATTTTCGAATAAAAAAAAATGAGCGGTCGGAAAGGAAGCCAATGAGTCAATTTAACATCCTACCGCGGATACCTAGGTCGCCCAGGTCGCGGAGGGTCCCCAACCTCCAGGTTGTATCATACGCTTTCTCTATATCGAAGAAAACGGCACGGCAGTGCTGTTTGTGTATAAAAGCTTCTCTTATTGTGTTTCTGAGGCGAACTAAATGGTCTGTTGTTGACCATTCCTTTTTATAATTGCATTGATGGACATCAAGAAGTTCGTGGGATTTCAGGACAAATAATAATCTTACATTAAGGAAACTTACGAAAGATTTCGCGAGACTATCAGCCTATAGCTACTAGAGGAAGTTGGTAGTTTTCCAGGTTTCAGGAATGGCACTATGATGGCTTTCTTCGACTATTTAAGTATTTTTCCTTCTGTGAATATTTTGTTAAAGAAATTCAAGAGTGCCTCTACGGCAGGCTGGGAAAGATGAACAACCATTTGATAGTGTATCTGGTCGGGTCCTGGAGCAGTTCTTTTTTGCCGGCAGACAGTACAGAATTGATTTCTTGAAGAGTGAATAAATTGTTGTATTTTGGTTTGCACCTCCACTGGTTGGAAGTCTGCTTTTCGGCAATATATTTGTATTTCAGGAATGACTGCTTATAGTGAGACGAACTAGAAACTGCATCGAGGTGCTCCCCCATAATATCTGCCTGTTCTATCATGCTTGTGTGTATGCCAGGTGTTGTCAAAAGTAGAATCGCGAACGGTGAGAAGTTGCCATTTAATTTCCGAACCTGTTCCCACATTTTCTTTGATGTTATTTGACAGCTTAGAGATGAAATGTAACTCTGCCATGAGGCTTCCTCGGCACTGCGACGGACATACCGAGCTATTGCTCTTGCCTTTTTAAAACGTACTAGGTTCTCATGTGTAGTGTACCTGAGAAATTTACCCGATGCTCTATTTTGTTTTTTTGCTTCCTTGCATTCCTTTGTCCACCACGCTTTGTGTTTTTCCTGCACCACCCCTGATGACTGAGGAATAGCTAAGTGTGCGGCAGTACTTATAAAATTCGCGAACATTTCATTTATCTCATCGATACTGAGGTTTTCTAAAGCTATATCTTCTAAATTGGTCTGTGCTCTAAAAATTTACCAGTCTGCTAAATGCAGCTTCCAACGTCGCGGTTTGGTTGGGATGATTTCTGGTGCGGATGTCAAACTTATTAACACAGGAAGGTGATCACTGCCATATGAGTTGTCGATAATATTCCATTTAAAATCGTTAAAACCGATGGTGAAATAACAGACAAATCTAAAGAGCTCATATTGCCTTAGGTTGGAGAGCAGAATGTGGCATTTTCTGTGTTTAAATGACGTATATTGTTTGTGAGAATAAAGTCTTCGATTGTATGCCCCCTAGAGTCGCAGCGGTCGCTTCACCAAAAAGGGGAGTGAGCGTTAAAATCCCCCACTACAAGATATGGCTCTGGAAGTTCATCTATCAGTTCTTGTATGTCATGAACAGTTAATGTATAGTGTGGAGGAATGTATACGGAACAGATTGTTAGTGTTTTGTAGCTGACGCATCTGACTGCTACCGCCTCGGGTTTGTTTTTGAGCTTGATTTCTTGAGCAGGGACGCCGCTTTGAACGACAATCGCTACGCCTCCCGAGAGTCGATTAGCCTGCTCTCGATCACGTCTAAAAGTTTTATAATGCTTTAAGATATGCACATGTTTCGGACCAAGGTTGGTCTCCTGAAGACATAAAACTATAGGCAACATTCACCCTAAAATATGTGTTATGTCACAGCAATTCCGCATAATTCCTCTACAATTACAGTGAATTAAAAAAAGTCATGCATATGCTTTTGAGAGGAAATGAAGATTTACTTATGTGGTTGGCCCGTTATGAGAAGCCTGTCTTTTTTTCGCTCAAGAGAGCTGTTCCGCCGCTGTAAAGGGGGCGGACTGGGGGCTATATCTATTACCTCGGCAGAGGCGCTGGAGGACTGTGCATCCGCGGTTGTGTTAGTTTCAGGCCTCCCACGACAGAGGGAGGTCCTGCGGGATGCCGACCCATGGACCGGCGCTCCCTGCTTTGGCAATGACAAGGCAGCTTTCGGTGGCCCTGCCTGGGGCGTGGATGGCCCTGCCATAGGCTCTGTGAAAGCGGTCTTGGCAGGTGCCGGAGTGCTGTTTGGTGCTACGCCCCTGCACACCACATAAGCGAAGTTTTGTTTTGCTGTGAAGGAGAATGTGTTTTTAAATGCAAAACGCCTTCTCGCTTCTTTTAATGAAATGTTTTCCTTCGTCTTTAAGGTGATTATCATTTTTCTTTCTTCCAGGACGGACACGCCCTGGAATATGCAGCATGATCTCCTTCACAGATTGCACAGCGCGTGGTTGCGTTACATACATCAGACTGGTGATCATTCGAAGCACATTTTGCGAAAGTTTTGCAATCGCAGCAGCCCTGTCAGCCGTGGTCGAACCTTTGACAATTGAAACATCTGCGAGGGTTGGGTATGTATGGTCTTACATTGGCTTTCAAATATCCCACGTCGGTTGTGTCGGGCAAGGTGCTGATGTTGAACGTGAGCATCAAGTGTTTTGTGTCTATTTCCTTATTGTCCTCCCTATTTTTGATTCGGTGGACATCTATGAGTCTTGGTCGGTGAGCCCATCGAATATTTCTTTTTCAGGTGTGTGAACAAAATCATTTTCGGATATTACGCCTCGGACAGTCTTAAGTGAGCGACGAGAAGTCACGGAGACCGGGATTTGCCCTATGAACGTTAGGTTGGAGAGCTTAGAGTGTTGGAAATTGTCGCACAGTTCAAGCAATAAGTCGCCGCAGGCCGTTTCTGAGAGCTTATAAACAATGCCTAAGGTTTCAGTCAAGCACTTTGACACAAGGAAGGGGGATATTACTCTTGCGTGTTTATCTTTTTTCACTGTGGATAAAGTTACATTTGGGTAGTTACTTTTCTTTTTTTGAATGAAGTCGTCTTCCTCGTTCCGCCCTTTTTTGAGAGCGATAAGGTTTCGAAAGTAGGGGAGGCATAAAAAAATTTAGTTTTTCGGTCATGGTGCCAGCCACCCACCACGGAGTCCAACAAGAGGACGGGACAGGAACATTATAGCAAGTCCTGCCCACGCCAGCTGTACACCTCAACTATAACCAAATATGACGCAACTCAGGGCAGTTGGCCACACAAGGTTAACCCTCGCCGCCAGGAAAAAAGGAAAAACCAAGAAGTGAGAAGGAGATAGGAGAGCTGTGAGAATGAGAAAAAGATAGGGAAGTGAAAGATGGAGGGGAGGATAGGAAAAAGCGACTGCCGATTTCCTCCGGTCGGGTCAGGCCGGAGGTGCCGTCTACAGGAAGCTAGGGCCAAAGTGGTGTGTTGCCTCCGCCGAGGGGCCTTAAGGGCCCAAAAGCTCGGCATTCGCTCAACCACCAGGATCCCCTTTTCCCCGGACACGGCGATGCAACGCAAGCCTAAGCGCGGGTGCTCGGGTCCGTGGTGATCACTGTTCACCATCATCCCTTGCGGGGTTGTCCCTGCGGATGCTCGGGACCCCGTGGTCTTGCCACTCACCAACGCCTGCGGATGCTCGGGACCCCGTGGTCTTGCCACTCACCAACGCCTGCAAGCTAAAGACGCCCCCCTGCGGGGATAACTGACAAAAATGGAAGTCAAGCCAATAATAGGCACTACAAAAAGTGTCATTCAACCACTCTGTTCGGTTAAAGGCTTATCACGTATGCACCCAAAATCAAATTATTAAACATCACAGGTGAACGAAGGTAAAATAGATGTTCTGATGACCACGTCCATAACTCAAGACATATGTAAGACTGAGAGTGGTTGACTAAAAATATTTTGTGGTGTGTCCTGTTCTACAATTAACATGTCAGCACGACAAGAGCGCTATTGTCTTACTTTACCGGGGCTATTCAATGCGTTTTGAATACATGTGACATGCTTTTCAGTAAACATGGCAGTTTAAAGTCAACACTTGTTCTGTCCTCTATTCCTCTGTTTCAATGGTTCTGACATGTAATTTCTTGAAAGTGTTGTGCTGCTCAGGCTTATTAAGGTTCCCCATTCATCTAAAGCTATGCATGCCTCAACACCCACCATTGATTACCCACTTGGCTTTAGAATTGACCGTAACGCGCATGTTCATATCAGGCTGTATCGCTTCACGTACCGGCCATTGGGTATTTTTGTTTAGCGCCAACGAATCTGCAACCTATTTTACGTCATGAGGGTGAAATCTAGGGCTTATGCAGGATGAAAGGATTGGGAAATGGGTCTTAGACCCTACCTTGAGTAGAAGAAGCAACCTTTCGCCATGACGCTCTTTGGCGTCAGATGCCCATGCACCATAAAACTTCATCATTATCACCAGATCAGGCAAAAATGGTTCGGAAATCATTACATGGAGTTTCAAGCACTTTATCAGCGCATTTGCATGTCTGTCAGTGTGAAAAATAGTGAGAAACCCTGCTTTTTGCCGTAAGTAGAGAGGAGCAAATGAAGGTTCCTGAAGGCAACAACAAAGAAGGGACAAGAGAGCGTTAAGATGATATATGATTTTTATTCCGGAAAGTGCACACGCTTTAATGGAAGTGCGTGTCAGAGGTAATAACATGCGGTCAATGTCACATGACACAAAAGGCCAAAAAGCAAGAAAGAGTCAAAACAAGGTTATAAAGGTGAAATACGATGAAATCTCAAACGGGATGGTAAAAGAATAACACACAGCGATGGCTATAAAACAGGCAAATTCACAGGGTGTAAAGAGGCATGAAAATCGATAAAAGGCATTTTTTACGATATGACATGGGTAGTATCGGTAAAATGGGACGAAAATAACGGTGGTAAAATTATACAACACGTGAATGTGACTGTGAAGCTGAAAAAATGCAGTCACCGTAACAATAAAAAGTCAAAACAATGACATGCAGTAAATGAGGCACACGCAGGCAACATGGGAAATTTAACAATGTTCTCAAAATTTAAATCCACTCCTTTACCATGATCTTGCCGCGCTACTGACACACTTTAAGCCAGTTCTTTTTATAAAGAAGTTTTCCTTTAATGCCCATGCTGCGCTGTTTCTCCTTCTGTCGATAAACACATTCGAAAAAATGGGGCATGCATTTGCAATCTTTGCAATGGAGCAGTAGATTGCATTTAGTGCCTTTTTCAAGTGAGTGCTCGTGCACCTTCAACTGTTTGTTCAGGCCCTTTCCTGTTCGCCAGATGTAAACTTTTTCGCTTGTGAGCGGTACACCACCCCTTCTGTACACCGGACAAAGATATGCGCATGACTTTCGGCAAAATTTTGGTTTTTCGGTTTTTAGCTATTAATCCTAGTACTCTGTGTAGCCCGCTTGCAATGGGCAGAACACACTACAGGGAACTTGTATTTAGTTGCAACGGCTTTCATATTGTGTTCAACGCAGTCAAACAACGAGAAATCTGCTGGTCTCGCCCTCTTGTTGCGTTCCTGAGTGTTATTTCTTTTTTGGGCTTTACCTTTCTGAAGCAAAGATTCAATCACTGCTTATGGAACTGTCTGCAGAAGACGTGCCTGTAGTAGCCGTGTGGCCTGCAGTTGAAAAATTTCTTGCTTGCAACGTTCGCGTTATTTCTTTTTGAGCATTGTAATCGTGATGGGGCTATGACCTGCTGTACTGTATGGAGTGAGCTGATTTATAGGACAGGAATTCTGTTGAGCGTTTGTGTGTGTACATCGAACAGAATGTATTTTGCAACACGGATAATTCTAAGTACAACAATTGTAACTTGGTGGTTTTCTAAACCCCGCCTGAAATATACAAACCATGTAGAATTTCATTTGCGGTGGCCCAGTAAGTTGAGGGGTCTTAACGACTAAAAAATCGGGGACACACCTGAAAACCTTTATTAGCATGGTATTGTTGAATCTGTAGTCCAGATTTTTGTCAACTGCTATTCGAAAAATAATGCCTAACACTGTCGCAACATAACACCCTAAGCAATTCCTTTTCTCTTCGATGTAAACCCTTTGTCAAAATATTAAAGCCTAGGCGCTTTGCTTCCAAGCCACACCGGCTGACATGTAATGCGTCCCAAGCGTTAAAACTCGCCTGAAGGTAATAAGATTTCTGCTCCTGCCCCCTCCAATAGGTACGGAATCTACGAATACTACATGAACTCCACAAGATAACTCATAAGGAAACCACCCTGGGCTTTGAACTTCTGACAAAGGCTCCGCACCCGAATTCTCAAACTCTGCCACTGTAGCGGTAAGGTAAGATTTCACAAAGTTATATACTATGCAGTGAGGTACTGCTGCTTTTTGAAACAAAACCGCACCTTTGTGTTCCATGCAATACTAAACAGCTGAGAAAGATTTTTTTTCAGAATTGAATACAGAGGTCCCTGTCGTGTACCGAACACAAACTTGCAATGGTTCTACAGGATTGAAAGGAAGCTTGAATTTCCATGTTTGTTACGAAGGAATCCTCAACAACAAGCAAGTTTGGATGCCTTAACATTATTTGCCAAGTATTGTGCTGCCAAGCGTAATGCTCACTAATAATGCACCCAATGGGAACCTCCTCTTCATGAGTCCCTGCAGTAGAAAACATGACAAGGGTCTTTTCTTTGCACTTATACCATTTGGTAACTGTTCCAATTCAAAGCCCTTGCAGAGGGTCACAGCCAATTATTTCACTTCACTCGGCTTGAGACTTTCCGGAATGCAGCTATTTTCTATTTCACAGCAGCTCTCTCCTCTGTAAATTCCAGGCGTCACCACGATCACGAACCCTCCTTCCTTATCTGTTTGGAGTAACCGCAGACCCCTCTCCTGAGAAAAGTTATGACGGTGTTGATTTCAGACCGACCGCTTGGGTATTTCTTCGCAACTGTTATTCACAGAACATATACTCTGTTCAGCAAGCAGCGCTCATGATGATTATGAGGGGACGCTTTCCCAGCAACACACTTCTTCAATGACAGGTGCTCGTGTGCTCTAACCACAGATTCAAGGCTGGACGTTGCTAGTTCATACCCAGTTGACTTTTGTAGTCTGAACATACCCCAACACCTTCACTGCTCCGCTTCCATGTTTATTGCCATGAAGTTTTAGTTGTGTGGTACAAATATGACACCACCACAACTGTATAGCCTAAGCTGCAAGCCGGTTGTATTCGCGGAACTTGTAAACGATCCATTAAGTGTGTTAATCGTACCACGCTGCACACAAAATGCCATAAAAGTGTTGCACTTGCCTCCAGAGCTGTGAATGCAAAATCCTACACATCCTGTTTACGTGGCAAAAAGCAGGCCGTACTTCAAACGAAAAGAATGTTGCGTTCTCAGGGTACCTGTGTTGTGGCAGTATTACGCAACATTTGTCTCTCAGCAGTGGACAAAAATCTAGACAGTAGGTTCGACAATACCAAGGTCAAAAAGGTTTTTCAGGGCTGTCGACGACTTTCTAGTCGTCAAGACCCCCCCCCCCCCCCACTTTCCTGGCCACCTAAAATTAAAGTCTAGATGGCTTTGTACATCTTAGGTATGGTTTAGAATATACCTATGAATTGCAGAAGGCAACAAGTTACAAGTCTTGCACCTAGAAATATACCTGCTACAAGATATATTTTGTTGAATGTACAAACCTTGAAGGCAAAAAAGGCTCTTGTCCTAAGAGTCAGCTCACTCCAAAACAGTAATACGAGTCATAACCAATCTGGATTGAAATCCACAACAAAGAAATCATGTGAGCATTGCATGCATGCAAGCTTCCAACTGCAGGCCACACAGTTATAACAGGCAGATCTCCTGCACACCGTTACACCAGCAGTGACTGAACCCTTGCCTAAGAAAGTGGAAGCCAAAAAATAAATAATACTCAGGAACGCAACAAGTAGACAACAGCAGTTGTCCCGTTCTCCCACCAAGCAGTACAGAATATTAAAAAGGTTGGTAATTAATACAAGATCCCCATAGTGTTTCCTTTCCCTTGTAATCTGGCTACATTCTGTCCTAGGATTAATAGCGAAAAACCATAAAAGCAAACCTTTGGCGAAAGGCTTGCGCATATGTTTGTCAGGTGCAGGGAAGGGGGTGATTTACCAGATTCCGCTCACAAGCAAGAAAGTTTACATCGGACAGACAGGAAAGTGGTTTGGTTTAAGGTTTATGGGGTTTAACCTCCCAAAGCAACTCGGGCTATGAGGGACACCGTAGTGAAGGGTACCGGAAATATCGACCACCTGGGGTTCTTTAACGTGCACTGACATCGCGCAGTACACGGGCTTCTTGAATTTTGCCTCCAACTAAATTTGACCACCGTGGCCGGGATCAAACCCGCATCGTTTGGGTCAGCACCCGAGTGCCATAACCAATGAGCTACGCGGTGGCACAGACAGGACAGTGCATGCACAAGCGGTTCGAGGTGCATGAGCGCTCACTTGAAAAAGGCACTGAATGTTATCTAGTGGTTCATTGCAAAGATTGTAAATGCATGCTCCATTTACCCCATAGTGTGGTTCTTGACAAATGTAGAAGCAGCGCTAGCCTGGGCATTGAAGGAAACCTTCTTTATCAAAATAAAGGGCTTAGAGAGTGTCAGTAACGCATCAAAATCATTGCACGAGAGTGGAGTTGCCTTTTTAGAAGAACAATGGTAAATTTCAGATGTTGACTGCGTGTGCCTCATCTATTGTGCGTCATTGTTTACACATTTTTTGTTGTTATTATGGCTGCATATTTAAGCTTCACAGTGTCAGAATCTCACGGTGTATAATTTTGCTACCATTCCTTTCGTCTCATTTTAACAAGCTGTCGCCTCGTACTATATGCCTTTTATCAATTTTCATGCCGCTTTACACCCTGCGAAATTATGTGTTTTACAGTCATCACTGTGTGTAATCATTCTTTTACATCCCTTTGAGATTTTATCGTGTTTTACGTTTATCACCTTGCTTTTCCTTTTTTTCGCTTTTTGGTGCTTTGCGCCATGTGACGTTGACTGCATCTGATTACCTCTGCCACAAGCTTCTAATTGTGCACATTGTGCTGAATAAAAATTTTCTGTAAGTTTAGCGCTCTTTCCTGTCCCTTCGTCTCGCCTTCAGGCACCTTCATTCGCGCTGCTTCTTTTGTGTCACAATGAACTAACTAGCCATGAAAGAGTTTTACTTTAGTATCCATCTTATATTCCGTTGTTTATCTGTGTTCATATTTCTTTATCGGTTGTTCATATGATTAAACTGCAAAAATCACAAGACAACGTTCTGCCTTACAGTGCAAACTTCTGCAGTTCTCATTGGTTAGCACGTTAGATTTTAAAAGTGCCACATACCAGGTGTTTCAATGACAACAACCACTAATTTTTGCAAGCAGCCATTTTGAGGTATGAAGGCGCGCTGATTAGCGCACATCAGAGAAAAAGGTATATAGAGTGTCATAGTTAGCCTGCAACGATTGTTTCATAAATATCTCTTTATAATTATCTCTTATATATACCTCTTTATTAAATCATCACTCTTCGACACCTGGTTACAATGAGCGGTATGCATCCTGCCGTCATTAAATGCCAAGTAGTTTTCTGGAATTTCAAACGACCGATTATCCTCC
The DNA here is from genome assembly GCF_052857255.1 of Amblyomma americanum. Taxonomy (NCBI): domain Eukaryota; kingdom Metazoa; phylum Arthropoda; class Arachnida; order Ixodida; family Ixodidae; genus Amblyomma; species Amblyomma americanum. The sequence goes on along the minus strand of NC_135501.1, from coordinate 32,101,453 downwards.
ATTTGACAAATTTGGCTGTTTCAACTAGTTGCGTGAACTGAACAGGTAGGTTTTGTTTACCTACATGGTCTTCAAAAGCAGAGATGTTTTGCAGGACGTAGCCATAACTAGTTGTGTCGCAGCGCCTAAGGTAACTGTCGTTTTGAAATTTGAAAAACTATGGCTATTGCTAACCTCCCGCTACAAATCTCTCTAGGCGAATACAGGTCAAGTATACAGCGCCTTTTCTCCGGTAACGTGACAAGCGTGGTAGTCCAGTGTGTGACAGGGCATTGCATGGAAGGTACTATTCCTAACAATGCAGGGAGGGGACTATGGCTTTTCATCTGCCATTCCTTGCATTGTCACGTCAGCAGGCTCATAACAATCGGCCAACACCATTGCTTCGACGGAAATCCTTCGACAGAGAAAAGTGACTTTTTCCTTTACTGGTGTTCATATGCGCTTACATCTAGTTGCCTAACTGTAGTAGTTAAAAGCTAATTATCAGAAATTAGTTATGCAGTTAACTATGTAACTTTAATCACCTGTTTCTTGATTTCCGCCGGTCGTGTTATTATTCTCCTACAGAATCTGTCCTCATACCTGAAAAAGCATATTTTTAGAAGTTAATGGCGGGCGTCCCTGAAACATCTGGCTTTTCTAATGGTTTACAGAAATTCTTCCACTGCATGCATGTGAGCGAGCTCATTTTTCGGTTACTGCAGTAAGGTTGACAGTTGAGCTTGTTGGTACATGCCCATAACTGCAGTGCAGCACAAAGCATGGTCACAAGGCAAATAAAGCACATTACAGTAGTTTTCAGTCTCTTGCTGATAGTTTTCAGAAACACAAATTGTCTGCACGTGTAGTGTCCAAGCACATGACTCGTTAATTGTTGCTTTTGTTTGAAAATCCAGGTTACCTTTGCATTACGTCACGCATGTCACTGTACAGGGCGTGGGTACACAGTTTGTAGTTGACTTAAAGTGCAAGAAAACACAGACACTACTTGTATGCACGCTTTTATATGTGCCCACGTTTGCTCTATACACGTTTCATTATTGTCGCGGCTTTGTTCACGACATATTTTTTCCTTCTTCCTCTATCAATCTTACAGGACTCGCTGGTGAAAGCACTAAGGAACAAATAAAAAAAATGCGAAATAAGATCGAAAGCTGCAACAATTTGATGGCTGAAATGAAACAGAAGTGCCGACACGTGACGCAGAGAGGGTCTGAGAACATGGAGCATCGAAACAAGAAGTTGTGTCGCCTTTCTGTAAGTATTACGGGTACCTTTGATCACCTCAAGTTCTTTCAGAAAACTTGTATAAATTCAGTGTATAGGTTCACGAATATTTAAGTCATTTTCTTCTACAACTCAGTCATGATGATGTGTAACAATTCATTCTAAAAGCAGTAGTTACAGCTCGTATAACTTCGAGAACCAGAACTGGGTGGCGAACCTGAATTTCACTAGCCCTATGTTCAATGGTTCACGTTTCCTCATCACTGCAAAGCAATGTCATGTTTAGACAGCTTGATCTTTGTCCCCTCAGCAAAGAAGCGCAGCGCTTTCCTCTACTTATGAGCTGGTGCACAGATGTTGCATCTCCGAGATGTTGAGATGCAACATATTGTGTATGAGGTCGCCGAGCAGCGGGGTTATTGCATTTCTAGAATGAAGGGCGGTGAGCATATTAGCGAGTCGGTGTAAATAATACTGTTGGCGAGGTTCTCATTTAGTATTTTTTCTATGGCTACAAAGATAGCATAACATTCCGCAGTGAAGATGAAAGCACACTGTGGAAGTCTTACTATTTTATTCCAATCACCGTGTTCCACTGCACTTCCAACGTAAGCGCCTGTTTTTGAACCGTCCGTATAAAAGGCTGCGTAATTACTTAACTTTCCTTCAAGTGTGAGGAATTCTGGTATTATATGTTCTTGCGGAATTTGTTTTTTACGGAAGTCTTTAAGAGTGTGATCACAGATTTCCGGAAATTTGTACCATGGTGGAAGTGGACCTCGCCTTCGAGAAATGCTTGGCAATATGTCTAGTACGCGAAGGTTCTGGCACATGTCTTCGAATCGTAAGAGCAGAGGACGGGTAGCTTGCGGATTATTGTTAAAGAGTGCTCTAGATGAGCACTCTGTAGCGATGGGGTAACAAATATGTTTGTGCAGTGAACAGATTTTTAGAATGTGCGAGCATGTGAGCATGGCTCTTCTTTCTGTAAGTTACGGCTCGTTGGTTTCAACATAAAGACTGTATACAGGTGACGTCCAGTAAGCACCAGTTGAAAGGCGTAAACCTAAGTTGTGCACTGGGTCGAGTCACTTCAAGTACGATGGCCTTGCTGAACCATATACTATACTGCCATAGACTAAGCAGGATCGTACCACAGAGCGGTAAATTTTTAGGAGGCTTGACCTGTCAGAACCCCAGTGTTAATGTGAAAGGACTTTGAGTATATTCAGCGATCAGGGAGTATTCTTTTTAATGCATTAATATGAGGCAAGAAAGTGAGTTTTTTGTCAAATGTTGTACCTAAATATTTGTGCTCATTTTTTACGCGCAACTTGCTTTCGTTCAGATGAAGAGTCGGATCTGCCTGTAATCCTCGTTTGAGTGAGAAAATAATGGCTACGGTTTTCTGCGCAGAAAACCGGAAGCCATTTCTGCCTGCCCATGATGCCAATTTGTTAATTGTTAATTGTGTTTGTCTTTCACATGTTGACATGTTGGAGGATGTGCAAGCAATCTGGAGGTTATCTACATAAACTGAATACATAACAGACCTCGGTATTATTTTGCTAAGAGAATTCGTTTTTACAATAAAGATAGTTGTGCTTAAAATACACCCTTGAGGCACTCCATTTTCTTCAATAAAATTCCTCGAAAGCGTTGAGCCTAGGCGGACATTAAATGAACGGTTAGACGAAAAGTCTAAGAGAGTTCAGCATTCTGCCACGGATGCCGAGTTCAGCTAAGTCCTGAAGAATCCCGAACCTACATGTTGTATAATAAGCTTTTTCTAAATCGAAAAAGACTGCAAGACAGTATTGTTTGTGAATAAAAGCTTCTGTGACAGTAATTTCTAGACGGACTAGGTGATCTGTTTTGGAGCTTCCCTTTTCAAAACCGCATTGGCGGATATCTAGAAGTTCACAGGATTGAAGGACAAAAGTTAATCTTATATTCAGGACACTTTCAAAGGATTTGGCGAGGCAACTAGTAAGGGCTATGAGTCTATAAGTGCTAGGAGATGTGGGAGGTTTATTAGGTTCAAGAAACGGTAAAAAGCTTTTTTGCAGGCTTCAGGTATTTTCTCTGAAACCCATACTTTGCTAAATATTCTTAAAAGTGCTTCTACGGCAGGCTCAGAAAGATGGGCGAGCATTTCATAGTGTATTTGGTCAGCTCCTGGAGCAGTTTTTTGTCCAGCTGACAGTGCTGTGTTTATTCCTTGGAAAGTAATTAAATTGTTGTATTCGTCTTTTTCACCTCCACTTATTGGATGCAAGAGTGGCAGATCGGGCTAGTTGGTAATTTTCCATAATGCGATACAGCGCGAATAAAGGCGGGGACGAAGCGAGACAAGACACCACAGCGCTGACTCCAACTGAATTTTTATTGCGGAAAGGGGATATTTATACAGGAAATGGAAGGGAACGCATGATGCCGCTACTGCTGGAATTGATACGCGGGATAAGATATTTAAAGGCGAAAAGAAGAGGCTGCAACAGCGCACAAGGATGACTGCTAATAACAAACAACAACGCAGTGCAAGTCAATGATGAACGATAAGACAAGGCACCGGCATTTTGCAACAAAAACAAGAGCCAAGTGCCTTAAACCTCAGTACAAGGCGAGGAATGAAACTAGGGAGCAAAAAGCAGGGCACTAACAATTTGCTAGGGGAAAATAAAGCAAAAAAAAAGGGTAAAAAAGATCTCAAACCGTGCGAGAGAGAATAAAATTGCAGGGCCAAAAGGAGCAAATAAGAGGCAGCTCATGACATGGCGGCAAACACACCTGAAAACTACTAAGTTCGCTGAAAATCAAAACCGAATGAAGAAATCACCTAGATGACATCTGGCTCAAATAATCTACTTCTCGTTTCGTCAGGGCGATCGAGGGAGAGCTGACACAGTCCTCTCCTAGTTTCAAGATGTGCAATGCCTCCATGATTTCGCGAGTGCTTTGGTGGGCATTTTTATCTAGAACAGTGCGATCTTGATACAACGGCTTGCAAGGGCGAGACGGACACTTCAAGCAATGCACTCCCAGGTTCCTCTTTGCTGTGTTGCTGACGTCATTAGAGTGCTCCATCAGTCGCTCATTAAGGCACCGACCAGTTTGGCCTATGTAAGCCCTGCCACAACTCAACGGAATTTTATACACGACACCGACTTTGCAGGATACAAACGGTGAACGGTGTTTGACCGGGCAGGCTGGTTTACGCTCTGCAGGGGCGTTTACTCTGTGGCAGAGCTTGGAGAGCTTGTCGGGAGCCGAAAACACCACTCTAACATCAGCCCGCTGGACTATTCTCTTCAACCGGTGAGACACCGCGTGCAGGTAAGGAATCACAACAACCTTGTTGTGCTTGTCTGGAACCGCCACTTCGCGTATTCCTCCCTTAAGCTTCTTCAGGAGGCCTTCTGCTACCGAGATGAGAAGTGTCTTAGGGTAGCCTGCTCTTTCCAGCCTAGAAGACTGTTTGTTAAAGCTGTCACCCATAGAGTGCAGACATGATTTCTTTAGAGCATTAGTAAAACACAGGATCGCGATGCCGCGCTTAACAATCTTAGAGTGGGCAGAATTATAAGGAAGCAGGGACTTGCCCCTTCTCGGCTCATACCGCCAGCATAAGTGTCTTTCTGTTAGAGAAAGCCTTAAATCAAGGAAGCGTAGGGACCCACTCTCAGGTGTCTCATGTGTCAACATGAGAGGTGACAGGCACTGCTCAAAGGAGGAGAGAACACTAGAAACAGTACATGGAAAGGAGCAAACATTGTCAGCAAGTAATACTAAGTAATCGTCTACAAATCTAAAAACTTTTGTGACAACTGAAGGGAGTCGTTCAGCGAGCAGTCGGTCATGATGGGCAAGGTAGATGTCACTGAGGATGGGAGCAATGCATGAGCCAATGCACACACCGCTTTTCTGAATGTAACTGCTCTCGCCCCATTTAACAAAAGTGGAATTAAGATAGACCGTCAACAATTCTAAGAAGCCACCTACCGACATACCGGAAGAATTTTGAAATGCAACCGAGCCAAACGCATCGATGCTACTTTCAACGCAAGACAAAAAGCTTGTCATGTGGCAAAGAATAATAAAGATCTTTAATGTCAACCGAGAATGGCATGAGAGCTCTGCGGTTAGATTTCAGGAAGTCAAGAACTTTACTCGAGTCCTTCAGAAGGAAGGGATCGTCAAGTGCCAGAACCTTGAGCCTAGACTGAAGGAATTGCCCCAAAGCTTTCTGCCAAGTGCCATTCTCAGTGACAATTACCCTCAATGGGCAGTCTGCTTTATGCGTCTTCGCTGTGAAGAATATGTCCAGACTGGCCTTGCCAGCAGCATTTATGCTTGTAACAAGTTTTTCTAGATTTAAGCGGCTGCAGATTTGCTTAGCTTTTGATTTTATCCTTGACAAAGATACCTTTTCACGCCGCTCGAAGACTGATTCCAAAGCATCAACAGCTTTTGTGCCAAACATGTCTTTGGGCAGGACCAGGAAACCATCTTCTTTGTCAGCTGCTAATACGCGAAGTGGCGGTTCCAGACAAGCACAACAAGGTTGTTGTGATTCCTTACCTGCACGCGGTGTCTCACCGGTTGAAGAGAATAGGCCAGCGGGCTGATGTTAGAGTGGTGTTTTCGGCTCCCGACAAGCTCTCCAAGCTCTGCCACAGAGTAAACGCCCCTGCAGAGCGTAAACCAGCCTGCCCGGTCAAACACCGTTCACCGTTTGTATCCTGCAAAGTCGGTGTCGTGTATAAAATTCCTTTGAGTTGTGGCAGGGCTTACATAGGCCAAACTGGTCGGTGCCTTAATGAGCGACTGATGGAGCACTCTAATGACGTCAGCAACACAGCAAAGAGGAACCTGGGAGTGCATTGCTTGAAGTGTCCGTCTCGCCCTTGCAAGCCGTTGTTTCAAGATTGCACTGTTCTAGATAAAAATGCCCACCAAAGCACTCGCGAAATCATGGAGGCATTGCACATCTTGAAACTAGGAGAGGACTGTGTCAGCTCTCCCTCGATCGCCCTGACGAAACGAGAAGTAGAATATTTGAGCCAGATGTCATCTAGGTGATTTCTTCATTCGGTTTTGATTTTCAGCGAACTTAGTAGTTTTCAGGTGTGTTTGCCGCCATGTCATGAGCTGCCTCTTATTTGCTCCTTTTGGCCCTGCAATTTTATTCTCTCTCGCACGGTTTTAGATCTTTTTTACCCTTTTTTTTGGCTTTATTTTCCCCTAGCAAATTGTTAGTGCCCTGCTTTTTGCTCCCTAGTTTCATTCCTCGCCTTGTACTGAGGTTTAAGGCACTTGGCTCTTGTTTTTGTTGCAAAATGCCGGTGCCTTGTCTTATCGTTCATCATTGACTTGCACTGCGTTGTTGTTTGTTATTAGCAGTCATCCTTGTGCGCTGTTGCAGCCTCTTCTTTTCGCCTTTAAATATCTTATCCCGCGTATCAATTCCAGCAGTAGCGGCATCATGCGTTCCCTTCCATTTCCTGTATAAATATCCCCTTTCCGCAATAAAAATTCAGTTGAAGTCAGCGCTGTGGTGTCTTGTCTCGCTTCGTCCCCGTCTTTATTCGCGCTGTATCGCATTATGGAAAATTACCAACTAGCCCGATCTGCCACTCTTGCAAGTTATATTTCTAGTTCCTCGGGCCCTTTCATGTGTTTCTCTGCTGAACCTTCCTGCCTCATTGCCCTCTTCGCTACTGCTGTCTGTCGCGCCCGCTCTCTCGCCTTTTGCATCCGTGTCAAGCTGCTTCCTGGCGTGATTAAGACCCTCCTGGGAGGTTTCCAGCCCTCGCTCCATCATGGCATAAGAATCATGAAGATCCTACGGTCAGAGTGGCAGCGCCAAGCACGCTTCTTCCGAGAAGCGCTGTACCTGCAGCTTCATCGCCTCGACAGGTTCCCAAGGGCCAGGATGAAGTGGCGTGAGCTTTCCGCGCTTGCTGACAGAACTGCTGAAGCCTTATGGCAACATGAGCTTTGCTACCTTCGTGCCATCTCACCGAAACAGCGCTCAAGTCACAGCAATCGAGTGCACACCCTTGGAGATGTGGTGCTCCCGGACAAAGTGGCTCGTGTTCTCAGCCTAGGTCCGAAATTCGCCGTGGAACCCAAGAAGTCGCCACCGGATCTACTGGGCTTGGTCAGGCAAGTGGCTCATCGTGCTCAGGACTCTGATTTCGCTAGCTGTCTGTCTGAAGGAGTTGACGTGTTGTCTCGCCACAAATTGAAGGACAAAACTAGGCCCTTCAATCATGTCGTCTCTTACTTAAGAAGCCATGATCTTTCGTTATTAGCAGCTGACAAAGAAGATGGTTTCCTGGTCCTGCCCAAAGACATGTTTGGCACAAAAGCTGTTGATGCTTTGGAATCAGTCTTCGAGCGGCGTGAAAAGGTATCTTTGTCAAGGATAAAATCAAAAGCTAAGCAAATCTGCAGCCGCTTAAATCTAGAAAAACTTGTTACAAGCATAAATGCTGCTGGCAAGGCCAGTCTGGACATATTCTTCACAGCGAAGACGCATAAAGCAGACTGCCCATTGAGGGTAATTGTCACTGAGAATGGCACTTGGCAGAAAGCTTTGGGGCAATTCCTTCAGTCTAGGCTCAAGGTTCTGGCACTTGACGATCCCTTCCTTCTGAAGGACTCGAGTAAAGTTCTTGACTTCCTGAAATCTAACCGCAGAGCTCTCATGCCATTCTCGGTTGACATTAAAGATCTTTATTATTCTTTGCCACATGACAAGCTTTTGTCTTGCGTTGAAAGTAGCATCGATGCGTTTGGCTCGGTTGCATTTCAAAATTCTTCCGGTATGTCGGTAGGTGGCTTCTTAGAATTGTTGACGGTCTATCTTAATTCCACTTTTGTTAAATGGGGCGAGAGCAGTTACATTCAGAAAAGCGGTGTGTGCATTGGCTCATGCATTGCTCCCATCCTCAGTGACATCTACCTTGCCCATCATGACCGACTGCTCGCTGAACGACTCCCTTCAGTTGTCACAAAACTTTTTAGATTTGTAGACGATTACTTAGTATTACTTGCTGACAATGTTTGCTCCTTTCCATGTACTGTTTCTAGTGTTCTCTCCTCCTTTGAGCAGTGCCTGTCACCTCTCATGTTGACACATGAGACACCTGAGAGTGGGTCCCTACGCTTCCTTGATTTAAGGCTTTCTCTAACAGAAAGACACTTATGCTGGCGGTATGAGCCGAGAGGGGGCAAATCCCTGCTTCCTTATAATTCTGCCCACTCTAAGATTGTTAAGCGCGGCATCGCGAACCTGTGTTTTACTAATGCTCTAAAGAAATCTTGTCTGCACTCTATGGGTGACAGCTTTAACAAACAGTCTTCTAGGCTGGAAAGAGCAGGCTACCCTAAGACACTTCTCATCTCGGTAGCAGAAGGCCTCCTGAAGAAGCTTAAGGGAGGAATACGCGAAGTGGCGGTTCCAGACAAGCACAACAAGGTTGTTGTGATTCCTTACCTGCACGCGGTGTCTCACCGGTTGAAGAGAATAGGCCAGCGGGCTGATGTTAGAGTGGTGTTTTCGGCTCCCGACAAGCTCTCCAAGCTCTGCCACAGAGTAAACGCCCCTGCAGAGCGTAAACCAGCCTGCCCGGTCAAACACCGTTCACCGTTTGTATCCTGCAAAGTCGGTGTCGTGTATAAAATTCCTTTGAGTTGTGGCAGGGCTTACATAGGCCAAACTGGTCGGTGCCTTAATGAGCGACTGATGGAGCACTCTAATGACGTCAGCAACACAGCAAAGAGGAACCTGGGAGTGCATTGCTTGAAGTGTCCGTCTCGCCCTTGCAAGCCGTTGTTTCAAGATTGCACTGTTCTAGATAAAAATGCCCCCCAAAGCACTCGCGAAATCATGGAGGCATTGCACATCTTGAAACTAGGAGAGGACTGTGTCAGCTCTCCCTCGATCGCCCTGACGAAACGAGAAGTAGATTATTTGAGCCAGATGTCATCTAGGTGATTTATTCATTCGGTTTTGATTTTCAGCGAACTTAGTAGTTTTCAGGTGTGTTTGCCGCCATGTCATGAGCTGCCTCTTATTTGCTCCTTTTGGCCCTGCAATTTTATTCTCTCTCGCACGGTTTTAGATCTTTTTTACCCTTTTTTTGGCTTTATTTTCCCCTAGCAAATTGTTAGTGCCCTGCTTTTTGCTCCCTAGTTTCATTCCTCGCCTTGTACTGAGGTTTAAGGCACTTGGCTCTTGTTTTTGTTGCAAAATGCCGGTGCCTTGTCTTATCGTTCATCATTGACTTGCACTGCGTTGTTGTTTGTTATTAGCAGTCATCCTTGTGCGCTGTTGCAGCCTCTTCTTTTCGCCTTTAAATATCTTATCCCGCGTATCAATTCCAGCAGTAGCGGCATCATGCGTTCCCTTCCATTTCCTGTATAAATATCCCCTTTCCGCAATAAAAATTCAGTTGAAGTCAGCGCTGTGGTGTCTTGTCTCGCTTCGTCCCCGTCTTTATTCGCGCTGTATCGCATTATGGAAACTTATTGGATGTCTTCATTTTTCGGTTGCATTTTTGTCTTTTATAAACGATTGCGTATATTGCGATGAACTAGAAACTGCAGCGAAGTGTTCACCGAAAATGTCTGTCTGTTCCCTCATGCTTGTTTCTGTGTCAGGTGTTGTCAGAAGAGGAATTGTGAACGGTGAGAAGTTGTTTAGTTTTTCAACCTGCTCCAACATTATTTTAGATGTGATTTGACTTTTTACAGCTGAAACATAACTCTGCCATGAAACTTTCTCGGCAATGCGACGAATGTACCGAGCTTTACCTCTTGCCTTTTTAAAATTTATGAGATTTTCATGTGTCGGATACCTGCGAAATTTACTCTAAGCTCTATTTTGTTGTTTTTTTGCTTCCTTGCAGTCTTTTGTCTACTACACTTTGTGGTTTTGTTGCAGTACTCCAGAAGACTGCGGAATAGCTAATTCTGCAGCCGTTATGATACAATTGGTGAAGTTTTCGTTTATCTGATCGATGGTTATGTTTTCTAAGTCTATATTTTGTAAACTGGCTCTTGCTCTAAAATTTTCCTAGTCTGCTAGATGCAGCTTCCAACGTCGCGGTTTTGTGGGGACTATTTCTGGTTGAGATATTAAACTCATTAGTATAGGGAGGTGATCGCTACCGTATGGGCTGTCAATGACATCCCATTTAAAATCGTTAAAAACAGAAGGTGAAGTAAATGACAAATCTAAACAGGTCTTTTTACCCGAGGCAGGGGAGCAGTATGTGGACTTTTCCGCATTTAAAATACATACATTACTTGTAAGGATAAAATCTTCGATTATTTGTCCCCTATAGTCACAGTGCTCGCTTCCCCAAAAGGGATAGTGAGCGCTAAAATCCCCAACTACTAAATATGGTTGTGAAAGCTCATGAATGAGTTCTTGTAGATCATGAACCGTTAATGTAAAATGTGGAGTAATATATACAGAACAGATAGTAATTGTTTGATAGCTGATGATGCTGACCGCAACGGCTTCAAGTTTTGTTTTGATTTTGACTTACCGAGCAGGGATGCCGCTTCGAACGACAATCGCAACGCCTCCTGAGAGTCTATTAGCCTGCTCGCGATCGCATCTAAAATTTTGTAATGTTTCAGGATATTCATATGTTGTGCACCTAGATTGGTTTCCTGAAGACATAAGGCTACGGGCAACGTTGACCCTAAAATATCTGTTATGTCACTGTAATTCCTCAACAGGCACCTACAGTTCCACTGAACTAGAAAACCCATGTTTATCTTTTGGGGTGGAACGATATGAGGTTTACTTACGTTCTGAACCCGTTATGAGAACCTTGTCTTTTTTTTCGCTCGAGAGAGCTGTTCCGCCACTGCAAAAGAGGCGGAGTGGGAGTTCTATCCATCACCTCAACAAAGGTTCTAGAGGACCGCGGAGAATCCGCAGTTGTGTTAGTTTCAAGCCTCCCCCGAAGGGGGGGAAGTCCTGAGGGATACCGACCCGTGGACCGGCGCTCCCTGCTTTGAGGGTGCCAGAGCAGCCTTCGCTGTCCCTGCCTGGGGCGTGGAGGGCCCTGCCATCGGCTCGGTGCAAGTGGCCTCGGCAGGTACCGGAGTGCTCTGCGGTGCTACGCTCCTGCGCACGACATCAGCCAAGTTTGACTTTGGTGTGAAAAAGAATGTGTTGGTAAGCGCAAAACGCCTCCATGCTTCTTTAAATGAAATGTCTTCTTTGGTCTTTATGGTGATGATTTCTCTTTCCTTCCTTTTTCCAGGACAGACACGCCCCGGAGTACGCAGCGTCTTCGCAGTTTGCGCAGCGCAGTGCTGCGTCACATTCCTCAGAATGGCGGTCCTTCGAGGCGCATTTCGCGCAGATTTTGCGGCCGCGGCAAGTCTGTGAGCCGTGACCAAACTTTTGACAGTTGAAACTTCGGCGGAGATTAGGTATCTAATGTCTGAAATTGACTTTCAAATATCCAACTTCGATCGTTTCGGGCAAAGTGCTGGTGTTAAATGTGAGAACCATGTCTTTGGCGTCTATTTCATTATTATACTTGCGAATTTTGATTCGGTAAACGTCAATTACATTCTGCTCGGTGAGCTCTTGAAGCATTTCGGCTTCTGGTAAATGGATGAAGTCACTTTCTGAGACAACGCCTCGGACTGTGTTAAGGGATCGGCGGGGAGTCACGGAGACAGTGATGTCCTCTATGGAAGCAATGCTTGTAAGTTCCGAGCACTGGATGCTCTCGCGCAATTCAAGGAGTAGGTCGCCGCTGGCCATTTTTGATACCTTGTAACCAGGACCCAAGGCATTTGTTAAGCATTTGGACACAAGAAATGGTAATATTATTCGGGCTTGCTTTTGTTCGCATTCACTGTGGATAACATGAAACTTTGAAAATATTTGTTTCTTTTCAGAGAAAAAAATCTGCTTCGTTGCGACCTCTTCTTATAGAGCGATAAGGTTTGGAAAAGGGGGAGCCATAAAAAATTTAGTGTTTCAGTCATGGTGCCAGCCACCCATCATGGAGCCCAACTAGGGGACGGGACGGGAGGTTGCTAGCAAGCCCTGCCCACGCCACCTGTACACCCTAACTATAACCAAATATGACACAACACAGGGCAGTTGGCCACACAAGGTTAACCCTCGTCACGTATAAAAAGTGAAAAACCGAGAAGAGAGGAGGAGACAGGAAAGTTGTAAGATAGATGATAGGAAAGTGAAAGACGGAGGGGTGGACAGGAATAGGCGACTGCCGATTTGCCCCGCTCGGGTCAGGCCGGGGGTGCTGTCTACAGGAAGCTGGGGCCAAAGTGGTGTGTTGCCTCCGCCGAGGCGCCTTGAAGGTCCAAACGCTTGGCATCGGCTCAACCACCATGACCCCCTTCCCCCGGACACGGCGATGCCACGCACAACGAAGCGCAGGTGCTCGGGTCCGTGGTAATGCACTTTTCACCATCATCACCTTGCGGGGATTTCCCTGCGGATGCTCGGGAACCCGTGGTGTCACCACTCACTAACGCCTGCAAGCTGCAGACGCCCCCCTGCGGGATTCGTTCCAGTTAGAATTCCTTATGATACTAAGTGGAACCAATGAGATGCGGCTCAAAATTGTCATTAAATTCAAATGGAATGCTAAGTTGTAGTCACTGGCACCACTTGGAGCCATTTGGCTAAGCTCGAAACGTAACCGTTACGTTCAGTTCTATTACATTCCAAATGAAATCATTTCATTCAAATCTTGGAACCAATAAACTTTTTTACACGCAAATGTGGATGAAAAATAAACACAGCAGTTTTTACTTACTCTCTTCTTACAGTGGTTCTGTTACTTTGGAGGGCTTGTAATTGTGGCACGTGTACTTTGCGATGTCACTGCAGGTTAACTAACCCCAGGTGGTTGAAATTATATGCAGACCTCCACAACTGCACACTTCATAGCCTTAGTCGCTTTGGACTGCTGAGCTTCATAAACCATAAGCAATTTCAGAAGTGTCAAAGTGCCTAGCGTAATTCTATTCTTTCAGATATACGAACAGATGCATGGCTGTGACTACCACACATGTACAGCTCATTTTAGTAATAGTACGCATCTCAGCTGACAAGAAAATGTTTGACTAGTTATATGGTTATACACGTAGTTGTACCAGGTGTTTCAGGGAGGCCTGGCAGTAAATTTTAGAAATAGCCTATTTGAGATAAAGGGACACATTGTGCAGCAGAGGCGTATCACCAGATGTCACAAAAATGTGAGCCATGTGAACTGGTAACCTGATTAGCTGAAATGGTATACTCAGCTTACAGACAGTCACCTAGTTGCAATTACACTTCTCAAGCTGGTCATTAGCAATAACATTGGCAGCTTTTATGGTATTGTCACGGATCTCTCCGGAGAACACTCGGACTGAAAGAATGGACTAGGCGACGGGTGTACCCACACAAACGCTCATTTAATACACCCTACATGACACGCACACTATAACACAAAACTAACACAACACACAAAGGCCTATTGCCTATTGCCTCGCTCTCACTCGCCCTTTTATAGCCTTGGTGTTAGTCCACGTATGCCTTGTCGTCGTCTTCTTCTCTTCTCCACCAATCGTCTCTCTCCACCTCACCGAATGCTTCTCCACCAATCATCTCCCTCCACCTCACCGAATGCTCTTCTTTCTCTTCTTTATTCTTCGGTTAATTCGCGTCGTCTTCTTCACACCTTTTTCTTTTAAAATTTAATTTAGGCTCCTTAATATGTGTGACAGGTATGCAAGATGCGGTTTCCATCGCTACGATAGCTTCAAAAATTGAGGCTATTCCGCGCGCGGCTCAGCGGGCCGGCATTACGCTCAAGGTGACGTCCACTTGCGGTTTGTTCTCCAAGTCACACGGATGCCACTTTCCCTGCCCTGCCTAGGTTGTAGGAGCAAACACAGTAGCGCAGGTGGGACAAAGGTGGTCGCTTTAAATGTACGTCACAAAGTGTGTGCAGGTGGGCGTCGACTTGCACACATCGGCAGCGCGCAATCTTTAAATTTCACGTGAAATAGTTATACATTGTATACCCTTTACACCAGGGGTAACTGCGTCCTCGAAATTGTAAAAACTATAATGGCTTCTACTGATGGGTACCTAGGAATCTGTAATTGCAACCAGATAGCTCTTCACAAAATGTATTTTCAACCTCAACAACTCGATTTATAAGTTTTATTTCATTTTCCTGAGGCACTTAGGCTACTATTGTTACATCATGTAATATATTACAATTACTTTCATTACCCTGACTTGTGGCAGTGTTAAGTACGGTTAAATACAACTTAAGCCTCCAGCGAAGCCTCACGCACATTCACGATCGCCAGGACTCCGAGAAAAATTTGTCTGTTGTAATGTTTTTCACTGACATCTAAAGAAGCAGCTGTAATCACAAGAAGATGGTTTATGGTTTATGTGGGTTTAACGTGCCAAAGAAACTCAGTCTATGAGGGAAGCCGTAGTGAAGGTCTCCGGAATAATTTCGACCACCTGGGGTTCTTTAACGTGCACTGACATCGCACAGTACACGGGCGTCTTGAATTTCGCCTGCATCGAAATTCGACCGCCGCGGCCGGGATCGAACCCGCGTCTTTCGAGCCAGCAGCCGAGCGCCGTAACCACACAGCCACCGCGGCGGCTAAATCACAAGAAGATATATGTTTAACAGTTTTGTGCATCTTGCTTCTTTGGTTAACTAGGCAAACATTTAAAATCTGATTTCATGTGCGGTTCTCATTGGCTACTGGAGTAATACAGGAGGCTAAACACTGACGCTTGGCTGTTTTTTATCAAGTTGTATACTACTACAGCTGTTTCCTGTTGTCAATGACCGCTCAGCCATATACATAAGCCATTCATATCTACAAACATATACAAAAGTCATATGCATACCTTGTAAATGGCAATTTTTTTAAAAATAGTGGTGGGATACGCTTAAGCATTCAGCGCAACAGCTTGATCTTTTCTTACTCACTACTGGGCAGATTATTTAAGAGCACATTGAAAGGCAGGATTTTTGGTGGAGTGAACTACGGAAACAAAGCGATGAGGTTGAACAGAGGCGTTCAGGGAACAGATGTGAAATATTGATACTCTAACCTAAATTGAAAAAAATAAATGTATGTCTACAGTGCATATAATGGAGTCGGCAGATAGTTCAAGGTTCCTTTAGGGTAATGGACTGAATTTAGAGACAAGGCAAATATACAGCAAGGGACTCTAGACTCTCCTCGGTTTATACAATTAGGAAGGCATCGCATAAGCTTGGGAACAGCTAATACAGGCGAGGGTGAAGTTGACACAACTGAGTGACGCCTTTGTCCTGCGCTAGATATTGAACTAATATCAATGATGACTGCCGGATAAACTATTTGCTAGTGGCTTGTAAGATGACTTATATTTCACTGCACCTTCACCAGCTTATTGCCAAAAAAGATATAAATTTTCATATCCCAGTGCTACAATCTATTGATTGCTTTCATTTTCATTGGCTTATTTGTTACAGGACTGCAGCATCTCGTGGTGTATGGTGAAACAGTAGAGTCACTTAAATGCCATAATGAATGGCTGAAAGAGAACGTCGCCACAGCTCATGAATCGGCACTGAGACCACGGCTTCTGGCTACAGCCCAAGAGCGGCACCAACAGCTGCGGATGCTGTCTCTTTCAGATGCTTTCCTCCTTCCCATTCGTGTCCACCGAGGCAGCGGCAAGTTTATTGTTGTTTCGCTCATTGCGAACAATTATTAAACTTTACTACAATTTCAGCTGGTCATGGGGTTCGACGTGGTATTTAAACGATGCGTGATGTACTGTATGCAGTGTGGCTTCCGGAGGCTCAGCAACGTGATTTTGAACTCTGGGGAAGATGAGGAAGTGGCAACATTGTCACGTGCGTCACATGGTAATCTACTGCACTTGATTGCAGAGAGAAGGTAGTAAGATGACATTATTGCCATTACAGAACAAAATGATCAAGATTCGAGGTACAGCCTCACCACCCTAGGAAACGGTTTCACAAGAAGACTTGCCCCGATGAAGACAAGTCCTTTTGTTTAAGTGTTGCCTAGAGGACTGAGGCTTCTCAACAAGTCTTGTGTAGTGCACTTTAAGCATGTTCAAATCTGTCGTGCCTTAGAAATTTCTGCTTTTGCATGCAATTGGAGAAAAAATGTGCATTATCTTAGCTAATCCTAGGTGTACAATCTGAAAGCTGTGTTCGTTAGCGTTGGTTTTGACAATGTTCTAGACTCAGATAATTTTGAGGAAAGGAAGGGCGCATAACTGGCTCCCTGGGTCAGTAGATGCCTCGATAACTCGCCCTTTGAGGTATGTGGGGACGGCGAGAGATGTGGGCTGCATGCATTAGTATTGACAAGGTTGTGGCTGACACACACTGCACCAGTTGTGGCTGAGAAACCCACACTGCACCATGAACTGCCCCCTGCCAGGGTGGCAGGGTGGGTGTGCTGCTTATCCAGTGTGTGGGAACACAATTAGAGCAGATTTTTGCAGTTGGATACCAACGCCACCTACACGAAAGGGAGAGAGGTTTCCACTGACCTCCCGCCCCGATCCAGTTGTTTGTCATGAATGGCCTGTTGTCAAGGCCTCAACACCAATGACCCCACTGGTTTGTTTGATTTTGAGGAAAGGAAACAGGGCAGTAATTGTCACACCTTGGTAGACATAATAATAATAATAATAATAATAATAATAATAATAATAATAATAATAATAATAATAATAATAATAATAATAATAATTGGATTTTTGGGGAAAGGAAATGGCGCAGTATCTGTCTCATATATCTTTGGACACCTGAACCGCGCCGTAAGGGATAGGATAAAGGAGGGAGTGAAAGAAGAAAGGAAGAATAGGTGCCGTAGTGGAGGGCTCCGGCATAATTTCGACCTCCTGGGGATCTTTAACGTGCACTGACATCGCACAGCACACGGGCGCCTTAGCGTTTTTCCTCCATAAAAACGCAGCCGCCGCGGTCGGGTTCGAACCCGGGAACTCCGGATTAGTAGTCGAGCGCCCTAACCACTGAGCCACCGCGGCGGGGCTTGGTAGACACCTGAACTACACATTAAGGAAAGAGATAAAGGAGGAAGGAAAAGGAGAATGGAAGGAAGGAAGAGGAAATTGAAAATTGAAAAATTGGCTTTTGAGGAAAGGCGCATCACGTTCTGTGGCATGTGGTTTCAAGAATGCCTCACCGTTATTTCCATTGCTGTAGTTGCAATCCGTTTAGTCTAAACTGGACATGTTGCTACATATCAATAGTTTTAAAATTAACTTCCCCTTGGTTCATTGTCATTTCATAACTAACTTTATTTGCAGGAAGCAATACAGATAATCCTTGCTGGTGGCGCAAGGATAAAAGCTCAGAAGCGTGAGGAGGCATTAGCCCCCTCACACTTGTTACAACCTGCAGCTGCAGAATCACATTTCCTTTAGTTCAGACACTTATGCGCTTAAAGCCCACATTAAAATGCTTACAGTTAAATTTCGTTCAAAAAGAGTTGCATTAAAAACGACAAATTTTCCTGTCTTGCAGAAGATGGAGTACTTGGGCTGATGAAAGTTGTGGCATCAAGGTGTAAAGAGCCACTTCACGGCATTGTCACTAAGAGGAGTTCTCCATTTATCCACCATATTTACTCGCGTAATTTTCGCCCGCGCATAATTTGCACAGCCCCGAAATTTTGGCAGAATTTGTAAAAGAAACCTACTAGGATATTTTGTGCTCATTTGTGCGCCATACCACCATTATATTGTGTGCGCACAAAGCAGACTTGGTAAAATCAGCGCGGCCGCATCTCCGTGCGCAGTTGCGAACGGTGCAACAGGCAAGAACCAGAATTACACGCCGTTTACACGGCTCGCTCATGCTGGCGGTCGCTTTCCCGGACGAACAGTTGCGCGCGAGCCTGAATCCGAAACTACCGATCCGTTCACTGTTCGGCATGCCGATAGTAAGCCGGCCGCCCGCTAGGGCCCCGTTTTATCGCCAACTATCTTCTTATCTAATCGATTTGTTCATATAATTGGACATTGCATAGGATGTCATATTGCAGGACGGTTATTTGAAGAAGGATCGGGTTAATTGGAGAGATATGGGAGAGGCCTTTGCCCTGCTGTAGGTGCTGTCAGGCTGATCATGATGATCTCATTCACCTCCCACTACTGGGATCGTGATTGTATTTTTGCGCGTTTGTTGCTTTGAGCTGCGCACACGAAGTCATGCCATCCCACAGAGGACTACATAAGGTGGGAGGAGATATGAGTCATATTTTTGGGGTCAACTTTACAGGTGACAGCCTTTAATGGTTCAAGCTCGCGTCCGTCTGTCCGTCCGTTACGCTCTTCACTCGATAAAGAAAGCTTTGTGCACAATGTGATTCGAACCTCCATCCTTCCGTTTCTCAGACGAATGTGCTGTCGACTAAGCTACTTTCTGCGTACACATTTGTACTCCTTATTTGTCCAGGACTGTGGAGAGTGTTTGTGGAAAGGTGTAGAATCATACAGATACCTCCCAAACGGTCTTCAGTGCCTCCACCATTTATTATTCACAAACAATTGTGTACTTAATTAACATCTTAACCACACACTAGTGACACAAGCAGCAACACCACGCTGAAGGCTTTTGCCTCACCGCACATTAGGTCAACAAATTGCCTCACTGAATTTTTTGTTGTTCAGCCTGGGGTGCGAAATCGGGGGTCTAAATATAGGCGGCAGCATGCAGTATATATTATGCGTTAAGACCTTTTTAGAACTTTTGGATGCATTCAGAAAATTTTTGCGTAGTCTGCGCTACCTCTGTTTGCAGCCCAAATTTAAAGAAAATGTGCGCAAATTACGCAAGTATGTACGGTGTTACTGGATAAGCATAAAGATAGCTTCCATGCCGATAGGCATAATTCACCACTATCACCATGATTCATCTGACTACGCGCACCGAGAGCAAAGACCTCTCCCATGTCTCCAATTGACCCTGTTCTTTGCCAGCTGTGGCCACCGTACCCCCGCTAACTTCATCTCACCCGCCCACCTAACTTTGCACTGCATCCTGCTATGCTTGCCTTCCTCAAGAAGTAAATCGCACTGACTGCTTATAAGTAGTATAAAACAACGACACGAGCAACATTTAAAATGCGTATACTGCATAGAAAAATATTTCGGTGCATTCGTAGAAACGGTCACAGCACGAAAATGTACAAGGATGCAAAGGGAGAATATGACACAGGTGCTGTGTCCTATTTAGTGTCCATGAATTTATCTGCACTGATATCATTCAGAATGAACATTTCTCTGCAACGATACCAAATTTCTTCGCTTTTCAATTTTGCGGTCTATTTCTTATGTATTATTGCAATTATAGGAGGACTCCTGCCTCGCTCTATGCCTGGTGGTTTCTGAGAACAAGATGGTTCTCCACGTCGATAGACAGCCACTTTTCGATGCCTCAAGTACATTATCTGGCGTGTAATGCCGTTCTGCAGCTTTCTGGGTTTTCCACATTGCCTATCCTAGAAAGGCTCATCGAATGCTTACATTATTTGAGCACGCTTTCTTAAACCTCACATACACAAAGTCGCGCGTAAAGGCACTTGAATTTATAATTTTTTACAGCTGGTGCTCCCAGTGACTAACCTCTTTCTCATCATCTGTCGTTCCCTCATTTTGGACAAATGCGGAATACGTCAGGTACCTAGGTAGGGTTCTGTGTTTCAATGTTGGACAGTATATATATATATATATATATATATATATATATATATATATATATATATATATATATATATATATAATGACAACATGATTGATTCAATTTGTAAATTTTGTTTCGTGTCGTCTTCAATTCTTGATGCACTAAAGTAATTTTCAGTGTTAAGCATGCTTGTTTCTCTCACTCTCAAACTAAATGTTTCGTTCCAAATGAAGCATTAAAACATAACCTATTTACTATCACAAATACCTGGAGAAAGGCTGCAAACTATCGCAAAAGTGCTATAAAGCCTGCCTGCAAGAATTCCACAGCGGCAAAGAAATACTCCCTCTAGTACTCATAAAAACTCCAAATCCGCAAAAATACTCCACTTGTTGCTCGTAAAAACACCCAGCTTTTTATTAAAAAGCTACCACGAAACGCCCAAAAAACATCATTTTATGGTGAGTACTTTTACTCCATTTTCGCTCCCTACAAACTCCCTTCTATAGGGGAGTAAATGAAATACACCATATGTATGGAGTAAAAACCTCCTTTTCGGTGTGCGTTAGAGGACAAGCCATTAACCCCCTTTTGTGTGTTTTTTGCTAACAATGTGAGAGCCAATCAGAGAGGCAACATGGCGCCGACAGGCGAATGTGAATATCGAAAGTAGCGCCCCAGGGACGAGATGAAGAAGGAACGCCCAGCGAAACGCAGCGGCGAAGGACTGACTTTGCAATTCGACTAAGCGAGTTGCACTCTGCTGGCTGTAGCTATCGCGTCACTCCAGATTTAACCAGACCTAAACCACAGCCATTTTTTCTTCTCTTGGCTGCCCCGCACCGAAGCGAATCTGTTCGAACTTCGAAAGCAAAATGACCTCGTTTATTTTGTTGCATACTCGCCAAATGTCACGTGACCTCTTTATCTCCAGCCCCAAAAATGCACGAGTGCGATCCATGGCAACCTGCAGTGGTTACCCGGCCATAAGGGTTGCGCCATGCCAGGGGCCATGTTCTACGGTAAAGAGGCATTAACAGACGACGCAACTTGCGGTGCGAGAGCTCAACTTCAAAAATACTTTTCTCGCTTTAAAAAAAATTACCGAGATAAAAATGTCATAAATGAAAGCCAATAAACTGTTCTGCGTAACCCGCTATTGGCTATAAGTGTTGTGCCATTCTAGGTGCCATGTTCTACGGCAAAAAAGCGCTAAGAGACGGCGCATCTTGCGGCTCGAGAGCTCAACTTCAAAAACCTTTCCTCGCTTCAAACCTAACATTGCCTCTATAAAAATTTCAGAAATTAAATGCAATAAACTGTTCTTTGTATTCCGCTATTATTTGTATTTTTAGTTCGAACACCTAATGGGGAATATAAATAGTGTTTTTCGCTCAAAACACACTTTTTGCAACTTTAATACTTTCTTTCACTTTGATGTATGCAGTTTCATCACCTGCAACATTGGTTTATGGACTAGACATGTAGGGAAACAAAACAGCTATTTCCGAATTTCCTAGAGCAAGTTGATATTTAAAAAAAAACGGCAAAAAGGGCACATTTTCATATTTTTCCGATAAAGCTGCTTCCTTCGAATTATATCGAAAGCCATTATCTGTGAAATGTTAGCGAAAAAATGGCGGTGTTCTCCAAAAATTTGAATTCTTCATTAATTATTGAGCAGTGTCTGGTTTCTCGCCTTTTCGAAATGTTCGACCCGCCGCGGTGGCTCAGTGGTTAGGGCGCTTGCCTACTGTTCCGGAGTTCCCGGGTTCGAACCGGACCGCGGCGGCTGCTTTTTGGTTTAGGCAAAAGGCTTAGGCGCCCATGCGCTGTGCGATGTCAGTGCAGGTTAATGATCCCCGGGTGGTCGATATTATTGGAAGAAGCCCTCCCCTACAGCACCTCTTTCTTACTTTCTACTTTCACTCCCTCCTTTATGCCTTCCCTTACGGCCCGGTTCAGGTGTCCAAAGATATATGAGGCAAAGGTACTGCGCCATTTCCTTTCCCCCAAAACCAATCATTGCTAATATTTCTAAATGTTCAATCTGCCCTCACCTCACGAATAACTTTTTTTGGGCAAAATTATTTCAGTCTTTCATTACACGCATTAGGATAAGTTTCCATGAATTTTTTTTTAACAAATTAGAGGTGGTCGAGCGCAACGTCTGGGACGTTTGGCGTGGAATGACCCAATAGCCATATCAGTTTTCATGATTTCGAAAACGCCATCACTCTCACCGTTGTGGCACGGCAAGATTTGGCTACATCGTGCTGAAATACATGCACTATAAAAAAGTATGCAGGAAAAGCAAGCCCTCCAGTGCACGTAACTAGCCGAAATATGCAAATTTTGTCGAGCCCCTGCGGCCTGGGTAATTGCGTTTTCTAAATTCTAAAAACTGATGTGGCTATTACTAACGGCCGCATACGAATCTCTAATCGCAACTAGGCGCCTATCCCTAAGAGTTAAAGAATTAATTATTAAACATTAGTTAACCAGCTTACTGCACAAGAAGGTTCAGCAGTTTTCTGGTCTCTGCTAACACTTGTCATACCATGCCGAACTAAAATATTTTACCACACGAAACCCATTTTTGAAAATTACTTATTCTTCTCTGAAAAACCTGGTATATATAGATATACATATCTGTACATGTGTGGGTGTGCGTGCGTGATAAAAACAAAAGAAAATGCCTTGAGTGTTTGCCAGCGATACAGCGCTGGTGAGCAACTACAAGGTAGAATCGGCGTTTTCTACTTTGTAGGAAAAGAGATATGAGCTGCCAGAAGCGCTAGCAGGTCTATTCTTTTCCCGTTGTGGAATAGGGGTATGATGATAAGGCGCCCGGCAGCACCCGGCGTCATCAGCATGCGTGGTTGTCGGAGGGATTCCGACTCCTATCGTCGTCACCCTCGTTGTTTTGAGGACACAGCGGGCTGTAT
Organism: Amblyomma americanum; assembly: GCF_052857255.1. Taxonomy (NCBI): domain Eukaryota; kingdom Metazoa; phylum Arthropoda; class Arachnida; order Ixodida; family Ixodidae; genus Amblyomma; species Amblyomma americanum. The sequence continues at coordinate 32,078,499 of NC_135501.1, read as the reverse complement.
GCGGCATCCAAATATCTACAGACATTCTGACAAAGAAGTGGGTCACCTCTTTAGTTCACTGTTGGCTATGTAGGTTAGTGGTACATTCTGGCATTTAAGTCGTGTACACATGCAACGCATCACTTGCAGCATCACCACAACGCTGCCTCAACACTGTAGCTAGGGTTCACGCTCTAACTGCAGTGTCTATTAAATTTTGTTTTACGTTGTTTTTGTCCTTAAGGGCTCCACGACATCACTTGATTGGTTCTCTTCTCAAGCATAGAGACGGGATATTCGGTATAAAAGGTAAAGGAGTAGCCTTGGACCAATTCGCCACTTGTCATCACGGAAACGTCAGCATGCTGCTCTTTTTCTCCTCGCATCAAACACAATACCACCTAAACAGCCAGATCAAACTCAGGAACTGAATTACATTAAATATGTGTTCACGCTAGTCCAATTATCCGGCGAACGAATCGGTTGCGGCAGTTTTTTTAGGACGATCGGTGCGGAAGGCAGCCCGCCGATGGCCATCGCTCCCCGACCCATTTCATTCCCACTTTCACCGCAGTGCAAAGGTGCATTTTAATGAGACAGCGTTAAGGATCCTGGTCAGCGGGGAAACAGATGGCTTGTGAGGAAATGCGGATTGGTATAAAAAGAAGTGACGTCACACCTGTAGAGGCAAATATTAAAGTGGTCAAAATTCACGCGAATTTTAAAAATAAGGTAGTAACATTACTCAAACGCCATTACGACATGTAAGAATATAAGTAGAATTAATGCACTTAAAAAAAAAGAGACTTGAGAAGGAATCGAACCCGTGTACTTTGGATCCCGAGTCAGACATGCTGCTACTAGGCCACCGGGGCACCTTTTTTTCTTTATTGCATGGAATAACTTCTGTAGAAAGGAGGAAACTTCAATCAGACTAGTTCGCGTCTCAAGTTACCGGGCTGCTTAATATGAGCCCCCCATAGCCCTAACTCACCACTGCATCCCCATCAAAACATCAAAATTCAGGGAGGCACACACAAGCATCTAGGCACGGCAGCCAGCTTGGAGGTTCGTCGCGAGCAGCATATACACTCCTCACCAACGCACACTGTTCCCGAAACAGATTTGGACGATCTTGGTGGCTCGGCATGTCTGTCCATCATACGGCTTTTCCAAAGACTGAATAGTCCCATCAACACAAACACGTCATAAGGCACAACAGAGTTTTTGTCAACAGGCAGAAATCTAATAGTGTATGGTGTAATTTCAATGTCCTTCTTAAGAGTTCGTTGTAGTATGTCCCAAAAGAACATGGCATCACGGCACAGGATGAAGCAATGATCAATTGTCTCAGGCACGTTACACAGATGACAGTTCACATTCCAGGGTACAAACATCCCCTTGTCATTAAGAAATGTCTTGACAGGCAGCGTCGCTGTGTGTAGTTTGAAAAAGAACGTTTTAGCGGCTGCCTGAATGCACATCCGCCTAACACGCTTTAGAACAGTGATGTCCAAAGACCCCAAATAAGGCTGCCGATACAATGGTGTAGGGAACAAAGACTCAGTGAGAGCCTGGGTCATCTGCTTTTTCGAGAGGCTATACAGGTAATCTAAAGAGAAGCGCACAGTGAGAAAATTGAAAGTGTCAGCAACCTCCTTAAGAAATCCCCATAAAGTCCCCTCACGAGCCTGCACAGTCGGTGCAAATAAGTAAGGCAAATGAAAACTAAGCCGCCTAATGAGCACAGCTACCAGAAACGGGTCGTTTGCCGATTTGAAAAAGAAAAAACGGGAAACGAGTTGATGCACGAACAGGTGAACAAGGCCCACTCCACCACCCTCTAAGGGAAGGAACAAGTTGTCACGCCTCATCGGCTCCCATTGAGAGCGCCAAACGAATGCTGCAAATATTCTATGTATTGCTTGCACCTTCCTCCTCGCACAATGCAGGACTTGAAGGACATACGCGAGCTTTGCAAACAAAAAAATGTTACAGACCTGTGCCCTCGCAAACACTGAGAGTTCCCTACCCATCCAAGCCTGTGTTTGCCGCCGTAGAGTTACAGTTTGTGAATCCCAGTAGGCTGTACTGTTGCGAACTTGGTGCAGCGGAACGCCTAGGTACTCAAGAGGGCTACAGTTCCAGCATATACCACCGAACTGGCTTGGCCTAGTTCCCCAATGACCCAACCAAAAGCCTTTGGATTTCTCTAAATTAAGAGCCGCGCCTGATACATCGCAGAACTGTTTAGTCAAGTTTAGAGCCTCGAGTACACTCTTTTTGTCAGAACAAAAGAGGGCGACATCATCAGCGTAAGCTAAAACTTTAACTTCACATTGAGCCAGAGAGAAACCGCGGATAGCTGCGCTGTTAATTATACTAAGACAGAGGGGTTCCAGATATAGGGCAAACAACAATGGAGACAGTGGACATCCTTGACGAACAGATGCTTCTAGTGGTACTGGTTTCGTTAGCTCCTGATTAACAATAACCCTTGTATAGGAGTTCTTGTAGCACAGCCTTATGCCTTTGAGCAAGACGTCACCAATATTTGCATACTCCAAGACCGCGAACAAGAAATCGTGCCGAACTTTATCAAACGCCTTAGCCAAGTCAATTTGAATCAGAGCTACTTGGCCTATCTCATCTGATACTGTCTCTAATACTGAACGTGCAATATGGATATGTGTTTGAATACTGCGGCCTCTAATACCACAGACCTGATGCGGACCTATCAAGTCCATAATGACGAGCTGCAGACGACTGCTAAGAACCATGGAAAAAATTTTGTAATCAACATTGCAAAAGGAAATTGGACGATATCCCTCAACAGTTTTCAACCGATTAGTATCTTTGCTTTTGGGAATTAATATTGTGTGCCCAGAATAAAAAGTGGGAGGCAGGACACCCACATCATAAGATGCTTTGAAAACTTCCATCAAAACAGGCACTAGGCAAGGCGAAAATGTTTTATAGAATTCGCAAGTAATACCATCTGGCCCAGGAGATTTCTGGCTCTGCAGGGCAGAAATGGCTGATTGAATTTCATCCAAAGTGATAGGTCCCTTCACTATAGCACACTACTCATCATCAAGTCGAGGGAAGTTTCCGAGCAAGGAACTGTAATCGAAACCCTGACTTGGATCTTCGCAACTGCCAAACAGCTTCCGATAATAGTCGAAGAAAGCAGCAAGAATACTAGGCGCATCACTGTATGTGCAATCACCATACTGAATTTCCAATATTTCCTTCGCAAGAGCATTCTCTCTTTCATCACTCAGGGCCCGACGAGAAGGTTGCTCATGAAGAAACCTTCGGGACCTAAATCGTATCAAGGCCCCCTTATATCTATCTGTCGCAAATTGTTGAAGCTGTGCTTTTACATTATTAATCTCTTCGAGATAGGCACCCGGGCTTACCCTCTCTAGCTCATGTAGCTCCGTTAGGGTGCGCCCAAGCTCACGAAGGTGGTGTCTCTTCAGGAAAGCGATTCTTGCTGAGGCCTCAATTGCCAAGTTTTTGATCTCCTGTTTAAACAAGTCCCACTTTTGAAAAATGGAAAGATCACGGCGTGACCATACGTCCTTCAAACAAGTAGGTACAGCACGCTGAAAGATTTCGTCTGAGAGCAGACAGTTATTCATCTTCCACAACTCCCATCGAGGGTGAAGTACATGCCGAGTGTACTTTCCTATCTGAAGAGACACCATACAGTGATCACTGAAGAAAATGGGCCGCACCCAGTAGCCAAACACACTTGCTAATGCGTCAACAGAAACGTAAATTCTGTCAAGGCGAGCATTAGAGGAAAACTGAAAATGAGTGAAATGTATACTGTCGCCTTTTTCCTGCCCCACATCCACAAGACTATATTCAGAAACCAAATCAGTAAGAAATGCAGCACTATGGTCATATTTCTTACATACCACTGAACGGTCCTCATCCCTAAAAACGCAATTAAAATCTCCCAACAATATAATTTTGCGGTCCGTGCACAAATGTTCAACTAATGACAGAAAAAAAAGCCTTCTATCGCGCTGCTTTGTGGGGGCATAAACACAAATAATCCGCCACTGTACACCTAAAATTGTGAGATCACAGCATATAAGTCGCCCCTCGTCATCTATGCAATAAGACATGGCTGTCATCTCTAGCGTGTTCGCCAGGAATAGCATACAACCTCCGGATAAGCCTCTCGCGTGGCTAACAATAATGCTGTATTCCGACAAAAAAGGCTCAAGAGCAGCTGCTGTCTCTTCATCAGAGGACAACTTTGTTTCCTGGATAGCGGCTACACACACACTCCATTTCTTTAAGAGATGCCGTACCTGCTGTTGCCTCCTACGATTACGCATCCCCCTAACGTTAAGGGTAGCGACTTGATATGCTGCGACGCTCGCCATTTTGGTGCCAGTCTTAACAAACGCCATCCCCTGGAATGTGGTGGCCCGCCGCCAAATTGGCGGCCTCTCGGGCAGACATCGCCCTCCTCTTTAACACCACCCTTCCCGTGGCCTCTACACATTGTGCCTTCTGGTCAGCGCCATCGATACACACCTCGTCAGCATCTGCAGGGCGTTTCAAAGGTGCGGTGCTGTCCATGTCTTCCTCTGAGACAGCCAAGGCCTCGGCCCACGAACCCGAGGGGAGCACATCACTCGCTGCCACACTGACAGCCGACAGAGAACCTGACACGCCAGAGATCGACGCCACACACGTCTCACCATTACCCTCCAACGACGAAGCAGAATCAGCATCAGAGGAGGATCGGCGAGCATTCACTGGCTGTATCGCCTCGACTGACTCCACAGGAGGCATATCCGGACGTTGACCTGTGGCAACGAGGTGTTCCTGTGCAGCAAGCACAGCAGTCTCTGTAACACTCACGGGGGAGCCCGGGTCCGGCGGTTTTCGTCCTGGAGGCGTGGATGCTAGATGGCCAGTCGCTTCATATGCCGTGTTGTTTTGAGGTGTTGAAGTCTTCTGTTCCCCCTCTATTCGATGCTCATGACTTAGTTCTCCGGTCGCGTCCACAACCTCAGACACATCCATAATGTGTTCTGATGCCACGTCATCTTCCCGCGACCACTGGCCTTGACGGAGCCTGTCAGCGTAACTCAAGACACAGTTCTCCGCAGTATGGCCAAAGCGTCGGCACTGAGTGCATCGAGGCGTGCGACACTGGCGCCGGACATGTCCAACCCGGCTACATCGGAGGCACAGTGGAGGTCTCCCTGGGATAAGGACTAATGCCTGCACTCCATAAACATTAAGTGTGTGTGCAATGGTGCTAGCTGACACTCCATCCTTGAGTGTGAGGGAGAGTTCACGGTTCGCTGTTTCCATATGCTCCATCCCTGGGCACCGCCACTTTTCACGCTCCACAGACTGGACCGTGCCATAAGGCTCTAATGCTTCCACAATCCTCCGGTGTTCCATATAGCGGGGAAGCCAAAGGAGCTTAACCTTGACGTTCTTAGTATCCGGGTCAAACACCATGCACCGCAGTCCTTTGACAGGAAACTCCGCTTTGTTAACAAGCTTCTGTTTGGAAGAACTACTCTCGCAGGTAACCATCCACACGTGGCTCATTTGGTATTGACCAATGCACAAAATTTCCCGGAGATCCAATATCTGTGCGAGTGCGTCACGGAAGTCAGGTGCTCGGTACGGGCGACCCTTAAGGTCAGCATGCCGGAAAACGGTATTAAGGACAACATTACCGGTTGGCAATCGGGGAAGGACAACTTTGTACGAGTCCGTAGTGTCCTGAGACGTCGGTAGACCTCGGCCAACGGCCGATGCGCTGTTTCCAGCATGGAGCATGGCCACCGGGGCACCTACGTTTGATTTGTGAATGAATGCCTTGCGTGTCTTGTCAGGGAGTCTCCGTATATGAGAAGTCACATGCAAAGTGCAACTGAGGCCGCTGAAGGGAGCCATTAACGCTATCGCGTCATACCAATGAGGCGGAGCTTAAGTGTCCTAATTTTTATGTGTGAAACTATGCCTAATGTAAAACTAACAGCCAGAATCTTGCAACCATCGTTGGGTGTAACCCTGCATGGTTGCCTTCTCAGTGGAGATCCTGATTGACACAGTAAGAGGATACTGTTGGAATGAAGACCGTTGGGTTGAGACAGCACACAAAAAGGTGATGACGGGGGGGGGGCGCAAAAGGAGAACTCCTTATTTTACGACCAGACACACAAAAATTTTAAGGATATTTCGTACAATATGATCGAAAACTAAATGGCAGTCGCCGGTCAGTACAATTGGTTTTCAAGCTTGCATTGGGCGATCTTTGAAAGGAGTGGGAAGATTTAGTACAGGCCCGCTGCATGTCGCTGTCCGCAGCGAGCGCTCGGAGGGGGTAAGCGACGGAGCAGCATCTTGCTGTTGGTCGCATAGTTTCTTTCCGTCACCTTGTCACATATTATAGGGAGTCTATAATAAAATTGTGAAGGAAAGAGGTGTGAAGAAATTGACGTGGATTAACCGAAGACTAAAGAAGATGAAGAAGCATTCGGTGAGCTGGAGAGAGATGATTGGTGGAGGAGGGAAGAAGGAGAAAACGACGACAAAGCTTACGTGGACCAACGCCAAGGCTATTAAACGGCGAGGTAGAGCGAGGCACGGGGGGAGAGAACAGAGAAGCGGAGGCTCTGGAACGGGCTCAGGAACGGCAGGAAATTCATGATGCGGCGTCACTCTCTTCCAACCCAAGCGTCATTGATCCGCCGGAGCCTCCGCTTGTCTTTTCTTCCCCCCCTCCCGTGCCTCGCTCTCCCCCGCCCTTTTATAGCCTTGGCGTTAGTCCACGTAAGTCTTTTCACCGTCTTCTTCTTCTCTTCTCCACCAAGCATCTTTCTGCACCTCCCCGAATGCGTCTCCACTAGTCATCTCTCTTCACCTCACCGAATGATTTTTCATCTTCTTTAGTCTTCGGTTAATCCACGTCGTCTTCTTCACTCCTCTTTCCTTCATAATTTTATTTTAGACTCCTTATTATCTGTGACACACCTATGGAGCGTATAAAACAGTAATGCTAACCGCTTTGCTGCTGGCTGCAAAACTACTGCTCGGAATTCGCTGGGGACCAAGTTTTGCCGCTTTCCTACGCAGCACAAGTCATCGGGTTACCCTTTGTCGGTCGTGACAGCTGTTGGTGAAACCATTCTAGAAAAGTGAAGGCAAGAACATTGAAACCGAACACGAGCGCAGCTGACAGAACCTTGCTATCTAGATAAGTTGCCCCTTGCCTACACATATTGTTGCACAACATGAAGGTTGCGAACAGGTCTGGGCTGCCGCTTGTGTTTTCGGCTCCGGTAAGGCTCTGCAAATTGTGCCTTTGTATCTCCGTAAAAGACACAAGAAGAAGGTGGTGTGAAAAAAAGCACAATATGTCTTATGTGCAGTGCCCTTGAGGAGTGGTCTACGAACTACCACTTACGTGCGGACAGAAGCCTATGTCAGTTAAACCGGCCGATGTATCACCGACCGGCTAGGAGAGCACGAAAGAAACTAAAGGAACAAAGAAAATGTGCACTTGGTTGCACATTGCGGGTCATGCCGGAAATGTGAGCCGCTTTTCGACAGCGCAAGAACAGTAGGCTTTATTGTTTATGAAGGCTTAACGTCCCAAAGCGACCACAGCAATGAGGAACACCGTAGTGAAAGGCCAAAAAAGAAACTTTTGGCCGCCTGGGGTTCTTTAACGTGCACTGACACAGCACAGCACACGGGCCTCTAGAATTTCGCCTCCATCGAAATTCGACCGCCGCAGCCGGGACTCAGCCCCCGTCTTTCGCGTAAGCAGCGCAGCGCCATAACCACTGAGCCACCGGGACAGCCAGTTTTAAGCAAAAGCAAGGATCGAACCACGCGAGAACTCCAGGAGGCCTATGATATAAGATTACTGCATTAGCGATGCTTCAATGTTTCTGCAAGTATCTGATTTTCAGCTTTTCTGAGTGTGGGCATGGCGAAACCAGAAGGATCATGTCGCTCAACAATTTGTGTTGCTTCCCCAGGTTTTGCTGTTTGCAAGCGTCGCTTCATCCTACAAAGCAAGCTCATCGACAGTGCTCTTCGTGCGTGACGTGGAAGAACACCGCCCCCTTTTCTTCGCCTACTGCCACCTGCCGACCATAAAGTGCGCTACAATGTGCACGTGAAATCAGCTATCGCATCGGGATGCCCTATAAAGGACCGTCCACAAGAGTTCTTCGCAAGTGGGCACGACGAAACCAGAGGGATCATGCCGCTCAGCAAAGAATTTGTGTTGCTTCCCCAGGTTTTGCTGCTTGCAAGCGTCGCTTCATCGTACAAAGCAAGTTCATCGACAGTGCTCTTCGTGCGTGACGTGGAAGGCTACCGCCCCCCTTTTCCTCGCCTTCTGCTACCTGCCGACCATAAAGTGTGCTACGATACGCACGTGAAATCAGCTACCGCATCGGGATGCCCTATAAAAGACAGTCCGCAAAAGTTCGTCACCAGTGGGCACTGCGAAACTAGAGGGATCATGTCGCTCACCAAATAATTTGTGTTGCTTTCCCAGGTTTTGCTGCTTGCAAGCGTCGCTTCATCGCACAAAGCAAGCTCATCGACAGTGCTCTTCGTGCGTGACGTGGAAGACTACCGCCCCCTTTTCCTCGCCTTCTGCCACCTGCCGACCATAATGTGCGCTACGATGCGCGCGTGAAATCCGCTACCGCATCGGGATGCCCTATAAAAGACCGTCCACAACACTTCTTCGCCAGTAGGCACGGCGAAACCAGAGGGATCATGTCGCTCACCAAACAATTTGTAATGCCAGGTCAGTTTGCCTGTCTCTACTATTCGCAGTAATGATGTTACATTGTTGGTTTTGCCGTAACCACGGACATGCATGTCAATTGCTTACAATTGTTTCTGTAAGTGTAAATTGCTTGTTTAGGTGACATCGAAACAAATCCTGGCCCCACAGTTGAAGAGATGTTTGCTAACCTTCAGATGGGGCAGGCAAACATATTAACTGAACTAGCTGGTATACAAGAGCGTCTTACATCAAATGAACAAGCTATTACCACTGTTAACACTCGACTGAATCTAATTGACAAGTTGTGGCTAGAAATTGGCGTGAAAACCTCCCAAATTCAAGCATTAGAACACAAAGTTATAGCTTTAAATCCGGAAGTTAGCAAACAGTATGAAAAGCTGACTGATCTCGAAGACCGCAACGCCGATCAAACTTAATTGTCTTCGGTGTCAAAGAGCAAGATTAGGAAGATGATGAGGCATTGCGTAAAGCTGTCATCGGTGACATATTTTTAGAAAAACTGCAACAATCCTGCAGGTCTATCGCACGTATTCACCGTCTTGGAAGACAGCCAGGAAAAAGGCCTGTTATTGTATATTTTCGGGATCATTTAGAAAAAGAGGCTGTTCTCCGCAACGTACGTAAGCTAAAAGGTAGCAGTATATCTATTCAGAATGACTACAGCAACGAAACTCTGAGAAAACGTAAACTTCTATGGGAAACTGCTACACCAGATGTCGACAGCGGGAAACGTGCTTTTCTTATCAATGATAAATTGAAAATATATTGCTGCTTCTATGCTTGGGATGATAATCGAAATCAGCGAATTGCCATTATCCGCAAACGCCAAACATCTGATAACGAATGACACATTACCTGTGTCATTTCTAAAAATCAGAGCAGAGTTTTAAATTTCAATGCTAGAAGTGTAGTAAATAAGGCAGAACAGTTTGAATTCCTTCTCCTAAAGTACGACCCACACATTACAATTGCCACAGAAACGTGGCTGCATGATGGTGTTAGCGACGAAATACTGGTATCATCATCGCATAAGATATTTCGCCGGGATCGTGGATCAAGGGGCGGTGGCATTGCTATCATTTTAAAAAGCACGATTACCTCCGAAATACTTTCTCAGATTGATAACCATGAAAGTATATTTGTTAAGAATAACTGTTGGGGACACGTAGTTCTGGTATGTGCAGTTTATAGGCCACCGCCATCCCCTCCCGAGTTCTTGATCTCAGTACGTGACTACATGCTTGCACTGCAAAACCAGCAAAATATTATGGCGGGTGATTTTAACCTACATGCAGTGGACTGGCTACATAGGCCTGAAATACAGCTTGTTGATAGCCCTGTTTTCGACATAATACTTGCATGCGACTTAAAACAAGTCATACTTGAATACACGCGCGATAATGGTGACACTGGCTCAATATTGGATCTTGTATTTGTTAGCAAGAATATTACAGAGGTCGAGGTTTACGAGGAGGGAATATCGGACCACAAGCTTGTGCTGTTCAGTTCCAGCCTTGATAACTGCAAGAAAAAGTACATTAAAGGTTATAAAACTCTTAAAGACTTCTGTCATGCCAATGATCAATCCGTCCTTGAACTATGGAAGCTGGTTGACAACTTACGAAAAACTGACACTACTTCACTATGACAGGCGTTTGTAACTTGCTGTAAATACTGCATCGATGCCTTTGTTCCGATCAAATGCATTAAAACACAGCGAACAAACCCATGGGTTGACAGAAAAATACATTTATAGCATAGGCTAAAACGCGCAAAAAAGCGGAAGAACAGAAACCCCGTAGATATTCGACAACTGCAAACCCAGCTTTCTGATCCATTATTGCTAGCCCGACAGAAATATTTTTCCAGTACCTTGCCGAAATATATAAAAACTAGCCCTGATAAATTTTGGAGATACCTTCGATATAAGAGCACTCACTTGCAAGAAATAAAGCAGCACGATAATGTGATTGCTGATCCACAGGAAATTTCCAACATAATGGAAGCTTTCATTCTGTATTTAACCAGGTTGATAGTGTCACAGAGGCTTCGTCTTCTAGCTACCAAGTGTCAGACTTCATATCTTTTGAGGGTGTGTTTTCATTATTGCTAGAAGTTAAACAAAAATCGTCTGAAGGCCCAGATGGCAAACCGAATTCCTTCCTTCATCGTTACGCCGAGCCTATTGCACACACTTTAACAGCTATCTTTTCTTTATCTATTAGCACGGCAACTTTACCTGACGATTGGCGTGTGGCCCGTGTAATAGCAGTCCACAAAAAAGGTGACCGCCAGCTTGTGGAAAAGTACCGCCCAGTTTCACTAACATCTACGAGCTGCAGAACACTAGAACACATCATCGCTCACTACATAACAAATTTTCTTGAAGCTAACAACTTACTATCTCCATTTCAGCATGGATTTCGGTGGAGTTTGTCAACATGTACTCAACTTTTAACAACTGTTCACAAAATCGCTCTAACACTTGATTCTTCTGGGCAGGTTGATCTTATCTTCCTTCATTTTAGCAAAGAGTTTGATCGCCTTCCTCACGGCAAACTTCTTGAAAATCTTATTAATTTTGGTCTTCCTGCATTCATCATAAACTGGGTAAGAGGTTACCTCTCGAACCGCACTCAGTTCGTGGATTTCAATGGCCATGCCTCCAATGTGTTACCAGTTTCCTCCGGAGTGCCTCAAGGAAGCGTACTGGGACCAATTATTTTCTTAATCCATGTTAATGGTATAGCTAGTACCGTTCATCCTCATGTTAACATCAGGTTGTTCGCGGACGATTGTCTGCTCTTTAAACAGGTTACAGGCCGTGACGACCAACTTGAGTTACACAATAGTTTAGCCGCACTTAATGAATGGTGCAAGGCTTGGTCTATGACCCAAAACACTGAAAAAACGGTCTTACGTCGCGTCACGAACAAAAACAGGCAATTTCATTTTCATATTGCATCAATAATACTCAAATAAAGGAAGTCACAGAATACAAATACCTAGGCGTAACGTTTACAAACACTCTCTCGTGGTCCATGATGATGATGATGCTAGGTTTTTATGGCGCAAGGGCAAGGCTAAAGAGCGCCAAACACGAGGTTCTTGGTAGCCTCGGGCTAAAATGTGCACAGATGATAACATTAAAACCAGGTGTATAGGGCCTAAGAGAACTATGTGCATGATTATAGATTCTGAAGAGGGTGCTTAAAAATCTCGTGGAATGGCTTAAATTGATGTATACTTCCTAAAATTGTTCTAAGAGGAGCTATATCCGAACGACGAAGCCAGGTAGCCTCAACCACAGTCCTTGCTTGAGCAAGAGTGGCGAGGCGTCTGGCAGCTATGGGTGAGCTCAGCACTCTCCTCAGCAATGAGGAGGTGCTGAGGTTACTTTGAATTTGAAATCTCTCTTAAAAACCTACATCAGTTAAAAATTTAAAAACTCTATCCAATGAGAACTTGCGGTGATCACACAAAAATAATGAAGGGCGCATTGGTATTTTAAATGTGTGAAGTTCAGGAAAGTGCTGTCGTCTTTGCATATCCAGTCTGGGGCATATGATTAATGTGTGGACAACTGAGATGTGCACTCCACATCTCGCGCATTGTGGTGCCGGAGTATCCTGTAAAAGATGTGAGCGTGTGATGTATGCATGTCCTATCCTCTGGCTGCAGAGAGCGACTTCTTTGAATCTATTTTGTTTTTCTGTTGCATACCTCCCAATCCGTGGTTTTATTGTGTGCAGTTTGTTGTTTGTTTGTTGATCTCAACCCCGCTGCCACTCTTTGCGAAGTGCAGTCTTAATATATTGCCTGAGGTCCTGGTATGCAAGTTGTTTTATACCCATCCTGCTCAGTTGGGCAATTGATGCTGCAAGTCTGTCAGCCTCTTCATTTCCGTCTATTCCACGGTGAGCTGGTACCCAGCATACCGTAATTTTAAGGTTCAATGTGTGTCAGACATAAAGCATTTCAAGAGGGAATTCATTACAGGGTTTTTACAGGGTTTCCCAGAAGACAGGCCTATAATCACCCTTAAGGAATGAGTATATAATAGAGCTTGGGACTTTCTTTTTCAGGATGAATTTAACAGCCACCAGAATATCATGGCGTTCCTCAGTAAATATGCTTGTGTGTCTATTCATTGTTTTTATTTCAGAAAATTGACAGCTGTGCCCTGCACATGAAACTGAGGATGTCTTTGAGGCATCAGTGTAGAATTCTGCACACTGGTATTTTGCTTGTAGGGACAGGAAATGCTGTTTTATGCCAATTGGTGGCCCATTCTTACCAACCTCAAGAAAAGATCTGTCGCAGTCAATTGTATACACTTGCCAGGGAGCAATTATGTCTTTAGAAGTTAGCAGAATGTTGGAGGCTGGTATGTCCATGTCTATTAAACAGCGTGTGCTAACAGGACCTACACTGAAAACTTGGAGACAGAGGAAAGAAGCGCATGTCCATGTCTTTGATAAGTGTGGCGACTCTAATGGGTAAAGGTGGGGTTTCAGACGGTCGGTTTGAAAACAGAAGTTTACTGGTTGGGTTTCGCAATAGCGCATTGCATGGATGGTCAGCATGAGATAATACCTTCGTAGCATACGTTACACTTGTGTATTTCCATCGTCGTTCAAGTGACCATCGGTCCGCCTCAATGTAAAAACTTGCAAATGTGCTTGTATGGAAAGCACTAGTAGCCAACCGCAGACCAAGGTGGTACACAGCGTCGAGCATTTTTACGGAGCTTTTTCGTGCTGACTCGTACACTCCTGAGTCATATTCTATACGTGATAGAACTACACTATTTAGAAGACTCAGCAGGCAGTCTCGATCTGTACCCCAAGACTGGTGGGACAGGATTTTTAAAAACTTCATTGATTTTATGCATTAAAAGTCTAAGGTGCCTAATGTGTTTGATGTATGTAAGTTTTTCGTCGACTTTGACGCCAAGAAATATGTGCTCTCTTTGGACAGCAATACTCCTCCCGTTAAGTGTAATGTCGGGTTTGGGTCTTATACCACGCTTTTTTGAGAAGAATACGCTTACAGTCTTTGATGGATTGAGTTTAAATCCGTTTTGGTCTTCCCACTTTGCTTCTTTGTTTACTCCTAGATGAATTTGCTGCTTACAAATGGCCAAATTCCATGACTTGTAAATTATTTGCACATCGTCGACAGAAACAGAGTAGGATATAGCTCTAGGCAAGACGCACTTTCATGAATTCATTTTCACTATAAAAAAATGGCCTGGCTTAGCTAAGGTTAAGCCTAGGATGCGAAGCATAATAGATTTGTGAAAGGGATTCGGTATCGCCTGCCCGTAAGTCAGGCTAGTCTCTTCGTTGTTTAGCAATCTCCTGGAGGAGCGGGAGTTAGCTTTGGTTGTAGCGGCCGCGCGGCGACCGCGCGAGTTGAGCCCCGTTTCTCCACAGCTGGCGTGACGTCAGACCACGTGCCCGGCTGCAGCGCCCATAGCGGGAGGAGCGGGAGTTAGCCTTGGTGGTCGCGGCCGCGCGGCGACCGCGCGAGTTGAGCCCCGTGCTGAGCTAAAAGTGCTGAGCTAAAAGTGTATTCGAAGTGTTTGCCTAATGCATCTGCTTGGTGCTCCAATGTATCACTAGCAGTGCTAACAAGAGGAATTAGGTGTGAACAATGCCCTTTAAGTGCTTTTAGTCTACTTTACACTTTATGTGTATTGCCGCATGCAAGAAGACGCCAAAGATGAAGACTTGGTCTACGAGCGCGAGGCAAGAAGAAGAAGAAGCTGAAGTGCGCAGGGACTTTTTCTGGTTAGTAAACCGTTTTACCTTCAGCTCTCCTCGGGGTTCTACCGAGTCCTGACACTGGTGGAGCGTGCTGGGTATGCACAGGACTCCTTCCGGCAGTCCACAGCGAGTCCTGGACATCGACACGCCTGTCCATCGCGCTAGCCGCCGACGTCTAGGCCTTTCCTCGGAGTACAACCATCTACCGGGCGACTCTTCAAACATCAAAGTTCACCGGGTCTTCCATGCCATGGCACCTCCCACCCCTACGTCGGTTACGTTATCGGACGGCGGACCCCGAGCCCTCGCCGGGGAAAGTAACCGCCGCAACTTTGCGAGGGGAGGTTGCAACCAGTCGAAAAGTTTCAAAGCCCTCACTACCGCCGCAACTGCCGACCGCAACCCATGACTGTGACGCCTCTGTTGACATTGACGCTGCCGCACTACCACCGAAAATGCAGCCTACATTAGCGCCGAACATGCCGAACCAGATAAGCAGCCCTGACGATGAAAATGACAGCGCCGACCTTACCGCACTTCCGCCGCAAATGCCGAGAGAGACGAGCAACCCTGACGACGTTGTTAGCGCTGACCTCGCCGTTTGCATTGATGGGCTGGAGGTACACGCTCTGGTGGATACCGGGGCGGATTTTTCAATCGTTAGTCAAAAACTGGCTGACAAGCTGCGCAAGATAAAAACCTGATGGACAGGGCCAGTAATAAGAAGTGCTGGGGGTCAGCTACTGGCACCGACTGGGAAGTGCACTGGCCGCATAGGAATTGGAAACTCAGGGTTCGTTGGCAGCTTCGTTATCCTCTCAGACTGTTGTAAAGACCTCATCTTGGGCATGGACTTTCTGCGCCTTCATGGGGCTGTGATCAGCTTTCGGGACAACGTCGTTGCCTTCACCAAAAACCATGGAGACCTTGGTTATGCGCATGTACCACTGATGCCCTTACGAGTTGCCAATGAGGGGGTGACATTACCTCCGCGATCTTGCTCTCTTGTTGAAGTGAAGTGCGACGTGGCGCATACCGGCGATGGCGTCACCGCCGGGCCGTCACCCTAATACTCATCCGAGGTGTTTCTATAGCTCGAGGACAAGTCAGTATAACCAATGGGCACGCCGAAGTGCTGCTGACAAACTTCAGCGACAAGCGTCGGCAAATTCCGAAAGGCACAACTGTGGCCTTCTTCGATAGCGTCCCAAGTGACCAAGACTATTTCGTGCTGCAACTGGAAGGATCAGTGAGCAAGGCGCCCGCAACCATAGTCGATGTGAGCCCAAATCTGTCGTATTCAGAACGGGAACGTCTTTGGGATCTCATAGATCACTTTCGAGACTGTTTTGCTTCAGAATCGCGGGTTGGCCAAACACCTTTGACCAAACATCGCATTATCACGGATGACGCGATTCGCCCGATTCGGCAAACTCCTTTCCGTGTGGCTCCGAAAGAGCGCGAGGCTATTCAGCGTCAGGTTGCCGAAATGCTTCGAGACGACGTTATTCAGCTGTCACAGAGTCCCTGGGCTTCCCCAGTGCCGTGGTACTTGTTAAAAAAAAAGGACGGCAGCTTACGATTTTGCATTGACTACCGCAAGCTCAATCAAGTGACCAAAAAAGACGTGTACCCCCTCCCTCGCATCCATGATACCCTTGATCGGCTACGAAATGCACGTTAGTTCTCTTCAATGGATTTGAAAAGTGGATATTGGCAAATTGAAGTAGATGAGAGGAATCGGGAGAAGACAGCATTCATC